>NC_083223.1:260428001-260749532 GCF_032191835.1 Heteronotia binoei
TGCTTCTAAATCTCCTTTCTTTCTCTCTCCTTCTCTCCCCCCCTTCATTGCTTCTCATTTCATGCTCCAAGAGTCAGCCCCCCCCTCAATTTCGTGGCGGTCCTCTTGCTCATGTGGTGACAAGCCCTTCCTCCTCTGCCCCCTCCTACCCATGAAAGTCCACCATCAAAGGTTACTCGTGCATTGAACAAAAGGGAAGATTAGCAAAAACATTCTGGAATCCTCAGGGAATGGTTTTCTCCACCACAAGGCGGTTGTGTAACACACACACACACACACACACGGTGCTCGAACCTTGTAAAAAGTTCCATTTTTGTTCGCTAATAAAGATTCAACTTTGTACAAAAAAAAGTTACAAAAATTGTTCTCTGCCCTCTTCTTTCACAAATAATAATGTGTTCTACAGTGAGATGCTGCAGGAGGGAGTTCTGTTCTAGGGCAATGCACGGCCTTCTGGATAATGCCTGAAGGAATCATAGACTCACAGAGTTGGAAGGGTCCATAGAGGCCATTTGGTCCAACCCTTGCTCAATGCATAGGGTTGGCAAGTCCAATTCAAGAAATATCTGGGGACTTTGGGGGTGGAGTCAGGAAACTTTGGGGGGTGGAGCCAAGATCAAGGCTGTGACAAGCATAATTGAACTCCAAAGGGAGTTCTGGCCATCACATTTAAAGGGACTGCACACCTTTTCAATGCCTTCCTTCCATAGGAAATAATGAAGGATAGGGGCACCTTCTTTTGGGGCTCATAGAATTGGACCCCCTGGTCCAATCTTTTTGAAACTTGGGGGGTATTTTGGGGAGAGGCACTAGATACTATACTGAAAATTTGGCGCCTCTACCCCAAAAAACAGCCCCCCCAGAGCCCCAGATACTCACGGATCAATTCTCCATGATTTTCTATGGGAATAAATCTCCATAGGGAATAATAGAGTTCCCAGCAGACCTTTCCCTCCCCTCCCCCCGCTTTCTGACAACCCTGAAGTGAAGGGAGGGCCTCCAAACCGGCGGATCCCCTGCCCCCACCTGGGGATTGGCAACCCTATCAATGCAGGATCAGCCTAGAGCATCCCTCACAAGCGTTTGTTCAGCTGCTGCTTCAAGACTGCCAGTGAGGGGGAGCTCAAGACCTCCCTTGGTGGCTGATTCCGCTGCTGAGCTACTCTTAATATCCTAATATCCAGTCAGAACCTTCCTGCCCTTAATTTAAACTCATTGTTCTGAGTCGTCTCCTCTGCTGCCAACAGGAACAGCTCCCTACTGTCCTCTAAGTGACAGCTTTTCAAATACTTAAGAGACCTATCATGCCCGCCTCTCAATCTCCTCTTCTCCAGACTGAACATGCCCAAGTCCCTCAGCCTTTACTCATATGGCTTGGTCACGATGATGGTCATATGACCCCATTTAGTGGTTCAACATAAATTCAGGCCTATTTTTGCAGGCCCATACAGTTAAACACTTGTTTCAGAGGGCAGCTGTGCTGGTCTGCAGTAGAAACGGCTGGAGTCAAGTCCAGTAGCACCATAGAATTCAAACTCCCTTTAATTCTGCACTGAAAAACACTAAATGCTCTACAGTTTACAACAGCACTACAGATAAGATTAGAATTTCAGTAGCCAATCTATATACAAAAGAACCTCCTCAGGAAAGTTCCTCCATTAGCATGTCACAGCCTGGGAAGCCTCTATGAGATAATGTCTCAGCCCTACCCCACCTTCCTGAGTAGATTTAAATTACCTGCCTACCATCTTCTTCTCACTTTGACCCAGTGAGAACTCCAGTTTTATGGATGCCAGTCACAGTTGCTGGTGAAATGTCAAGTCTCACAAGGCTGCAGTGGGGGCCACTCAGTACTCCAACTCTGAGATAATTTGTGAGGGGACTCCCAAGATTTTGACTGCCTAGGGGCCTCCACAGGGTTTAATCTGGCACTTCCTCCAGGTGGCGCCTGGAGACCTCCCATTTTTACAACTGATCTCCAGCAGGCAGAGATCAGCTCCCCTAGAGAAAATGGCTGTTTTGAAGGGTGGACTCTATGGCATTGTATCATATTTTGCAACAGAGACCTGGCAACCCTGTGAAAGAGACTCTGCAAAAAATCATTTGTTCCTCTCGTAAGGACTGGAGGAGAAACGGGCCATTATCCTCATGGCCCTCCCTGGCACCAAAGCAGTTTATGGTTTCCCCTTGTTTAGACATGACAGGACATAAAATGCTCCTTCTTGCAGCTTTTTGGCTCAATAGTAGCCTCCTCTCTGACCTTGAAACTATGGGCATTAACGATAAGTGGGTCCACTCTCTCATTGCTGAGGTCTCCTCCATTCACAAACGAGCTGCTCTCCAGCTAGGCACAGCACCGCAATCCATAGATACAAAACTAAGATAGGTCAGGAACCTCCATCAATGGGAAGGTCAATTAGTCATGTACAGAAAATTTTTGAAAAGACAACATGCCCTTACTGGCAAATGGCAAGGTTCAGTTCACATCACCAGGAAAATGAGTCCCACAGTCTATCAACCCAAACTCCCCAAGAAAGGAGTCTGGCTTAAATACTTTTATTTTATGCAACCTCCAGACCAACTGGCTCTTGTTCCTCCTGCCCCAGTTGTCTTCAGTTTCAGTTCAGCGGGTCTCTCTGATTCATACGCCTGCTTGATCTTAGCCTTTCCAGATAGGTACTTGAAGGGCCATCAAACCTCTCACATGTCACTTCAGAAAGGCCCATTAAGTTGTTTTTCTGACAAACACACCATACAATAACATTCTGCTTCCCAGCAGTGTGTGTGCACATGCCTTGGATCCTCCAGATACACACCCACTTTGCTGGGCTCTCTACTCCCTCAAAATGCTGGTGGTTTTGCTGCTTCTGTGGACCTCTCAGAGAATGGCAATTATTGCCCTTTCCTGAAATTACTTTCCCACTCTCCTCCCTGTGTTTCTCTTAGCTAGCTCTTGTATGTTTATTGTGTGCATTTTGTTTTATTCTATTTTTGGTTGGACATCTGCTGAGTTTGCGAGTTCTCTTAAGGGGGAAAAAATCCCCATATACATAGGTGGAGAATCCCAGTTACCCCCTCTTGCTCTGTCTCCTCAAAGTTAATTGCGTCAACTAATTAGGAGACTACCTCCTTGGGTAACAGCCCCCTTCCCTTTTTAAAAAAAAATAGCTTTCTGAGCACTTGGGGAATATGCCAATTTTACACAAAACTAATTCAAGATATTGGTTTTGATCTTTAAAGCCCTACATGGCTTGGAACTGGAGTATTTAAAGGGTCTTCTTCTCCCATACGTTCCTGCCCAGGAACTAAGATAGCAGAGAGAGGCCCTATTGTGTTCTACTGACCCAAGCTCACCTGGTGGGTGTATGAGGGCCTTTTTTTAGTGGCAGCCTTATGATTATGGAACCTCCCCAAAGAGATTCACCTGACCCTCACACTCTTAATCTTCAGGAGGTAGCTGTAAGTGGTTTTGTTTGCACTGGCATTTGATTAGTTTTCTTCGGTCTACTGGCAGTTTTAAATTGTTCATTTTAAGTTGTGGCTTATGTGGTTTATTGTGTTTACATGGTAAAGTATTTTGAGTTCCGATAAGGTAGAAAGGTGGCCAATAAATATTTAAAATAAATAGACCTGACACAGTCCACAGGTGGTTCTGTTTCACTACCTTATTGACACGCTTGGGAGTATCAGTTACTCTTAAGAAGCAGAACCCAGGTTGCTGCCAATACACAGATAGGTAGGAAGTCATACTAGGCCAGGGGAAGCCCCTTTCTTAATGTAAGAGCCACATAGAATAAATGTCAGCTGTTTGAGAGCTGCAAGACATGGACATCAGATGTTTGAGGGAGGGAGGGAGGAAGGGAGAGGTGTAAAGAAACCAACTTTAAATGCATTCTCCAAGCCACCAGCTCGCTTGGCTTGGAGAAGTGATTTAAAGAGAGAAATGCCTTTTCCATGCCAGCTGATGGGGCAGTGGGGCCTTCAAGAGCCATACAACATATGTGAAAGAGCCACATGTGGCTCTCGAGCCACAGTTTGGCCACCCCTGTACTACGCTAAGAACACCTAAACTTAACACACACCAAGAACCATCTAAAGACTGAACAAAACGTTTATTAACGAATTTAAAAAAGGAGTCCGCTCTTTCCCTTTGATTCCTGTGAGAATATTTGCTAAGAAATTAGCTTAAGATTTCTTCTGAAAACCGAAGAAAGTGGAAGAACAAAAAACAAAAACAAATATGTATCGGAAACACAAAAACTATACAACACAGATTATAGCTTAAAAATAAAAAAAAATAAAAAGTACTAAACATGCCAAATTTTCTTTGTTGTGGGAGGGGAGAAGGAAGTAAGAAATGCAAGCAAGTTATCCTCACCCATCTATCTTCCCTTGGTTATTGGTGGGGAATGAGGGGTACAGGAAGCCCAAAACTTGATATAGAAAACTGCTACATCAGATAGATTATTGGGGAGGGGGAGAGAACCCATTTGGTGATCTCATTTACCCACAGGTCAAAAAATTTAAGATTTGGAAGATTCAGAAACTGTCCTCAATATTTACAACACACAAAATCAAGGAAGAATAATTCCCTCGTATGTATGTGTTCAAAAAAGTGGTTTTAGAAGCCTTCCCTTAAAAAAAAAAAACCTTACAAAGTATTAAATAAACTTAGTAAAGGCAGATAATTCACATTGCCCTGAAGCGAGGGAGACGGACCCACCCACAGGAAGGGGCAGTGAGAGGAAGATGAATGGGAAATTTATTGCCAGGGGGTGGATGTGTGGGTGGGAATCATTAATGTTGGGCCTGTTGCAGTTTTTCCAACCTGTTTAGGGCTGCTGAGGTCTGGATAGACAGAGAGCTGTGGTTCCAGGAAAACACATTGCCTTGCCTTTGAAAGCAGCCAAGCTGTTTCAGCCAGCTTATGGCTTGTGCAGACTGAACAGGTTATCCAGAAGCAGAGCTGGGCTCCATGTTTCTTGCTGCCCTGAGATGGGCAAAGATGCACATCAGGGAATCAAAAAGTTCAAACCTTGTCACTGTCAAATTACAAAAAAAGTAAAACTCTTATCGAATCACACACACACAAAAAATCAAATTGTAAATATTAAGAACCAGGTATCAAACCTTAATGTATCTAAGTACTGTCCCCTAATATATAAAAACCCTTTTAGTAAAATTGCACTTATACAGATGGGGATCTCACAGGCTTGTAAAGCATCCTTCCTATGATCAGGGACTTATGTGAAATACTGGTAAGTCAAATGCGTTTTGGCCATGAAGCCTTCCTCAGTAGTTAAAAATTTTACATGCACCATAAAATGTTTTTTTGTTTATATGTATTTTATGCTCCAACTGCACTTGGTCATAGCAAAAAATCTTGTGACATGCTCGTGTGTTAAGTGCAATTTTACTAAAAACGTTTTGCTACACTAGAGGAAGGTACTTATATATGTAACCAAAACTGATGAATTTTGATGCCCATTTTCTAACATTGACAATTGGATTAAAGTTTCTGTGATTTAATATGTTAGCTTTTTTGGGTAACTGACTGATATTTTATATATGGTATGTTTTTCTTCTTCCCTTCCCCCCCATTTGGTTACCTGGTTTGGTTTTTTTGTTGTTCATTTTACCCATCCTTTTTTTTTTTGTTCATTTTCAATGTTCTTGCACAAGCCGGCAGAACACAGCAGAACTGTGTGGGGTGTACCTTGAATTTGTGAATGGACCATGCTGGAAGCACTGAGAGAGCTCAGACATGGTAAGATATGGGTATGGTAGGAACCTCTTCCATTCTACTGGATACTCCCTCCTTTCCCCAGAAGACAGGAAGTGGAGCTGGTAAGGCAAGGCACTGTGCCATGCTTTGCCAATCTTAAAGAGTCATGCTGAACTTCTTATCTTATGGGGTGCCTTCCACTGAGACAACAAAGGGCTGCCTCAGTCCTTTGGGGTACCCTCGTTTCCAAGGATTAAAAAAGAGGCCTGCTGGACTGAAAACAACCTGTGAGTCTCATGTGCTTGGCTCTCTGCAAGCTAGAGTTGGCCCCAGTGTGGACAGCTGAAAAGCCGGGCTCTCCTTTCCCAACGGAGAGGAACCTGGAAGGTAAGGAGTGGTGGGGAAATCCTCCCCAGACTTGTTCCCCATTATACAGGCACTCTTCTTCTTGAAGAACTTCTGGAGTACAGAAGAGAGCAATCTCCTCACTGAACTGGGGCTGGGCTGGGGGTGTATGGAGAGGAGGAAAGAAGCTATCTGGCCCCCAAGCAGTGTAGAACCTGCTATTATATTCCTGCCCCCATTTCTCCAGGGTCCAGGAAGCTGGCTGACCCTGGTAAAAGCCATCCATAGGAACTTGCAGATTAACCCCTTAGCCCTAGACCTGCATTACAAGTCTGAATTTGTGGGGATCTCAAGTGCAGTGAGAAGATTACAGTCACTCTCTCTCCAGTAGTCAAGATGCGACTCATCCAAAAGGCCATGATTCAAAACATATGAAAAAAACACAGGCTCTTAAATTTTTTTAAAAAAACAACCCAAAGTGCATCATTGGGTGGGTGCATTGACTACCTCACATTTTTAAGCCCAGCCACAAAAGAATTTGGCAAATGGAGACCAGACTGGGAAAACCCATTTCCCCACCCCCACTTCAGCAGGAAGGGCCAAGGCAACGACACATGCCCTGAGACAGAAGCGAGGCCCTGAGGCTGCAGCTGCAATGGATTGCTATCTGGAAATAAAACCTGGGAGGGGGGCCCCTGCTGGGTCGGTATAACTCATCAAACCCCCTCCAGCCATAGGGCTATGAGAAGAAAGCCACAGGCCGTCAGATCTGCAGCTAGCCTACAGGGTCTCCAGTTTAGGGCTAGACTGTGATAGGAAGCCACCACAAGGACATTCAAAGGACAGGGAAAAGTCTCATCCAGTGGTGGGTCTCAAATTCACTCAGGTGGTAAAAGAAGCAAAGTCCCCACCTACCACATAGGGAAGGAAGAGGACAACGTGCTTTGCGGGAGAGCTGAAACCCAAGGGATTAATTACAGGCAGGGACCGCCTTGTCCAGGGATGAAGCCGTGACACAGTGTTGCATGAGCCCCTGGCTCATCTGAGAGTTTGGGGGAACATCTTAAAACAAACCATCTCACTTCACAAGATACAAAATTCATAAATGCTTTTTCACCTTTTAAGGGCAAAGCAAAGATCTGAACAAAAGCAAGCTGTTTGCCACCTACAATCTCACCTAGGTCCTTCAAGCAGGACTTTCAAATTCAAGTTCTGATGTAACCCTACTGGAAAGCAGGCTGACCCTTAATCTGGTTTGGCTGCATGCAGACAGAGGATCGTCTCAAACTGAACCACACGAGGAATCTCGATTCACCAACTTACAAGAAACGGGTGCAGCAGATCGATTTGGGTCAACGCTTTCCCCAAGTATCTGGGGGAAACTGCTACAGTAATAATCTTACAGATACGGTATATTAAGTATGAACTGGTTCCAGACCTCTACAAAGCACCTTTTTTTTTTCTTCAAAAACTGGTGTCAAACCAATGGAATTGAAAACGGATACAGATTTTCCCCAGATGCTCTCTCAAGAAAGACACAGCCAATTTACTACACATGTATAGTTCTGCAGAGAAACAGCAGTCCTCCTTCGCTACGATCAAGGGAGAGATGTGCACATTCGACACAAAGTGAAGGAAGTCCACATATTTGGCCCCTCCACAGGAATGGATTCGTAGAACTCATGAAAAGCCAATTCTTCCTCTTAAGCTTGGAGAGCGAATTAATCCTAACGCTCACTTTCTAAGTGGCAACTATTTCCTTACTGCAGAAATATGAACTTTCAGTTCCAGGCCACAGGAAAGCAAGAGCTGGGGCTAGGCCTGAGAGTTACACATGACTTTTAAGTTTCCAGACCCTCCAGTACGGAGGAAGATCTTTCATCCTGGGATTCAGAATGCAACAGTCCCTTGTCATGGCTCCCGGGTGGGGGTGGGGGAAGAGCAAGAGATGAATGGCTGGATCAGGTGTGTGGGAGGGAAACAAAGAGGGGCATGTTTATGCGGAGAACTGGGTTCTTTTGGAGACATGGATTAGAGGATCTCAATGGCAACATCCTCCGCAGTGATTGCCCGGGTGAGTATGTTGGCTCTCGCCAAATTTTGTTCTTCGGCTGAGGATTTCGTAGGAGCAGTCGTCCCCGCAGCAGCCAGACATGCTGGGTGAGGTATCATCTATTTCGAACCTGCAAAAATAAGGGGAAAAGAGGAGGGAAACAAACCCTGCGAGGAGAGACGATCACCTGGTGCACTATCTGTGCCAGAAGTTCACGGGTGAGGACTCTCGCTTGTGTGAACAGCGTAAGGTGTAGACACAAAGCTTGTCAGTTCCATCCACAAAGAGGGAAACTGAGATCAAATCCACGGCTTGCGCACAAGGAGAGAGCATGCACGAGCAGGGACAGGCAGGCTAACATGCTGCAGAAACCCCTGGACTGGCTCCTCCACACTCCTTTGTAAGAGTATGCAGCAGAAACAGATAAGTTTCTTGCCCAGAACATCCAAGTCCGCATGTGGCCAAGAACTATAAGAAAGAGGCCTAGTTCCGACTGACACCATCAAACCTGTGCCCGGGGAAAGCATGCGGGAAATCAGTGTGCCAGAGGAAAGGAAGGACAAGAACTTCTTAATCTAGAATGCTGGTTTTCTAGGTTCATGGATTTAAAAAAAAAAACACTGAGGAGCATTGCATCATGTAAGCACCCCAGAACTACAGTGTGAAACAGCTGAACACATGTACCAACGCAGAATGAGGCCATAGCCTCTGCTATCAAAACACCAGATACGATGTTGCCCTCCTTGACAGATTTCCCTTTGCCCTCCCCATATCCCGTAATTTATTAGCTCGTAAAAGGAGAAGTGCCAGAGCTGAAGCTTGCTAGGAAGTCAAGCGCGTGGGTCTAGGAGCTCTGCTGCCTGTCCCCTAATGCTAGAAGAAGATGACTGCAGATTTATACCCCGCCCTTCTCTCTAAATTAGAGACTCAGAGCGGCTTACAATCCCCTATAGCTTCTCCCCCCACAACAGACACCCTGTGAGGTGACTGGGGCTGAGAGGGCTCTCACAGCAGCTGCCCTTTTGAAGACATCTCCCGCGATAGCTATGACTAATCCTAGGCCATTCCAGCAGCTGCAAGTGGAGAAGTGGGGAATCAAACCTGGTTCTCCCAGATAAGAGTCTGCACACTTAACCACTACACCAAACTGGCTCTAGGAGAATGGTTGTAGCTGCTCAGAAGTGGGGAAAATGATCATCATCCCCCACCCTGACTTTGCTCTTACTTCATATATTTCACAAGTCAACACTGGGTGAAAATCAGGAGTTTTGAGCTGCTGCTAATCAGGATAGAGCCGCTCCTTTACATGGTACTCCGTCAATGAATTTTGGACTGTTAATCGCTTTCACTAACTGATTCTCTCCCACCCCACCTTTGATGGTGATCTTGCCAATGCTTAGTTTGCTGGAACACAGAGCACTAGGGAAGCAACTCTACATTTACAGAACGGCTTTCTCCTTGGTGGGTAGCCACAGCCCTAACCTAAGCTTATTCCAGACACAGCATGGTGTTTTTCTGCACAGCCTGACATTTAGTGACTGCGACCCTTTTAATTTGTATTTTGCATTAATTCAGTGATGTTCTCGCCTACCCCTTAGCCTAAGATATAGGACTAGAACAGATGTGGTCCAATTAGAGTCATATGTAGCGCCACATCTGGCCCACGTAAGCTCACCATCCAGCCCGCAAAGCTGCTTGATTTGTCGGGAGCTTTAAGCCCTAGGCTTAAGGACAGCAGAGCGGATTTAAATTACAGGTGGAAAGGTACTGGCTAGTTCTTAGGGGGATTTTTTTTTATAGTAAGAATAGTTCAGCAGCAGAATCGGCTGGCTAGGGAGGTGGTGAGCTCCCCCTCAACATCGGTTTTCAAAAAGCAGCTGGACAAACACTTGTCAGAGATACTCTAGGCCAGGGGTCCCCAACCCCTGGGCCGTGGACCGGTCCCGGTCTGTTAGCAACCAGGCCTTGAGTTGTATAATTATTTCATGATATATTACAATGTATTAATAATAAGAACACGACATTGGGTTTATATCCTGCCCTCCACTCCAAATTTCAGAGTTTCAAAGTGGCTCACAATCTCCTTTACCTTCCTCCCTCACAACAGACACCCTGTGAGGTGGGTGGAGCTGAGAAAGCTCTTACAGCAGCTGCCCTTTCAAGGACTACTCTTGCGAGAGCTCTGGCTGACCCAAGGCCATTCCAGCAGCTGCAAGTGGAGGAGTGGGGAATCAAACCAAGGGGAGGGACTGTGGCTCAGTGGCAGAGCATCTGCTTGGGAAGCAGAAGGTCCCAGGTTCAATCCCCGGCATCTCCAAAAAAGGGTCCAGGCAAAGAGGTGTGAAAAACCTCAGCTTGAGTCCCTGGAGAGCCGCTGCCAGTCTGAGAAGACAATACTGACTTTGATGGACCTAGGGTCTGATTCAGTATAAGGCAGCTTCATATGTTCATATGTTCTCCCAGATAAGAGTCCTCGCACTTAACCACCACACCAAACTAATAGAAACAAAGTGCACAATTGTATCATCCCGAAACTACACCCCTCCCTGTCCCCATTCCGTGGAAAAACTGTCTTCCACAAAACCGGTCCCTGGTGCCAAAAAGGTTGAGGACCGCTGCTCTTGCATTGAGCAGGGGGTTGGGCCAGATCGCTTATATGGCCCCTTCCTACTCTATGATTCTGTGATTCTACAGGTCAGACCTGGAGAGAGGCCCATTTCTGAGGCCTCCATATTGGATGCTGCCTCCTCCTTTCTTTTCAGGCCAAAGAATTTGCCCCCTTCAGGACTAGAAGCTCTAACAGGGAAATACTTGATCCATCAACTCAGACCCACGGAAGAGAAGCATTCTTTCCTACCCCGTTAAATCCCCACATTATTCAGGAAATAAATCAAGCTGTTTCCTTACTGTAAAGCTTCTCTGAAGAACTGATACGCCCCATGATTGTGTTTAAATACTGTTAACATTACTTTCTTCATTTGTGTGCTGGAAAAAAAAAATAACCAGAAGCACCACAGTCAGCTTGAAGGACAAAATTCAGAAGAAAAAAACTAAATAAAGCTTCTTGCTTCTCCCTGAACAGCAAGCACTAAAGTGAGTTCCTAGTTGGGCCAGCCTAGGATATTCAAGTTATTACTGTCCCTGTCTCCATGGTCTCACAAGTTACCTGTTCTTCTTGTACCAAATCTGAGACTGTTTCTTCTGGAAGGGATATGCTATTTAAATTATGTCTGTGCAAAGTATGGTAACACACGGACCGCTTGGATTCTATTTCACCTCCTGTCTCCCACCCTCCACACTGAATGTGAAGCTGAATAAGTAACATGAAGAGTCTGCTCCAGCCTATATGGGATTTTTTATTATGAAAAAAGATGCAGAAGGGAATCTGGTTTCCTAACTGGATAAACCCATAAACAAGTGAGTGCAAAAAAAAAAAAAAAGCCTCTATGGAGTTCACATTGTTATTTCTTCAGCGGTATCACATTTTACTTGATGCAAAAGACTCATTAATAGCTATGGAATCTGCTCCAGGTAGGCATGTTTAAAATTGCACCCTCAGATACAGAGGGACACGTTTACCTGTTTGCCACGAGCTGCAGTATCTGTATGAGGAATTTGCCCAGACCTTTCCTTCTCACTTTGCTTTCCAGCTGCACTTCGTAGCTAGCAAGAGAAGTGGGGAAACCATGAATGTCATTCCCCATAGCTTAAGCTTGCCCACAGAACTTTCAGTCCAGTGCAAAGAGATGGAAGTTTTTCCCATATAAGATCCAACTCAACTCTTGCAACATTAGGATAAAGCAAGGGCATCATACGCTAGATCAGGGATGTCAAACATGTGGCCTGGGGGCCAAATCAGGCCCCCAGAGGGTTCCTATCAGGCCCACGAGTAAGTCTGCTTTCATCTCCCTCTCTCTTGCTTCCTTCTGTGTCACAGCTTGCTTTGCCAGGCTTGCTCAATCACGCAGAAGCTACAGAGCAAAGCCTCTGTTTTTTTCCATTGGCTACGGCTCCTTCCTTGGGGAGGAAGAACTTGCTTTTCCAGGCTCTCTGAATTGCACAGGAGAGCTACTGAGCCAAGCCTCTTTTCCTTCTATTGGCTGAGGCTCCGCCCCCTCCTCATCCCCTGGGGAGCGAGGAAAAGAGCCAGATCTTCCTTTGCCCAGTTCCCTCAATCACACAGGAGATACAAAATATTTAAGTGTGTCTGTATCCTTTATAAAGTTTATATCTCTGCTACCTGGTAATACATTTTATGACACACTTGGCCTGGTCCGTCAAGGTCCCATTTATGTCAGATATGGCCCTCGTGTTCGACACCCCTGTGCTAGATATTTCAACCCTCATAGCCATGGGGAAAAGGCTTCAATCTAAGTAGTCAGCCAAAGATTCAACAACTATAAAGGACAGTGTGGGATCTTCTGGGAAACAATCTGGCTTTTCCCAGCTTGTCCCCTCCCCACCCTCCCACAATATTCTGAGAGCTAGCATAGTCTAATGATTAGGAGATGGAGTTATGAATTAAGTAGTCGCTGCTTTGAATATTGCCTCTGCTATCAAATCCCTATTTGTTCAAGCTCAACACTTCTGATATGCATATGGGAGGGATTATACTGACCTACCTTACAGGCTTGTTGTAAGGAATGCTGATAGACATAACATTAAGTAACTGTGCATTTACACAGTAACCACTGGAAGCAAAACACTTCATATACTTTGTCGTAATCCTTAGAACAGCCTTGGTAAGTAAGCCACTATTATCTCCATAAACATTTTCTGAATGAGGAGAGGAAAACTCCAGTTTCTTAGCCACTACACTACATCAAATCCCAGGTGAAGAGCACCAAACACTAAAAAAACGGTATATAAATACTACCGATGATGAACATTTATCCTACTGTTACTTCAAGTATGCTGACCTGCAACAAGCAAATCACTCCTTCTCCTTCTGCCATTTCAGCTGCTACCTTTTACAAACACACGCAAACTCTGAAAACCTCTAAATTTTGCACCTGGAAGAACACAACTGTCTACTTGAATGAGCCAAGCTTCTGTCATTTATTTCATCCCCCAAACTGGGGTCCCCTGACAGTAGAAATGTAAACACTGACAATACTGATTCCCTCTTCGCCCCCCCCCAAAAAACAAACAAAATATTGGGAAGAATCTAAGCATGCCAGCTAGGACACTTACCAATAGAGGACCTCCTCTCCACATTCCACATCGAAGCGGAAGTGAGAGAAAGCCACAGGGACTGAACCGTCTTCCAGAGCAACGAGATACCACGCTCGGTCATCTGTCATCTCATCCCGTTTCTCCCGGTCTTTCCAACCCCACTCGCTCTGCTCATACCTTTGGAGGAGGAAAAAGGGAGGTAAGGAGAAAATGCCAACTTTTCAAGGAAAAGATGGTCTCCTGGAAACAAGAAACACTGATTTATTGGTGCCTTGGAGAGGCAGGGAGACCCAAGTCTACCTCAGTCTCCCGTTCCCATCCCTTATGGTTTACAAGCAAGACTTTGGGGTTGAAAGAAACCTGACAAAACTGAATGGAAACACAACTATGTAAGGACAAGAAGCTACTGCAGATGTCTCACTCCTGCCTGCTCTCTGCAAATGAGTATGCTCACTGCATGCCCCTCCTCTGTCCAAATTAATTCTGAAATAAACTCTTCAACCTTATCAGTGGATAGGGAGGCGAACAAAGAGAAAGGAAGAAGAGACAAAGAAAAGGAGGAGGATACCTGAAGGTAAGAAACCCTCAAAAGCCAACAACCCATACCACTCGCTCCTGCCCATCCCAACACCTGCTGGTGAATGTTCCAGACTGCACCCCATTCCCTTCCCTCATAAGGCATTTCCCCCAGGCCTTACAATGTCTGCATGTTTGTCTTGGTCAGTTCAAAAGCCCAGTCAAGTGTGGCCGGGTCCAAGCTGGATACTCGTTTACATTCAATGGAGACATTTAACCTGCAAAAAGACAAGAATGATAATGTGGGAGGGGGGCATTGCTAGGATTTGTGACTAAGCCCCTGGGCTATCAATCAGGAGACCTCAGAAACAAGTTTTTATTATAAGTGGGGAAAGGACGGTGGCTTATGGGTCACAGTGAAACCATGACACTTGCAAATGACAAATGCAAATACCATTGGTTTGAGTACTGGGAAAGGCAGGCTCTGTTCTTTGTTCTAAAGCAAAAGGAGCATAGAGTTTTTACTCACCCATTCCTGTCATATTTCTTGAACACGGGGAAAGCTTCCAGTGGGTCAACCAGCTACAGGAAAAAAGGTAACTGAAAGGTTCATGTCTACAGAGTACTCCGATAAGAACATACACGTCAGGAACTTCTAAAGGTCTTGTGTTTTTCTCTTTGTTTCATTTCGCTTCCTAAAATTATTTGAGAAAAGGTTTGTCTCTTCTAGCCCATCATAAATATGAGAACTGAAAATTTTCTAGACATGGAGCAGGGGTCACTGGGGATGTATTCTGAATTTCCTGCACTGTGCATGGGGTTGGGCTAGATGACCCTGGAGGTCCCATCCAACTCTATTATTCTATGATGGTGGGGGGAGGGGGGAGGTAAGGGGCAATATGCAGACCAAGTAAAATCTGACTTGGAAATATTTATCTGGTCTCCCTGGTCCATCTACACCACCCATGCAAAGAAACAGGGGCAGAAAAGGGGCTTACTTTGTTGGCAGCTTCCACCTTGGCACAGACAGCATCCATGGCTGCCCGCTCTTCCAGTCGTTTCTGTTTCTTCTCCTTGCCTTTACTAGACTTCCTCTGAAACGAGAGGGTTGAGATGTTACAGCAGGACACATCCTGTCTCACTTAAGCTCCATCCAAGTACTTGACCACGCAGGTGTGGCTTCCTCCCCCAGAGACTACACCACTTTGGGGAGGTGGGTTGCACTGTAGGACTAAGAAGGAGGAGAAGAAAATGATATAAGCTGCTTTGGGTTCTCCACTGGGGAGAAAGGTGGGGTACAAAACGAAGCAAATAATAATAAATAATAAGAACAAAAGCGTTATGCAGTGGCAAAAACTCTACAGCAGGAGGCATCGTGAACCACCCCTTCATTATGCCAGCATGAAAACTTAGTTGATTGCAAATTCATACATAGGGTAGCTCTTGCCTGTTACAGCAACACAGAAGTAATAAAATAAAAACCAGACAGGAGGGCCCGTCCTTACCTTTCTACAGACTAAAACTGGTTCTGCTATTCAATAAAAGCTCAATTCATCTACCAGTTCAACCAAGTAAAGCTTGAAGCCTTTGGTGGTTGGGGGGCGGGGGGAGTGATGTATGAATGAAAGCTTCATGCTGAGCTTTCTAATGAAGACACAGACAGCACATTCTTGGCAAGTTGGTGAAAGAGTCTCTAAGGAATGCTGGATGATGCCAAGACACCATAGTTCATGGGTTACTTAGCTCCTTTTCAACGGTTACAGTATTCCTACACAGATATTGCTCCTGTCAGGGACACATACACACACATCCCTCCCCTGCCAAGTAACCCTTCAAATGTGACAGGGAGCCAAACTAAAAGGGCAGAACCCAGGCCTCCTGCTTAGAGAAAACAGCTTACCATGCTGCACCTTCCCCCCACCCCCACCCTCCCCACCTGCTGTGCTGCGCGCCAAGTAAAATCTGACTTGGAAATATCGCCACTTTAAAAAAAAAGAAAAAGAAAACCCTTGCTACAAAAGAGCTGTAAGGTTTTGCCAGGCTGGTGAGTCAGTGAACGCTGGCAGCTGAGCCAAAAACGTGCGCTTAACCTCAACGCAACACTTCTACCCTCACTAAAGTTCAAATAAGGACATCCTTTTCCTCCCGTTCCTAACGTGTAGCTGGCTGGGAAACAAGCTGAGAGTCTGCGGCTAGCTGGGGAAAACTGGAGCAGGAAGACAGCCAGGAAGCAAGCTACAGAAGTGGACAGTTGCCTGCACCTCCCTGGACACAAAGCCACCCTAATGCTATTTTCCCAGATATCTGTGTATCTCCTTGTCTGAACCAAACATATCTGTAAATAACGAAGAAAAACTTTGCAGATGCAACTTTGCATGTATGAAGAAAGCTCTTCAGTTTAAAGAAGAGGGTGAGTGTGCTCTTTGATTGACATGAACTCTCCTTCACCTATGGTGGCCTATAAACCAGCCCTTCCTCGGGCCAGAAAAACACACTGCTTTCCAATGGGAGTTGTTATAGAGAACCAGGAGATACACTACCTCTCACCCTTCCATAAACTGCACCTGCCAAAAGCTGGCATTCCCCACCTCAATTCCTGGTTCTTCAGTCCAGATACTTAGAACCACCCAGATGCTTGAGACATAAGGAAATTCTTTTCTGACAGAGAGCTGAACACCAAATTTTTGCATAACAACAACTACTACTTAATGTACATCATAGCCAATTTAGGACCATTTGGATTTAACCCTAATAACAGTTGAGTTCCTAACTGAGTTCCAACAATTTGGTTGTGGAAACTACTCTCAGGCTCGGAAAAAGGCAAAAAGCTTCTTTGCATATCAGAAGCTCCCTAAGTTTAAACAGCCATCTAGGGGTGGAGCTTCTCTCATCCTTGTTACCGTCACTGATTTCATTTGACTAATTTCCCTGCTATCAAAGTGTCTAATCACACTGCACAAGCCTCCCCCCCCCCCCGCACGTTTTATTGACACACTTAAGCACTTTTGCTGCAAGTGATTTATTGTGCTGATAAGACACAAGAGGTAAAAGGAGCGCAGAGGTCAGAAAAGGACAGAAAAAAGTCCTTTCCTAGATACGGAATACAACAAAGTTGCTGTCAGCCGTTTTCAGCTTGGACTGAGGTGTAAACAGAGAAGTTAGGCCTACTTTTAGACACAATAACTCCACTAAAGTAGACAACAATTTGTGTTCCACATGGATGGATGCACACAATTAGCTCAGTGTCTTGATAACAATTGAGTGACTTGATTTTATTATTAAGGAGAACCAATCTGAATCTATAAATGGATAATCTTTTATGAGGCTCATGCATGGCCATTTAAGGGTTTTTTATGATTTTAAAAAGTTTTTCAAAGTAAAAGTAGACAATAATTGATACAAATTGAACCTCCTGTCTCCCATTCCCTTACCAAACCCCAATTATTATTTGCATAACTGCCCTAACCATTCTTAATGGTCACCCTCAACCTCAAATGACCTATCACTTCCCTCCTTCCTTCACAGGGACCCTACAGTTGTTCTGCATACATAGAATCACAGAATTGGAAGGGACCTCCAGGGTCATCTAATCCAACCCCCTGCACAATGCAGGAAACTCACAAATACCTCCCCTCCACACACCCTCAATGACACTTACTCCACGCCCAGAAGATGGCCAAAAAAACTCTCCACAAACCTTACAGGATCCCTGGCAAAACTGGAGAAAAATTGCTGCCTGGCCCCAAAATGGCAGACAGCATTTCCTTAGGTGTGTAAGAAAGGGCCATGAGAACCAATGCTCCTTCTAAGCTTTGGAGTCTTGTGAGCAAAAATTCTACTCCGTGAGCTACTAGCTTTAAAGCCGTGAGTGAGCAATTTGGCTACAGCCTAAATTAGTTTGCTCTGGGGCCATTCTTCCTAAGCTAAGGCAAAAATGTGTCAGCTGCAGCCTAAAAAACTGTGAGCTAGCTCACACTAACTCAGCTTAGAGGGAACACTGATGAGAACTAAGCACTGATGCAACCCTTGCTGCCCGCCTTCTCATGACCTGCCTGAGTTCACAAAATCAGCATTGCTGTCAGATGGCCATCTGGCCTCTGTTTAAAAACCTCCATCCACCCCATTCAGAACCTCCATTCCTTCATCTCCAGACCCCAAATCTCCCTCTGTTATGAATACTGATGTGGTTTAGTATTGATTTCATTATGGATGTCGCCTGTTATTTGCTACGGACTATATTTTTGTTTTCTTCTGTCAATTGCTCTTTTTGGGATTCACTTGCGCACACAGGCATACAAAAGAAATCTGAAAACAAACCTACCACATAAACCTGACCCAAAACTTTCCCATCTGTACATACTGACTTTAATACCACACAATACTATCCCCACACCCAGATCCCCCTACTGATTATTCTAACACCAATTTTTTATCCCACATACCAAGGTCTCCAAAACCCTCCCCAAATTCCCCTTCCTACAATGACTTTAAGAACCACATAGTTCTCCCACTTTTTCTCCCTCAGTTATGAAGCTCTGAATACCCTCTCAATAAAGCTATGCACTCCCATCATAAAGTTATTTCAGTATCCTCTCCCAAATTTCCCCCAAAGTTAGGTATTTCAGTGCCCTTTCCCAAATTTTCCCCAATGATCCCTAAAGTTATTTCAGTACCCTCTCCCAAATTTTCCCAATGATTTTTCTGCCCTCCCCAACTTTCTCCCTTCTAACATAAAACTTCCCCTAACCCAAAATTAACCCAAGACTTTCATTTAATTCAAACATAGCTCTCCCCAAACGTCTTGTTTCTACCCCAATATAAAACTTTCTACTTCCCCATATGTCCCCGCTGTGCCTCCCCCCCAATCTTAGCCCCCATTCACTGAGCACCCCCCCCCCCCATCTGGAGCCTAGGCCTTACTTACTCCCATAATGGTGGTGGCGGCGGTTACAACCCCCCCACAATCTCCTCAGAAATCCGTGGCGGGGGGGGGGCAAGAGAATTGAGGGGGGAAGGTATACCCTTAGTGCGCCTGCGCAAAGCCCAAAACAACGGGGCAGGACGGGACAACCCAGCAGCACCTGACGCACAGCGTGGAGGTGGGAAACATCCATGAGAAAGGGGCGTTTCCAGGCATGCGCAGGATGGCGTGAGGGCAAAGAAGAGGGCGGAAGGCAGAGACGTGGGGCTTCTGGAGCGCTTGCGCCGAAAGGGGTGGTCGCTAAGACGAGCTGGAAGGCGAGGGAATGAGAAGGAGGGAAGGCAGTGGGGAAAGGCGGGAAAATTGAGGAAAGGGGGAGGATAAAAAATAAATGAGGAATTGGTCGCGCGTGCGCTGTAGCGGTGGGAGAACGCTTTCCAACGGTCGCCCGGCTCGCGCCTGGGGATTGTGAAAGGTGGATTTTTGGTTGGCGCTGATTGGTCCTTGAGAACGAGAGGCGGGGTTTTTTTTGGCTCAGTGAAGCAGACGATTCTTTATGTCCTCCTTGGGAATTCTTTTCTCTAGCTTCAGAAGCGCAACAGATTATAACAGTCTGAGAAAAAATTATAACCCTGTCTTAAACGTGGGGTCTCAAATCACTCCTCGCATAAAATACTCGCTCATTAAGTAGGAAAACAAGGGGAAATCTGTTGAGAGACGTTCGTACAAAGCAGCCCATTATTATTTGTTAGCATTTATAGAACGCTTTCAGTGGTCAAACCGTCATCATTTGACACTTTTTACACCGCTGTTCTGTTACTGCATTCTAGGCGGGTTACCACTCACAATAAAACATCCCTGGCAGGGGTCATTTTGTAGAAAAATAGGTGGTGGAGCTCATCCAGGGATTGTTATGCAGCTTCACCTACTATTCAATGGACAAAGTAGGAGTCAAGTTGCACCTTTAAGACCAACAAAGTTTTATTCAGAATGTAAGCTTCCGTGTGCTCTTCATCAGACGAATCAGGTACACTGAGCAGAGCTACATACAGCCGGTAGGCAGGGATTTAGAATGCAAAATGGTAGAAATTTAAGATCCAATAACAAATAGTAAAATTAACAAATTGAGCAAACCTCAATTTGAGTGTGAGAAACCAATAAAGTGTAAGAAACCAATAAAACAGTAACGTCAAAATGTGAGAATGTCTGGAGCGGTACTCCTATGAGCTCCCTGCTGAATTCAAGGCTTGCCTGAGAGTCAGCCTAACTAACCTAGGCTTGCCTGAGGTATTCCCAGTGAATGAAAGCTTCTTTAAGTCTCCCACATGTAATTATACTCCTAGAATGATTGCTGAAATTTTCTTCAAGTGAAATTTGATTGTATTCTATTCTAATCCATGGAAACTTGTCAAACGTCAATTTGAGTTTATGACAGCTTCAGAATTTTCTGAGACCAAACAAAACTTTCTCTAGGCTGCAGTTTGGCAGTTTACAATTCAAATTATGGGCTTTGAAGTGAGTTATTTCGAACATTTCAAGTGTATTTATTAATGTACATTCTCTCTCCTCACATCATAGGGTTGCCAGTCTCCAGCTGGTGACTGGAGATCTCCTGGGATTACAGCAGATCTCCAGGCAATGAAGATCTGTTCACCTGGAGAAAATGGCTGTTTTGGAAGGAGGTCTTGATGGCATTATAGCCCATTGAAAGCCCTCCCATTCTCAAACTCTGCCTTCCTCAACATTTCCTAACTCCTGGAGATTAGGGAAGCATGGGGAGGACTGGGATCTCAAGTGAAGTGCCTCAGAGTTCACACTCCAAAGCATCTATGCATAAAAATGCATGCATGTATAAGTGCATTTTAAAGCTTGTTCTATTATTTTTATTGTTTGCTGCCTTGGAGACCCTAAACTGGGTGGAAAGGCAGCCTAAAAAAATATTTATATAAATATCCCGCTGGCATGGTTATGCTACATTTAAAAAATGATTCACCTTCAACTAGAACTGCTCAAGATAGTACCTTGGTTTTCAAATCCCATCTACAGCTGCCATTCCCCCCCCTAACAGAAGCTTCCATACCCAGGGCTTTTTTTTTTTAAAGCAGGAACTGACAGGAACGCAGTTCCGGCTGGCTTGGTGTCCAGGGGTGTGGCCTAATATGCAAATGAGCTCCAGCTGGGCTTCCTCTACAAAGCACTGGCATTGGGGGTGTGGCCTAACATGCAAATGAGTTCCTGCTGGGTTTTTTCTACAAAAAAGCCCTGTCCATACCAATTAATGGGCAGAGGGTTGGAATGGTTGCAATCGTAAGAACCTTTTCCTAGGAGCACGACCCTCTTATTGAAGTAGGACTTACTTCTGAGTAGATGTAAGGTTTTGCCCAGAATCTATGACAAGACTTCTTGAGTAAATGCGAAAGAAGCTTTTAATGAAGAATCAGGTAGCAAACATTTGTAGCATGTGCAGGCAGGGCTACTTGTTTTGCCAGATGACAAGAAGTGAAAGGTACGGTCCAATATAGGTTACAGGTTAACAGCTCATCATTTCTCCTGCCTAAACATCTCCCACCCAAAAATCTTTTAATTAGTTCCCAGATCCCAGTGTTGCTTTTCTCCAAGGTTGCATTCTTGCTTTGTAGACATCTTCCATTGGTACCTGTCTTCTGTTACCAGGGAGACAAGATTAGGCCTTAGCTTCTCACAGTGATCTACCCTCTACTGTGGCCTCATTTGTTACCAACACTATTCTACAAAATCCATACAAGAATATAAATAAAGGTTAGTAAATATTTATATTGTAATACATAGATTAATATAGACATGGATACATGCATATAAATGCATACATGGATACATTAAACCAGGGGTCCTCAAACTTTTTAAATAGGGGGCCAGTTCACTGTCCCTCAGACTGTTGGAGGGCCGGACTGTTGTGGTGCCTGCCGTTACTGTACAAGGCCGTGGGCCGTCAGTTCTCCGTCTTCTGCATCTCTCTCCCTTCCCCACACCACACACCCCAGCCTGGGAACTCACCTCACTTCGGTATCGCCTCACACTCTGTCTCTGCCACCTCAGCCCAGTGCCGGAAGTGCGCATTGCTAACGCGAGTTTAGGTCGAACGTCACTTCCAGTCTGATTTTGCCATAACCCGGCGGGCCGCATAAACGTCCTCAGCGGGCCGCATCTGGCCCGCGGGCCGTAGTTTGAGGACCCCTGCATTAAACAATACAGTTATGGATATATGAATATGTTTTGGGTAACTGACCACTCATCAGCAATGACAATACTATTAGGGAAATCAATAGACTGTTTCTGGAAGTACCTGACAGTAGGGCTGTTTAAGCTAGTGTAAATACTAGGGTGGCCATGTCCCCCCTGGCCACCAGCTGGGGATGGAGGGGTACAGTTGCCAGATCCAGGTTGGGAAACTCCTGGAGATTAGGGGAGCATAGGGAGGACTGGGAGCTCAGTGAGGTGCAGTGCCACAATGTTCACACTCCAAAGCATCCGTTTTCTCCAGGGAAACAGATCTCCGTAGTATGGAGATGAGCTGTAATTCCAGAGGATTCCCAGGTCCCATCTGGAGGCTGGCATCCCTAGAATACCCATCTCAAGAATCACATGGTGGGGGGGGAGAGAGCCTTCACATGTCCAAAAGATACAGATTAGGTGGCCCTCATGCTTGTTTCCCCCCCACCCATCACATACATTCTGTCCTGCAACATGCATATTCCTGGCAGCCTTGGACAGATATACTTCTGTCAGAGGTTGGACTAGATGACCCTGGAGGTCCCTTCCAACTCTATAATTCTGTCCTTTGCCTGACACCATTATATAGACTTGCAGACTGTGGTCATTACATTCTCCAAGCATACTTTGACAATTCAGCATTTTGAGTCACTTGTGCTAGACTGTCAGTTGTTATTTAAGAACATAAGAGAAGCCATGTTAGATCAGGCCAATGGCCCATCCAGTCCAACACTCTGCGTCACACAGTGGCAAAATTTATATATATATATATATATATATATATATATATATATATATATATATATATATATATATATATATATATATATATATACACACACACATACACGCACACACTGTGGCTAATAGCCACTGATGGACCTCTGCTCCATATTTTTATCTAAACCTCTCTTGTAGGTGGCTATGCTTGTGGCCGCCACCACCTCCTGTGGCAGTGAATTCCACATGTTAATCACCCTTTGGGTGAAGAAGTACTTCCTTTTATCCGTTTTAACCCGTCTGCTCAGCAATTTCATCAAATGCCCACGAGTTCTTGTATTGTGAGAAAGGGAGAAAAGAACTTCTTTCTCTACTTTCTCCATCCCATGCATTATCTTGTAAACCTCTATCATGTCACCCCGCAGTTGACGTTTCTCCAAGCTAAGTTCCCAAGTGTTTCAACCTTATTTCACCAATAAAGTGTGCTTGCACACAAAAGCTCACACCTTGAATAAAACTTTGTTGGTCTTAAAGGTGTCAATGGACTCTAACTTTGTTATATTGCTTCAGATCAACATGGCTGCCCAACCTAATCAGTTATTTTGGCAGTTAATTGACTGCCTATTATTGGACCACACTCAAATATTTCATGAGAATGCACTGTATTGTTCATTTATTTACTTCATTTACTACTACTCCAAATCCCAGAGCCAGGAGGCAACATCAGGGAAAAGCCTCAGCCTCTCTGCCCTGTTGCTGGCCCTCCAGAGGAACTGGCCAGCCACTGTGTGAGACAACATGCTGGAGTAGATGGACCACTGGCCCGATCCAGCAGGGCTATTCTGTCTACATTTATATGGTTTGATAACACCTCCGTTTGTCCATAGTTATTTCAAAGGGTGTTGTGAAATTATAAATAGATAAAAAAAAAATCAAAGCAAAATTAATTTTAATTCACTCTAAATACCAAACTGCTTTATTCTGGGCAATTTAAAAAAATGTAAACGTTTTGACTTGGAGCGCAACCCTTTCGGCCGTGCTGGTGATGAGCACTAACCCTCAGGAGCTAAATTCTGGGGAGCTCAGTGGGTTGTACCAGGAAAGGGGAGCCAGAAAACTCTTTTCAGTGAACAGAACCTCTGTGAAACTGGCCTTGGTAATTCCTAGTGCAATACTACATGAATATGACTATTTCTCACTGAATTAACATGATCGTTGATTTAATTTTATACAACATATAACTCCAAATGGATTTATTGGAGGGAGGATTTTGCAACATCAAACAAAATGACAGGGCATCTCAACTTCCTATCTAAAGGTTAAAGCGGAGTTACACCCTTCTGAATGGAAGGAGGACTTTAGGCTTATCTTAATGTTCCAAAATAAAGGCTAAAGGGAAGAACAGTTCAGTGAAGGTTCACATTAATAGAAACCTTCCTGAATACTGTTAGAAATTACAAAAAAATCACAAACTGGCGACCTGCAAAACTCGTGGGGAACAGAAATCCCACCCAACCTCCATCACATACTAGTCCTTCACTTTCTTGCTCTCGCACCACACTCCATTCCCTGCTTTTACTCCATCTCTTCCATACCTCACTCCCTACACCCTTCTCCCTCAACCCAGTTCCCACTTTCTTTCTCATCCACCTTCCTTGTCACTATTGCTCCCCTTTCCTTTCCTCTATTGTCTCACCTTCCCCTGCCTCTCCAATTGCTGCCTCCTCCCCACTGTGCCTGCTTTGTTTCCCCATCACTGCCATTTTCTCCCAGTGCTATGGCGTCCTACTCCTACCACATCTCTTTTGTTCTGTCCTTCCTCCTTTTGCTCCCATACCTCAGTCTCCCTGCCACATTGTTTATGGGGTTTGCTCGGTAGCCCTTAAAATGACAGCTAAGGTTTTTTTTGTAAAAAAAAATTCATTTATATCCCACCTTTCTTCTTTCCAGTGGACGCACAAAGGAGCTTACATTATTCTCCTCTTCTCCATCGGGCCACAACAACCCTGTGAAGCAGGTTTGGCTGAAAGTGTGTAAATGGCCCAAGCTTCTATGGAACAACAGAAAGTCCAACCTGGGTCTCCCTGATCCCAGTCTGACACTCAGACCCAGAGGTGGCCAAACTGCGACTCAGGAGCCACATGTAGTTCTTTCACACCTATTGTGTGACTCTCAAAGCCCCCACCATCCTGTCAGCTGGCTTGGAGAAGGCATTTGTCTCTTTAAATCACTTCTTCAAGCCAGCCAGCAGCTTAGAGAATGCATTTAAAGTTAAAGTTGCTTTCTTTCCACCTCTTCCTCCTGCCTCCATCTATCTTCCTTCCTTCCTTCCCTCCCTCCCTCAAACATCTGACAATTATTCTATGTGGCTCTTGCGTTAAGCAAATTTGGCCACCCCTGCTGTAACCACACTGGCTTCCTAAGATCTCATGATGTCCTGTTGCAAGAACTCAGCTTCAGTAGTTCGGAGGGTTTTTAAATTCCCCTCCCCCCTTTAAGGTTGTTTCTGCAAACCTGAGAGCTGTCCCAGGTTGGTTAAAAAAAATCCCCTTCTCTGTACATGGCTCCATTGTGTGCATTTTTATCAGCACTTTAGAGCCATGTTCAGAATTCGATATATAGATTAAAATTTCTTTAAAAGTTAATTCTGTTATTTTGTGATAACAGCTAGGCTTTCTGTAGATAATGATTTAACCTGTGGGTGAATAAAGTATTTTATTTAGAGTCTAACTGCAATGTAAACCACCAGAATTATATGTCACTGGTTCTAAACAGAGTAAGGAGTATAACTCTGATTAGGAGCGTATCTACTAGAGCCTAAGGGTTGGAAAAGGCAGGGCTTTTTTTTTTGAGCAGGAACACAGTTCTGGCTGGCTTGGTGTCAGGGGTGTGTCCTAATATGGAAATGAGTTCCTGCTGGGAAAAGGTATTTATAGATTATTTAGTCCAATGCTCTGCTCAGTGCAAGAAATCCAGAGTTAGAACACCCAGATGGCCGCCTCACCACCTTCCCACCAGGTAATTGTTTCCATTGTCAAACTGCTCTTCAGGTTCAGAAGCATCTCTCCTCCCGCCACCAAACAAGTCCACCCAATATTGTTAGACTTACTCTAATAACATGAATGCTTTAAAAGTCCGTGACACGAACAGATCAATGGACTAGATATGTTTGGCCTGTCAAACGGCCAACCCTGCTGGGCATAGAACAGCACTTTTGTGTGTCAGCACTCCACGGGCATTAGTGTAGATGAAATGTTTGGAAGTCAGAGTATCTCAATGCTTGTTCCAACCACCAGTGTGGAGGAATGTGTTGTGCTGAGTCAGCTGACACAGAAGCTTTCGGTGTAATTGGGCAAGGGCATATGCTAAACAGCATCAAACATCCCACTAGGATTAATGCCACGTACCGAAGGTCTCCTTGTGCAGTCTTTTAATTCTTGTTGCTATTTTTTGTTACAGGGAATTGGTAGAGCAAGGCAGCTAAGAGGTAAAGTTATGATCCGGGAAGTCTCAAGTTCAAATCTTGCCTCTGCCGTGAACCCACTAGGTGGCATTAAGCAAGCCATTCTCTCCATCCCCATCTGGAATATGAAGGTAATAATACTTTATATCTGAGGCTGTTATAAAAATTACAATGTCTACAAAGCTGTGTTAGTCTGAAGCAGTAGAACAAAGTAAGAGTCAAGTTGCACATTTAAGACCAACAAAGTTTTATTCAGAATGTAAGCTTTCGTGTGTGCATGCACACTTTCTTCAGACAAGGAATCGGGTACAGTGAGAAGAGCTACATATAGCTGGGAGGCAGTGGTTTAGCATGCAAAAAGGTACAAATTTAAAATCCAATGACAGAACAGTAAAATTAACAAATCGAGCAAACGTTTGATCTGGGCAGGATGAGCGTGAGAAACCAATAAAACAGTAACATGTCAAAATGTGAGAATGTCTGCTAATTTTGGCTGAGGCTTATAAACAATAGAATAATTAGCAGTCATTCTCCCATTTTGACGTGTTACTGTTTTATTGGTTTCTCACGTTCATGCTAACCAGATCAAGGAAAAGGAAAGATCCCCTGTGCAAGCACCAGTCGTTTCGGACTCTGGGGTGACGTTGCTTTCACAACATTTTCGCAGCAGACTTTTTACAGGGTGCCTTGCCATTGCCTTCCCAGTCATCTACACTTTCCCCCCAGCAAGCTGGGTACTCATTTCACCAACCTCAGAAGGATGGAAGGCTGAGTCAACCTGGAGCCAGCTACTTGAAAACCCAGCTTCCACCGGGGATCGAACTCAGGTCGTGAGCAGAGCTTAGGACTGCAGTACTGCAGCTTTACCACTCTGCGCCACAGGGCTCATTACCCATATCAAAGGTTTGCTCAATTTGTTAATTTCACCATTCTGTCATTGGATTTTAAATTTGTACCATTTTGCATTCTAAACCACTGCCTACCAGCTGTATGTAGCTCTGCTCACTGTACCCGATTCCTCATCTGAAGAAATGTGCATGCACACACGAAAGCTTACATTCTGAATACAACTTTGTGGGTCTTTAAGGTGTGACTTGACTCCTACTTTGTTCTAATGTCTACAAAGCACTTTGAACTCTCAAAAAAGAACTTGCTGTTGAGTAGCAACTGACTTGAGGTGACCCCAGGGGCCTAGGGGTTTTTAAGGTTCGCTGTTGCAACTCTGGCCTTCCTTCATGGTTTCCTGTGCAAGTACTGACCATGGCCAACTGTCTGAACTGCTATAAAAATGCTAGCTGATGCTATCAGCTAAGTTTTGAACTGCCCCTCAGTCATGTGTGTGTGGAGGGGTAGCAAAGATGTGAATGGGGAAATGCAGAATGTTTTATTGCTTCTCTGGTGCAAAAAGGAACAGAATTTTCATTTTGTTGACTGTTGAGAGCAGTTATGTAGCAGTCCATTCCCAGTGCTGCCACCTAATGTCTGCTCTGTCCCTTCATGATGCTGCCTCCTGTACTCTAGAGTTTCCCCACCAATTTTTTTAGGTTGTCTGTGAGTCCTAACATTTTATTCTGTCTCTAGATGTTGTTTACCTTGACTTCCAGAAAGCTTTTGATAAAGTTCCTCATCAAAGGCTCCTTAGAAAGCTTGAGAATCATGGAGTAAAAGGACAGGTCCTCTTGTGGATCAAAAACTGGCTGAGTGATAGGAAGCAGAGAGTGAGTATAAATGGGCAGTCTTCGCAGTGGAGGACGGTAAGCAGTGGGGTGCCGCAGGGCTCGGTACTGGGTCCCATGCTTTTTAACTTGTTCATAAATGATTTAGAGTTCGGAGTGAGCAGTGAAGTGGCCAAGTTTGCGGATGACACTAAATTGTTCAGGGTGGTGAGAACCAGAGAGGATTGTGAGGAACTCCAAAGGGATCTGTTGAGGCTGGGTGAGTGGGCGTCAACGTGGCAGATGCGGTTCAATGTGGCCAAGTGCAAAGTAATGCACATTGGGGCTAAGAATCCCAGCTACAAATACAAGTTGATGGGGTGTGAACTGGCAGAGACTGATCAAGAGAGAGATCTTGGGGTCATGATAGATAACTCACTGAAAGTGTCAAGACAGTGTGCGTTTGCAATAAAAAAGGCCAATGCCATGCTGGGAATTATTAGGAAGGGAATTGAAAACAAATCAGCCAGTATCATAATGCCCCTGTATAAATCGATGGTGCGGTCTCATTTGGAGTACTGTGTGCAGTTCTGGTCGCCGCACCTCAAAAAGGATATTATAGCTTTAGAGAAGGTGCAGAGAAGGGCAACTAGAATGATTAAAGGGCTGGAGCACTTTCCCTATGAAGAAAGGTTGAAACGCTTGGGACTCTTTAGCTTGGAGAAACGTCGACTGCGGGGTGACATGATAGAGGTTTACAAGATAATGCATGGAATGGAGAAAGTAGAGAAAGAAGTACTTTTCTCCCTTTCTCACAATACAAGAACTCGTGGGCATTCGATGAAATTGCTGAGCAGACAGGTTAAGACGGATAAAAGGAAGTACTTCTTCACCCAAAGGGTGATTAACATGTGGAATTCACTGCCACAGGAGGTGGTGGCGGCCACAAGTATAGCCACCTTCAAGAGGGGTTTAGATAAAAATATGGAGCACAGGTCCATCAGTGGCTATTAGCCACAGTGTATGGAGCACAGGTCCATCAGTGGCTATTAGCCACAGTGTATGTGTGTATATAACATTTTTTGCCACTGTGTGACACAGAGTGTTGGACTTGATGGGCCGTTGGCCTGATCCAACATGGCTTCTCTTATGTTCTTAGTAATAACTGTCTGCAAACAAATTGCAACCAGTCCTCCCACGGCCATCAGGTTTTCAAGGCAAGAGATGAACAGCATATTTTCCGCCATTGCCTTCCTCTGCACAGCAACCCTAGTATTCCTTGGTGGTTTCCCAAATAAACTGTGGCTGACCTTGCTTAGCTCCCAAGCTCTGATGAGACTGGTCTAGGCAGGGCTATCAGGCTGCTTTTCTGTCTGTAACAACACATTTTTAATACACAAGTGCACATGCGTGCACAGTATGGTTACCAACTTCAGCTTGGGAAATTCCTGGAGATCTGAGAGAGGAGTTTGGGTGAGGAGCTCAGTGAGGAAGTGATGTCATAAAATCCGCTCTTCAAACCTGGAATTTCCTCCAGGAGAAATGATCTCTGTTATCTGGAGATCAGTTGTAATTCCAGGAGAACTCCAGGCCCCACCTGAAGGTTGGTAACCCTAGCTGCATGTGTGCACACACACACACACACACACACACAATACACACACAATACACACACACACACACACACACACACATATATATATATATATATATATATATATATATATATATATATATACATACATATATATATATATATACATACATATATACATATATATACATATATATATATATATACATACATATATATATACATATATATACATATATATACATATACATATACATACATATACATATATATATATATATATAGGCTCTCATTACCAGCTATATATATATATATATACCATATATATACCATTTATATATATTTAAATGGTATATTTAAATGGCTGTTTGTGGCAGGACAAAGAAGGTGTCTTGCTGTAAACTGAGTCAAGGATCACAAGAGTTTCAAACAAGGGTTTCCCAACTTGCTTAATGTAGGAGCCACATAAAATAAATGTCAGATGTTTGAGAGCCACAAGACATGAACATCAGATGTTTGAAGGAAGGGAGGGAGGGAGGTGGATAGAAAGCAACTTTAAATGCATTCTTCAAGCCACCAGCTGGCTTGGCTTGGCATGGAGAAGAGAGAAATGCCTTCTCCAAGCCAGCCAACAGGGTGGGTGGGGGCTTTAAGAGCCACACAATATATGTGAAAGAGCCACATGTGGCTCTCAAGCCACAGTTTGGCCACCCCTGGTATAGAACTTGGGTTTCAGCTTTGGAACAGCCTTTGCAGATGTGCCTTGAATTGAATAATCACCATCAGTCTAACTCCATCTGGGATTGCAAGTAAGGGCTTCCGAGATGGGATTCCCAGGCCTCAGAAGGAAGCCTCTTCATCTGTTGTCTTAAAGCTAAGTCAGTGCCTGGACTTCGGTCTGTGTGTCTCTTATCACTGCTGCAACAAGGCACATCTGGTTCTTCTGAGAAAAGTAAGGTTCCGGCTACTTCGGATTTGAAGACAGTGTGGCCTTTAAAGCCTGACCCTTCCAACTCCACAGCTGCAGCTCCCCCAGATGTTTGAAGAAATATTAATTTGGTAAGCACCCACTGATACCCTGACAAAGCCGTTTCAAATGTGCAGGTGGACCAGGTCGGGGCCAGCCAGCGAGGACTTTTGCCCTTTACAGATTGTCCTCCTGAGGCAGGCCAAAGGCAGTTGCATCCCTGGAGAAAGGTACCCGCCATCCTGCTTTTGACCTCCAGCCAGCCATCTCTTGCCATGACAAGGTTTCCTGCGTATGTGAGTAGAATACATGGGGAGGGGGGAGTGTCAAGAGAAGAAGGAATGAGAATGGAGGTGATGGGGAGGAGATGGCAAGGCTCCTCTCGCTCTTTCATCATCAAACAACAAACTGATCCTTGAGAGTCTAGCTGGTAATGAGAAGTCCTTACTTTGAAGCACAAAGACAGAAGAGCTTTGGATCTTTATCTGCCCTTCCCCCCTCCCCCTCTCTCTAGATGCTTATTCGGATTCCTGTAGCTGGAGGGGATGGCTTTGTTGCCTAAAACTGTAATCCACATGCCACTGATTTGCAGTTAAAGTTGCAAACTCTGGATTGAAAAATGCGTAGGCATTTGGTGGGAGTGGAGTGGAGCCCGAAGAGAAGGAGGTTTGGGGAGGGGAGGGATATAATGCCATAGAGTCCAAAATCCAAAGCAGCCATTTTCTACAGGGGGAACAGAAAGGATCCCTGCAGTCTGGAGCAATGTTCCCTCTAAGCTGCAGAGTTTTGTGAGCAAAAATTCTACCTTGTGAACTACTGGTATTAAAGTTGTGAGCTACTGCATAAATTATTGTGCTCTGGGGCCATTTTTCCTGAGCTAAGACAAAAATGTGTGAGCTGGAGGCTATAGATCTGTGGGCTAGCTCACACTGACTCAGCTTAGATTTAGAGGGAACACTGGCCTGGAGATCTGCTGTAATTCTTGGAGATTTTCAGGCCCCAGCAGGAGGTTGGCAACTCTATTTTCAGCCCAGTCCTGGGCATGGTTACTTGGAGAGAAGTTCTACTGATTTTCATTGGACCTTCTCCGAATTAACTGTGCATAGGATTGCAGTTGTAGTCAGTGGTTGTAATGCAGGAAAATGTGCTGGTTTATATAATGATTATAGCCTAATAATAATAATCATGGCTTGTATACCACAAGATCTGCTTGCAGAGCAGGACTTTCCTGTTTCTCCCTCTAACTGAAGGACTGAAGCCCATGAGCAACCCCCTCCCCCACCCCTACTCCTGGAGATCAGCAGTCACTGAAGAAGAGAACAAGGAGGCAAAGTGGAGGTCTGCAGAAATCTCCTTGTCTGCCAAAGATGGAATGCTCCAAATCTTTGAACCTCTGTGACTGGACGTGAGGCAGTGTATTCAGCATTTATACACAGCATTTAAAGTATTTGGAGCATTTGCTGTACATCAGAGCTTTTTTGAGCAGGAATGCATAGGTATGCAGTTTTGGCTGGCTTGGCATCAGGGAGCGTGGCCTAATATGCAAATAAGTCCCTGCTGGGTGTTTTCTATCTCACTAAACATGTGGGCCAACGAGATATAGTGCTTAGGGTGCTGGAGTAGGGCTAGGTAAGCCTGCCTTCATATCCCCACTCTGCCTGGCTGAAGCTCACTGGGTGATCTCGGGGGCTGGTAGGGTTGCCAGGACCAATTCAAGAAATATCTGGGGACATTGGGGGTGGAGCCAGGAGACTCTGGGGCGGGGGACAGGAGCAGAAGGGAGAACTTTGTATCTTGATCTGATCTCCTTGCAGGGGAGGCTGGATAAAAATTAGATAGGTATACTTGGGAACAGCCCTGTAAAGCACGGCAGAATTTCCATCCCCATGTTGTAGATTGGTAGGTGAGGCTGAGTATGCTTTATAAATGGGTTAACGAACCAGAGGTTTCACAACTCAGTCAATGGACTCAGACTGGTGAAACTCTGCATAGGTTTGGATCTCACTGTAACAAGTGGGATTACAAATGGAAAAAATTCCAAAAGAAGATAGAACTTTAATCTGGTACTTGCTGTCAGCTGCTAGGACATTGTATGCGCAGTTGTGGAAGCAAGAAAAAATACCACAGAAATGGGATTGGATTGTAAAAGTTATGACATGGAGTGAAATGGACAAGTTAACAAGAACCTTAAGAGACTATGATTTAGAAGTATTCAAGATGGAGTGGAAAAAGTTCAGAAGATATGTAGAAAAAGAGTGGAAAATAAAAGGACATTGGACAATTTTTGATAATGACTAAGTACAAGAGGGAGGAGGATATTAATTTTGGTTATTAATTAAGGGTACCTTTAATATTAAGATTTTAAGAATATAACACAGGCGGGGGTCAAGTAACGGGGGGAGGGGTGGGTAGAAAGTAATATATGGGATAGATTTAAAAAAGTAATTATTAATGATGTAAGAAATTGAAATTTATTACCATATGTTACTAATAAAATTGTTTGAAACCTGGATCTCACTGTAACATCAAAAAAGCCTTACACATAGCCAGTCTCTTTGAGACCACTGGAGTGCTGAACTGCCGGATGCTCACACTTTCTCCTACAGATAAATAGCCAGAGTCATAAATTGTGGTGCTCCTGGTTCCAGGGCATATGTGTGGATTAAAATGAGATTTATTGTAAATGGGCCCCCCTCTTCTTTCAAGCTAAACCTTGTGTATGTGTGTGTGTGTGCATGCTAAATGAAACACCAGAGGGCGCTTGTGCTCCAGGTTACTTTCCTCAAAGCTAGTTGAGAGAAGCGAAAGGTTCAACACAACCCCCCTCTTTCTTACTAGGTGGAGAAGATGGGGTGGGGTGGCAGAAGCCATGAATGCAAAGCGGGAAGCGGTAAAGAGTCTTGCCTCGGGGGTCATTTTGCTGGTGATCTCCCACTGCATCATGGGAAGGGCCTGCTTGCTTTTTCGCTGGGTCATATGATCCTGAGCTCAGGTTGTGTGCCAGAGACCCAGTGTCACCTCTGGAGGAAATGTTGCTGAGGTAGGAAGGCAGTATTTTCTTAGGGGCTGAGACCACTTGATAGAAGCACCCAGGGCCTTTTTTTTTGGTAGAAAAAGCCCAGCAGGAACTTATTTGCATATTAGGCCACATACCCCAACACCAAGCCAGCCAGAAATGCGTTCCTGTGCGTTCCTGCTCAATACAAGCCCTGGGAGCAAAACCCGCTGCCCCACCCCCTTTTCACCTTACCTTCCTTTGTGCCTGTCTCTCAATATTGCTGGGCGCTTTTAGTTCTCACCAGTAATATCTTACAACAATGTGCAGTTTTTCTCAACATTAGCCCACTTGTTTTTTTCTTTCTTTTAACATTCATTAACACCTTCGATTCCAAACGCATTCCTTTCCCTCATTTGATTTGCATCATCACCCTCTCCTTTTGAAAGAACAGGAACCTCGAGAGATCACATGACTCGGTCTAGGTCACGCAGGTCAGACCTCCCAGCCCCTGGCTTTGTGAATCAGCCTCCTACCCTGAATAAATATAACTTGCCTCCTTTATTCCAGGGTACCGATACAAAACAGTCTAGCGGCCTGGCATCGTGTGAATCCGCTGGTGTTAAAACTCAGCTTGTTACAAAGAGGAGGTGCCACAGTCGAGGAGAGATAGGTAGCAGTTCTTGCAGTCTATAGACAGGGTTGCCAATCCCCAGGTGGGGGCAGGGGATCCCCCGGTTTGGAGGCCCGCTTTAGGTCTGCTTCAGGGTCATCAGAAAGTGGTGGGGGAAGAAGAAATGTCTGCAGAGCACTCCATTATTCCCTATGGAGACCAATTCCAATAGGGTATAATCAGGGCTTTTTTTTTGAGCAGGAACGCAATTCCAGCTGGCTTGGTGTCAGGGTGTGTGGTCTAATATGCAGATGAGTTATTGCTGGGGTTTTTCTACAAAACCCTGTACAAAACAATGGTGATGTCAGGGGGTGTGAGCTAATATGCAAATAAGTTCCTGCTGGGCTTTTTCTACCAAAAAAAGCCCTGGGTATAATGAATAATTGATCCGTGGTTATCTGGGGCTCGAGGGGGGTCTGTTTTTTGAGGTAGAGGCACCAAATTTGCAGCATAGCATCCAGTGCCTCTTCTCAAAACACCCTCTCAAGTTTCAAAAGGATTGGACCAGGGGTCCAATTCTTTGAGCCCCCAAAGAACGTGCCCCTATCCTTCATTATTTCCAATGGAGGGAAGGAATTTAGGTGTGCGTCCCTTTAAATGTGATGGCCAGAACTCCCTTCGTAGTTCAATTATGCTTGTCACAGCCTTGTTCCTGGCCCCACTCCCAGTGTCTCTTGGCTCCACCCCCAAAGTCCCCAGATATTTCTTGAATTGGACTTGGCAACCCCGTCTGTAGAGGAAATGACCCTGGGTTGCTGCTCTGATGCAGGATGCTGTACTCAGATGAATTGTTTCTCCAGCTCCTGTAACAAAAGTCATGTGATGCCGCCTATCAGGACCAAACAAAACAGTGTGCAAGTTTACAAGCACTCCCATCAGGCTGGAGGAGGTGGGGGGAGATGTTTTTCAGGCCACAGTGGTGTCTGGCAGGAGGTATTACAGGCTTTAGAATAGTGGTGCTGGGCGTAACTGGTTTCAACGTGTATAAAAAGCCTTCTGTGAAGCAAAAAATGGCTACCCTCTTTCAGTTCTTTTTCTTTGCTTCCGTTCACACCCTAGAGACACACAGACATTTTAAAAAGATAAGACTATACCTTGACGCCTTTTGATCCGTTCGTAAATAGTGTGTTTTCGTGAGGCCTCATTTTGGGCAGGAGCTCACAGGAGCAGAGCTCTGGAACCTCTACATTTCATTGTGCTCTTTCTTGCTTAAACCCCACCCCCTCCAAAATACTTTCTTTTGGGCTCCATTGTTCAAACCAGTGTTCCCGCTAAGCTGAGTTAGTGTGAGCTAGCTCACAGATTTTTAGCCTCCAGCTCACAGATTTTTATCTTCGCTCAGAAAGGATGGCCCCAGAGCATGATAATGTGTGCAGTAGCTCACAACTTTAATGCCAGTAGCTCAAAAAGTAGAATTTTTGCTCATAAGACCCTGCAACTTAGAGGGAACATTGGTTCAAACCCCCTATGAGAATTTTGCTGAACTTTAAGATTTGACAAACTTTCTAATATTTTTCCCCACCAAAAAATGGGAGAATAACTATATAAAGCACACAGATGGAAATCTTTATCATGCCACTGTGGCCACATTTTTGTTCTTGTTCAGTCACATGGTTGAGTCTGACTCTGAAAGTAATTTAAAAAGTATGATGGGAGTAAGGTTTTATTATGACAATTATAATTCAAGAAGCATTTTAAGGTAGATGTTGAGCTGATATAATTTAGTACACCTTCTGGTTATGTCAGAGGTGTGTGGCATATGCAGATTAGTTGTGCTAATGAGCTCTGGCACCTCTTTTTCTATTAAATGACCCCTGGTTTTTGTGCACATGTGAACATTATGGGAGCAGCTAGTCTAAATGGTTCCCACTGCAATCCCTTTATAAAGTTCATCTTTATTTGTGTGATCAGCCGCAGCATGCTTCTTGGTCCAAACGGTAGCTCTTGGGCTTTCCTACAAGAGTTCTGAACTCTCATTCCTGATGTTGTTTCACACATGGAAGCATTTCTCCTACAGCTGCGCTAAAGCGCCTGAATCTTCAGGCTTTGCATTCTCTTCATTGATTGCAAACCCACAACTTTCTGCTGTTCCACATTGGAATCGACCTTCAGTTTATGAGACCCAAGTGACGTCTCCTTCTTCCTTCTTTTCCAATAACTGACCCCACTTCAGCCTGGCTGCTCCCCCGGCCGCTCCCCTCCTCCTCATTTTGCTGTTCCAGACCTGGAACCCGCATTTCACATTTATAGCTGCAACAGTTCTTCTCTGTCAAGAGCTGTAGCTCTCTTTGCACTCCTCGCACACTGCCAGTGGTGGATCTAGTTGCGAGCTGTAATATACGGGTGCGGAAAGTATGTAGTGTGAACGACAGGCGGTTTCTTTCCTCTCTGTTTGCAAACTAAATTCTGCTGGCCTGCATCCAAATGTCATCTGGCCTAACTGATATACCACCATCCAACAACCCTCTCTTTCTCTGTAACCTCTGGGTTCTTCTAACAAGCATGGCCCCCCCTCCCCCCTTTATTTGCAGGGCTGAGGGTACTGTTTCAGCTTGCAACCAGAAATCCACAGCTCTTTGTGAACAAAGGACAAAACTGCTCAGGAAATGCAGGTATTCCTTCCTCGACTGCTGGTGGCAGCGATTTGGGGTGTGTGTGTGTGTGTGTGTGTGTGTGTGCAGAGAGGTTCCTTGCACAGCGAGCTCATGTATCCAGTCTCCAGGGGAAAGGCCAAGGTGACGGCAGGCAGAGGGAAGGCTGCATTTCAGCACGTTGGCTCCTTTCCCAGGCTGCTAGAGACAAGCTCCTGTGTCCTTCTTCCGGAGGGGAGTCACCCCCCTCCTATTCCCCCCACCCCTTCAAAAAAGCAGCCTGAGGGAAGAGAGGCTAGTGGTTCATCTACTAAGAACAATGCATTGTGCTTTTCTGCTCCCATATGCTTGTATTACTGGTCTACCCTAATACCACTTCTAACACAACCCCAGTGGTGGTGGTGGTGGGGGGAGAGGGTAGACTGCTCCATGCTCCAGGATTCTTTCATCTTCTTCCCCTGTCTGGCATTATCCACGGAAGCCTCACTGCTTTCCCCTTCAGGCCTCTCCAAGTTTGGGGTTTGTGCCAATCCAATTCTACATCCTCTCTTGGCCAGCCTGAATGGACATGGCCAGAGGGATAAGGCAGTTTGGATCATATCTCTTCCCGTGCTTCTTCTCTTCCCCCCCCCCCCCCGCCATGAGTAGAGCGGGCAAGAGCATGGCTTGGCACAGCTTGACTGAAGGCACAGCTGCCACTGCTGAAAGCTTAACCCCTCGAGCACCAGGGCAGAGGGCTTCGGCTTTTTCCTCTACCTTCAGGGAACAAAAGGGACAGGCATTGTGCTACTTCGGACTCTGGGTACCGCTCCCTAGCTGGCACAGTGAGCATTCAGCACCTATCTGCCTGAGCAGGCATTCGTCACTGCCATTCCTTGTTGCTAAAGTTATATAGTATTGCCCCAGTGCAGGTAAATAGCACAGGCTGGTGGTCACAAGGGCTTGGATCATTTTGAGAATCCAGGTAGTTCCTTTCCCCAGTCTTAGTGCAAATGTTTTGTTTTTTAAATCTTGCACCCAACAAAATGGGCTGAGGATTTCCTGGTGAAAATTGCTCTTCTTCACCCTACTCCCCACCCACCCCCCCACCCCCTCAGCACTAGCAGCCCTTTTTTTCTTCTTTCTCTTCTGGCAGCAACACAGGGGGAGGGGAAGGGGAGAAGTGTCTGTCTCTTTAAGACTGTCAGGTTGCAGGGAGCAGATGGCATCTGCTTCCAGTCCTTGTTCTTTGTGTGGCTACACAAAAGAGGGAGCCTGTCTCTCCTGAATTTATCCCCCCCCCTTTGCGTTGGGGTGGAGCTGGGTGCAGGGAGAATGGGGGGGGGGGGGGCGAGATCTGAAGCTGACTAAGGAAGAAGGGAAGGAACCATATTGGGGGGGGGGGGGAGAACAAACGTAGAAGATTTATTGCAAAAGTAAACTTGGATTTGCCAGGCCTTTGTGCACTAGAGAATGAGGAAGCCGGGGACTTCTTCCATTGTTGGCGCTGCCCCCACTGCATTGCACAGACCCAGAAGCAAAGTTCTCCCTTTCCGCAGATGCCCAAATCATGGGGAGGTATTAAAAGAGGTCAGCGAAAAGCTGAGGACTGTCAGCAAAAGCAGCCCTTAAGGATGATGCAAATTAAGTTATCTGGCAAACCCCAGAAGTAATGGGGAGGGGGAGATACAATCATAGAAATGGGGAAGGGTGTGGGTGCCTGTCTGTGGAGGGGGCTGTGAAGAGAAATGGTTGTATATCATAGCAAAAGGTACATTTTCTATAAAGGTCACGGAGAGGGAAAACTGGGGTGTGTGTAGATATTGTGGATTGCATGCGGGCATAGGGTGGACATTTCCGCATGCATGCAGAATGCCAAGTTCTGAGACATGAGCAAGGGCGCTCAGAGACGCAGTAGACCTTTTTAGCTGTTTGCTGTCAAGTATGTGGGATGCTTGGAAGGGGGGGCAGCTGTAAGTATTAGACTGGGAGTGTATGAACTGGGGGTGGGGGACATTGTAGTTTACACTCTTGTGGCTTGTGGTTCTCTGTATTCAAGGTGGAGATGGGAGCCACATGCAGTCTCTATGCAGGAGACTTAATGCTGCCCAGGGCTTTTTTTTGTATCAGGAACTCCTTTGCATATTAGGCCACACCCCTCTGATGTAGCCAATCCTCCTGGAGCTTACAGTAGACCCTGTACTTGAGCCCCGTAAGCTCTTGGAGGATTGGCTACAGCAGGGGTGTGTGGCCTAATATGCAAAGGAGTTCCTGCTATAAAAGAATCCCTAATGCTTCCCATGTAGTAATGGCGCTTATGGGGCAAGGAGGAGAGGTGGCCTTGCAGCTGTAGAGTGAAGGAGGGAGGAAGTCCATGATGGCAAGTGGTGAGTGGGAAATGCATCTGGACATTCACAGGGTGAGGGAGCACTAGCTGTACTCGACAATGGAGAGACCCAGCTCCTTGAAGCGCAAGGCTGTGTGACTGGACCTGAGGGAACATGGCAGTGTTTCTGGGTGGTGGTAGGAGCATAAGATTGTGTGTGTGCCCCCACTGGCAGTGGGTGGACACAGGGGGGAGTGTGTACATGACCCCAATCAGGCCCTTCCTCTCCCCTCCGCTCTGGGCAGAGCTGCAGGCCAGGCATACTCCCCAGAGGGCAATCAGATCCTTTAATCTTCAGCAGGATGGAAAACGGCTGGGTCTGTTCAGAGCTCTCACTCTCACTCGCATCAGCCCCCCCCCCTCCATCCTTGTCCTTTGACTTTGATGTTCAGCTTCACCATGGAGAAGCAGGCGGGCTGGGGGTATTCAGAGACCCATCTGTATGGGAATATCCGTGTGTAGAGCACACACTGACACACAACTTCTTTCTCACATATAAGAACAGCACACATATGTTGTAACAATCGGGTAGCACCACGGGGAATGCCACCCATGCGCTGAGAAGGCTTGTGAATGCGCCGCAATAGTCAGCCTCTCACTCCAGGCTCCCCAGGCTGCGGGTGCCTCATCCCACAGCAGCCCTGGTGGAGGGAGAGAGGGAAGGGAGGGGAGGGAAGAGGAGGGAAGGGAGGGAGGAGGCTAGTGGGAGGAAGGGCGGGCAGCAGGCGGGCTGATGAGCCCAGAGCTCCCTGCTGACAGCGGTAGGCCTGAATGGCCTCCAATGTGGTTGAGGGACCAGGCAGGCCCCTGGTTGGTATCTTCTAAATTTAGGATCCTGATTATAGTTTGGGGCTTGGAAAAAAACAGAGGAAAATTCCCATCAAATCAAAATGGGGCTTTGGACAGAAAGAGGCAGAGAATGCACGCTAGCATGACTGCACATCACAAGAGAGAAAGAGCATGCACGTGGTGTGTGCAAAAGCCATTTGTGCTCTCTCTCTCTCTCTCACACACACACACAAAGGTTTATAGACACAGAGGTTTGTCACAGGCTCTCTGACTCGTACACAGCGTTTCTTACCACTCTCTCTGTTTTTCACACACACACAATATTGTGCACACAGTAATTCAGTTTAGGCAGCTGCTGCTGTGTTGACCCCAAAAGCAGAAATGCAAATCAGGGTGATAGCTTTTAATGGCGTGGCGTCTCTTGGTGTTGGGTGGCAGTATGCAAGGTATTAAGCTGCACAGAACTCTTTAGCAGGCAAAATGGCCTGATTGTAAAAGTTCTGTATCTTTCAAGAGCTTTCAGCCAGTGACGTAAAATTGTGTTTTAACCTGAATTGGGTATATTTTGTGTGTTTGGATTACTACATGCATACAGAGTCCCTCCCTCTCGCTGCTATTCCTTGGCTTCATTCATACAAGGCAATAATTCTGTGGCAACTTGGAACAAACATCACTTTGCTTTTCCTTTCTAGAGTGTTTAATGACATTGCAGTTTATTCCATTTCAAATCGAGGAGCAGCGCATGTCTGAAAACAGAGTTACAGGTAGCCCAGATCACAAGTGCGTGTATGTTTCCCACACCCTTTAATTTCTCTCCCTTTGTTTCTCTGGTTCTCACACCCCTTCGCGTCACTCCAGGCCCCGCTGAGGCACACTAGAGAAGGGGCAGTTTTTCCAGACGGCCATGGCAAAAGATCTCGCACAGAGAGCCCTACCCACAACGCTGCCCTTAAGAGGGGAGGTGGCGTCTCTCACATTTGAGCCAACATGGAAGCTGAATTCCAAGTAGGGCGTTGAGCCAGCAGGGCCGAGAGCGTGAGCGTCTGCAGAGGGCTGAAGCCATCCCGCTGCCTCTGTAAGCAGAGATTGTCGTGTGCTGGTTCAGACCTCCTTTTTGCTTCCTCTCCAAATCCTCTGGTCTGTCCCCATTGCGAACAGAGTGGGTGGCGGGAACATTTTGCTGCTGCCATCTCGGTATTGCCCAGAGAACACACATTGGCTTGAATGAGCTTCGTCTGTGCTATAAAGGCCACCAGCGCACACAAACTGACCGATCTGTAGCAGGACCCAGCGAGGCACGCCTAAATAGCTCTAGCAGCAGACCAGCCATGTTCTCCTGACTTTCTATCCTGGGTTTTGTGTTTTGAGCGGCAAAGGGGAAAACCCATCACCCTTTTGGGCTGCATTGCTTAGCGAGTGCTCTTTCCCGGGACGGTAGCCTGTGCTCCCGCTCTCTCAACCCCACCCTGAAGAGTGTCACTCAAATAAAGCCAAGGGGTGGGAGAGGCAAAGGTCCAGCAGGGAGTCAGCAGATTTGTGGTGTGTGGGAAGCAGGCAGACTGGCTCCATGCTTTTGTGTTTGCAGCTGCCGCTATTGCAGCTCTCTGTCCTCCATTGCCACCCATCCTGGCATCCAGATCCTGGGTTTCCTTGCCTCTGTGAAGCCTGCAGTAGCACCATCCAGAATGGAAGGCTCCCCCTTATCCTATTGTTTCTTTTCACACCCTCCCCCCCCCTTGGTCTCCCCTGTGCGGCCATTTTTCCAGGCCCACGCTATGGGGTCGGTGTGTGTGCAAAGAGCAGAGGGAGAGAAGCAGGCGAGAGAGCGGGGGTCTGTTTAGACAATGCAGTTGCTTTTTCATACCCCAGTGAGAGGGGAGGAGGAGGAGGAGGGAGAAGGGGAAGAGGAAGGGAGTGGGGGAGAATAAAGGTTAGAGGAGCTTTCCCCTTGTCTGCTCAGGAGGCTGGCTTGTGTGCAGATGGTGCCTCTGTTACTGTGAGTCCGACATAGGCTCAGGTAGTCCTGTAGGGCGATGACTCAGTCTCTGTGTGTGTGCATGTGCACACATGGATGGATGTTGTGGAAAGTGACAATGAAGGAGAGAGGGGTAGAGGATTGAACTGAAGGGCAGCAGCAGGGAAGAGGTAGCTCAAGAACAACTCGCTGCATGTGGAGTGGAAGTGGGGATCCTGAGCATCCCTGAACTTCCTGACTTGTCTTTGTTACACACCAGGTTGGGTGGGGATAGGCAGGCCTGATCTGGAAGCCTCAAGGAAGGGCCACTGGCAGGTAGAGGAGAATCCTAGGGAGGGTGTGTGTGTATGTTGACGTGCCTGCTGGGGGCATGGAGGGACAGCATTTGTTTGGCAACTGCTGGAAATTTTATTGCTTGGCTTCAACGGTTTCCTGTCTGACAAAGGGAGCTTTGACTTTCGTGAGCTTATTACAGCCCCCCCCCCCAAATCTTGTTGGTCTCGAAGGTGCTGCTGAACTTGAAAAATGGGGTTGACCAACACAGCTGCCCTCTGAAGTATTGTAATGGCTTTCTATGTTCATTTGCCCAACCAAGATCTGCTTTCTTCTTGTGTGTGTCTTTTGTGGGCACACATCATACAAGATTGGAGGGGGCAGGTCTGGTCTTCTCTGCAAGAAGCAAGCTCCTTTCTATAGGTGATAGTTCCATACCTCTGGTCCGTGCTTACATACATACAAACCCAGAGTAACCTTCCTTGGAGGTTTTTAAACAGAGGCTAGATGGCCATCTGACAGCAATGAAGATCCTGTGAATTTAGGGGGAGGTGTTTGTGAGTTTCCTGCATTGTGCAGGGGGTTGGACTAGATGACCCTGGAGGTCCCTTCCAACTCTATGATTCTATCATCGTTTTTAGAGTTCAGACTCCAGTATGATGTCTTTCCCTTTCAGTAGGACACATCAGCTCATGGTAGCAGGTCTGAAGTGCCACTGAATCTTGCGGGGCTTGTGGTATTAAGTTTGCTGTGCTGGGCAGAGTATCAGTTTCACCCTATCCAGCACGGTGTTTTAGACATGTATGTATAAATATGCATTTGCGAGCATGGAATTTGCTGTCTGTAGGTTTCAGGGTTCTGCATTTACATTTTCAGCTGTGGATTCAAATTCTACCCCAGCCACTAAATGCACACACAAGCAAACAAGGGACTTGGTGGTAGAAAGTGCAGTCAAGTCACAGCTGACCTACGGTGACCCCATAGGGTTTGCGAGGCAAGAGATGTTCAGAGATGGTTTGCCATTGCCTGCCTCTGCATCACAGCCCTGGTATTCCTTGGAGGTCCCCCCTCCAAATACCAGTCAGGGCTGATGCTCCTTAGTTTCTCAGATGCGTTGAGATCAGACTTACCTGGGCTATCCAGATCAGGGCAAACTAGGGACTTAGCAGGCACGAGAGAGGCAATCCCTGTTAACAGAGCCACGAGTCTACCAGGTAGATTTAGCAAAACTGCTTTGTCTCAATCTTTGATCCCCAAAAACAGCAAATCGCTTTGTCAGACCGCTTGTGATAGCCCCCATGAGATTTTGCCCACATGACGGGCAAGCACTGTGTGTTTCTAGAAGAAGACTGCTGATTTATACCACGCCCTTCTCTCTGAATCAGAGACTCAGAGCGGCTTACAATCTCCTTTATCTGATTTCCCCACGACAGACACCCTGTGAGGTGGGTGGGGCTGAGAGGGCTCTCACAGCAGCTGCCCTTTCAAGGACCACTCCTACGAGAGCTATGGCTGACCCAAGGCCATTCCAGCAGCTGCAAGTGGAGGAGTGGGGAATCAAACCCAGTTCGCCCAGATAAGAGTCCACACACTTAACCGGCTCTCAGGCCTGTAGCTAGCCTATGGAGCTTGGGGTGACCCTCACCCTCCATCCCAGGGCTGCCCCACTCCTTTCCCCCTGAGTGATTTCAGTTGTGCAAAAGGGGCACTCAGGAGCAGCCACTGCCCCTTCATGCCATTTAAAGGGCCCACAAATCAGCTGATCAGTGGGCTCTAAATCATGTGGGGGGAGGGGCAGCAGGAGCAGTCACCAGCCTCCTGCGTAATTTAAAGGTCCACCTCCCCCTGCGGCCTCCAGCAAAGGGGCTGGACTTTCTACCTTTCCTCCACCGTTCAGTCGCTCAACAATCTCTCGCACCCCTTCCTTTCCTTCGTATGGGGAAGAAAGAAGCCCACTCTGTTTCCTGCCCGAGAGACTGCAGCTCCATAGAACCTGATCCATCATGCAGGAACCGCTCCCCCTTTCTGGCAGCTCCTGCTTCTGCAGCCCTCGTGAGGGTTCCACACGAGCACAAATGATAAAAGTCAGGCAAAGTGCTGCCCGGGGCCCACTCCGCAGTGCAAACCCAGAGGAACTGTCCTCCTGTGAGATAGCCAAACCTGGCCCCTGCATTCCATTCCAGCTAATTGACCAGGAAACAAACAAGACTCCAAGGAGAGGCAGGGTGGATGGCCTCAGCTCCCAGAGATCTCCCTTCCTGCCAGCTGAGCCTCCCCCCACCTCCAGCTCTTCACCATCTCCACTGCGCATTGCTGGAAGGCGGCCTAGGACCTCTCGGCTCCCTTGACATCAAAGGGCCTCTACAAAGAGCCTGTGAACAAACAGAATCCCCCCTCTGCCACCTACAGAAATCCTCTGCTCCGCTTCCCCCCCCTGCCAAGCACCAGGGCCCAGGGAGGAACCTATTGTTCCTCTTTTGCTCTCTCACTCCAGCAGGGAATTTCTCAGCAACACTGAGGGTCACAATGCGTTTGCACCCTGGCACATTTCCTTTTTTGTCACCCTCTCTCTCTCTCTTTGTCTCTTTCTTTCTCCCCGCCACCCACAGCCTTCCTCATCCAGCCATTGTTTTATGGGCACTGCTTAAAATCCATCTTTGGCTTGAGCCATGCGTTTTCAAAATCTCCACTAGGTTTTTTTTTTTTTTAAACCCATCCTGAATCATCCGTCTGGCCGCCTGGGAGGCCGTCAGTCTATTCCTGCGGTGAATCCTATGGCAAATAAAATGACAAGGAAGAGAGAGAGCGAGACTGATATTTATGAAACGTAGGAGAATGCTAGAGACAACCCAAGGGAAGAAGGCAGGTTTGAGCGAAGGGGGAACAGCGGAAAGTGAATTTGTGTAGAAAGTATCTGGAGATATTGAAGGCAAGAGCAGTTTTAAGTGCATTGCGGGGATGGGGAAGGTAAGTCCCCCCCTCCAGGCATTTAGGTATAGCCAGTGAGGGAACTGTGTAGGGGGGAAATCACGGTAGGGTTATTGGATTAGCAGTGGCTGATTGGATGGACGGAGCTGGGGAGTCTTGGCGGCAGAGGTAGATGCAGCCAGGTCTTATAGGCTAGAATGCGGGAGTTGAGCAGGGGCCCTATTTAGGGAATGCAAAAGGAGGCTGCTCCTTTCTCTTTCCTTCATGTGTTTCAGACCATGTATGCTTCAGGAACACGCTCTGGCAAAATCACTGGCTCACCATGATGGTTAAAACAATGAAAAGAGCTTCTGTCTTACATAGGCACAGCGAAGAAAAGTCCATTTGCTCATGGGGGAGGGAAAGAATGGGTGTGTCTATAACAACTGTCTCCTGTCAAGACACTGCTATAAGAGACAGAGTAACAGTTTAGGTTTATATGGAATTATGGAAAGGAGTCTGATAAAAATATTTTCTTTTCTTTTAAAATTTAGCATACAATATATCCAAAGCAAGGCTTTTGGATCCTGCAATATCGCCTCGTTTCCTGAAAACTGAAATGTTTTTCCTCCAAGGCATCCGTCATGCAGGTTGGTCTCAATCCAAGCAGTTATTTGAGCTATTGCATTTTCCTTGCAACTCCATTTAGTGTTCCTTACCCAATGGCAGGTAAGAAGGGAGCCAGTTTGGTGTAGTGGTTAAGTGTGCGGACTCTTATCTGAGAGAACTGGATTTGATTCCCCACTCCTCCACTTACAGCTGCTGGAATGGCCTTGGGTCAGCCATAGCTCTGGCAGAGGTTGTCCTTGAAAGGGCAGCTGCTGTGAGAGCCCTCTCAGCCCCACCCACCTCACAGGGTGTCTGTTGTGGGGGGAGAAGATATAGGAGATTGTAAACCGCTCTGAGTCTCTGATTCAGAGAGAAGGGCGGGGTATAAATCTGCAGTCTTCTTCTTACTAGCTTGAAGCGCATTCTCAGATTAATCTTCATTTGAACACATCTTGTTGTGGATACTGGTTTCGGAAATGTTCTTGTGGAACCAGTTATTCCCATTTTACAGTCTGTATCAACACGAGCCTGTGTGGTGTAGTAAATAAAAGCGTCGGGCTGGTATCTGGGAGACCCAAGTTTGAATCCCTACTTGTGCCGTGGAAGCTTGCTGGTTGACCTTGGGTCAGTCACGCTCTCTCCCAGCCTAATCTAACTCACAGGGTTGTTGTGAGGGAAAAAATGGAGGGAGATGAAGTCCCCCTTGGGGAGAAAGGCAGGGTATAAATGAATGAAATAAATAAGTAAATAAATGTTAAAGAGTTCAGATTTAGGAGCTCTTTTGAAAAGCTTTGCAGAGACGGCTGTGGTGAAGGAAAGGTCACTACGCTATGCATCAGGGACTTTTCCCTCTCACTTTGGAATGCTTTTTCCATCAACAATGAAAACTGTTTTAATGAAGCCTAAGAAAGACAGACAGTAGATTTCTTGGGAATATTAGCTGATTTTACAGTTTGCAAAAATATCAAGACGTCGCTGTTGTGCTGCTACCAACAGTGCCTTTCTCCTGGATGGGGAGAAAGTGAGAGAACTGAGATTAGAGCATCACAGAGGGGCGAGAGAGAGAGAGAGAGAGAGAGAGAGAGGGAGAGAGAGAGAGATTTCGCACGTGGTTCCTGCTGGGAATTGAATATCTTCCATCCTTCTCTCCTTTTTTCCCTTGAAGAAAAGGGAATATTTTTTATTTTAAAGAAAGAGCAACTTGCGCTTTCAGAGAAAGGATCAGCGTGCCCCCCCCCTCCCCGGCCGCCTTCTCTTCCCTGACCTTTCCTTCTGCACTTAGCACATCTGGCCTCCACCCTCCCCTTTCTGCATGCCTCTTGCCCCTGCGTGCCTCCTCTGGCCAGATGTGCAAGCAGGCGGAAGGGTCTGAGGGGAGGTGCTAAGGCAGGGAACTGGAACTACTTTCCCACAGCAGCAGCAGCAGCAGGAGCAGCAGCAGGAGGAAGAGCAAAAGCAGCCACAGACTCATTGTGTGAGAGGGAGGGAAAAAGAGATGGTGGCGGCGGCAGCAGCAGCAGCGGGATGAGGAGTCGGCGGCTCCCGCAAATCGCCCTCACGCAACTTTTCCTCTAAGTGCCTCACATGTACGGAGTGAAGCTTTCTTCCTCCTTTCCTGTGGGGTGAGAAGAGGGACTCCTGGAGCCGATCCCCTCTTCTTCCTCTCTTTTTTTGCACAAGTCGCTACATCTCTGAAGGGGGAAATAGAGAGGAGGACCGATCTTTTTTGGGGGGACCTTAAGGAAGACTTTGAGGGACCCAATGGTGTCTCTCCCTTTGAAGTCTCCCTAGCGTTTTGAAGGCGGTATAGATACAATTTTTCTTTCTTTTTCTTTCTCTTTTTAGAGTGGAGACACCTGGATCCTGTCCGGTGAAGAGGCTTATTTTAGAAGTTGTCACTGGGGGTTACTGCTTTTCCCATCCCCCCCCTCCCGGTTCCAGGTGCTAAGAGGTCTCCCCGCCCCCCCCCCCCCCCAGCCTGGTGCGTCTCCTACATAACTTCTGTCCCAAGAGTTTTTGTTCACTCTTCAAACCCATTGCGAGGAAGTTTACAGTAACTTTGAAATTTTGTCTCTCCTTCCAAAGTGGAAGAAGAAACCCTCGAACTCTCGTTTCTGCTCCTTTGAACGGGACTTACCTTTACCCCCCTCCCCGCACCCCCCGCGATTCCAACTCTGGACCTCCCCTCTACCCCTTTGGATTTTCCAAGGGACCTTCGGTTCCTCTGCTCAGCGTTTTAAAGTTGGACGAGGGGAAGCGGCCAGCTTGCAGGGCTGCAGTTTTTGTCCTTGTAAGCAACGTGCAAGCCTTCTGACTTCTCGAAAGAGGTGCAGAGACCCCGGAGGGGAGGATCTTCTCTTCCCCTGAGCTGGTGGTCTTGTGGAACTCCAAAGATGCCTTCTGTAATGGAAAAATCGGGGATCCTATCCAGGAGCCGGTCCAAGTCAGCCACTAACGGCAACCATCAGAACTCGGAGGATGACAGCAGCGAAGAGGAACACTCCCATGGTAAGCCAAGCTGGGATATTATGTTGTGCCACGCACGGGTGGGGTGGGGGGGTGTTATTAAAACTGGCTGTTTCTCAATACTTCATTGTGCTGTGGAGGATTTGAATCTGGGGCCGCGCAGGTTGGAGGTCCGGCATGCCCCACTTAGGAGGAGTTTACAAAAGGCTGTGCTGTTGTGGAACAAAGAGTTCAGCATCAGGGACTCTCTGGGAGATGTACTGGAGGCCACTGGGCTCGTGGCATGAATGCCCCAGTCTGCCTTTCTCCGCCAGAGGGGAAGGGCCCTCCGTCAGCTCACTTTGCCCTCTGGTGGCCACAGACTGTGGGTTGGGAGAGCCGGTGAGGGAAATCTCTCCAGGGCGGCCGTGGCGGTGGCAAAGGGCAATCGTGTTCCATAAGAGCTGCCTGACCTGGGGCGCTTGCGATGGAAGATACGCTAAAGAAATCCTACCTGTTAGGGGACGCACAGAGTGGCAGCATGTGGGTAGTGGGGAAGCTGCTTTTTAAAGCAACAGAGTTGGGGGAGCGGGGATGAAAGAGGGTGTGTGTGTGTGTGTGTGTGTGTGGTAACCTGGCGTGGTGCAAGTGAGGAGGTGACAGCCTCTCTGAGTGATGCCAGGATGCTTGGGTGCCTGGAGGGATGAATCAGGGGAGCAGGTATAGACCTGGGGCTGAGGTGTGCCAAGGACTGTCCTAATGATGGGACAGTGATAGTTAAATGTGTCTCTGCCCGGCTTTCTCAAATGTCACTCCAGGCAGACGTTCCGTTGCTCAGGAACACAGAATACAACAGATTCCAGGGCACCGTGACTGGGAAAAGACCTTCTGTCCCTGAACCCTTCTGGGCTTCGCCTCACTTTAGGGATCACCCTGTCACCTTACAGCTAACATGAACCTGTTTTGTTTAGACGGCCAGATCCAGAAACACGAGGAGCCCAGGACTCTCTTGTTTTTGCCCCTTTGCCTCCTCTCCAGCCCCACCACCTTGCCAGGTTAACAAAGGAGACGGCTCAGGACTCGGGCTGGGAAGAGGGGGTTTGGTTTGGGCTCAGTTTTATTGTCCCTCAGAGCCCTCCAGTGGCTCTTCCCTCCCCTCAGAACTCTGCTATGGCCTCCTGTACAGGCTTTGTTATCCTCTCTCTTTGTGGGGATGCTGTGGGGGTGGAGACGATGCACTTCTAACAAGGCATTGGGGGCATCAGTTCCTAGAGGCACGCAGTGCCCTTTGATTTGGTGGTGGGAGACTTTTGTCCGCCAGCCACTCCTTACAGAGTCCATAGTTGAATTAAACTCTAGTCAGATCTGTCTTATCCCTGCAACATGCCCAAGAAAGGAGATGCCTCCTTCTGTCGCCTGCGTTTGAAGGTGCCTCTGCAGGGAGTCACAGAGCGCTCGATCTCCTGGTAGCATAGCCCGTCAGTGAGGTAACAGAGTGTCACTTAACCCTGCTGGGCTGTTGGAAAGGCCTGCAGAGTTCTCTGGCTGTCCCTTCGCACCCTCCCTCAGCAGGATCTCGCTTGGTGGATGAGGGAAGCGCGTGGTCCGGCTGATGGCGCCATCTGTCTCTCTGCTAAGTGACATCCACCCAACCTGCTTGAAGATTCTGCCACCAACACCGTCTCCCCCGACAGCACCCTGGTTATGCCTGTCAGATGCAGGCAGCTACAGGGAGGGAGGGGGGCGGCTCGATACTGCCCTGTCTGTAGCAATGGACCAGTTCCTGGGCCAAGGTCTGTGTATCCAGCCACGCACAACAGGAGCATCCTGAGCGGCACTGCGAGGGTGTATCTGAGAACAGATATGGAAGCCTTTCAATCGATCTTCAGTCCTCAGCCCGACATGTGTTTCTTGGCCCTCATGCCAGAAAGTGAAAGCTTGGGAGCTCCTTGGCATGATGTTGGCTAAATGCTTCCAGATCTTGCCTGCTGCTCAGCAGCTGTTCAGTAGGTTGGTTTTGTGTGTGCGTTTAAAAAAAAAAAGAGAGAGAGAAAACAGGAGCTGGAGGTGGGGGCAGGAAACAGTGAGCCCTCCATCTCACAGTGGAAAAGTGCTTCTGCTGCCCAGAAAGCGGCTTCCTCAGCTACTGATGCTTCTTTGCTGGGCTCCCAGGTGGCTTTGCTTCTCAAGGGCCAGGGTGGCACACACTCAGCTGCGCATCTGCGCGTTCTCTTGGCTCAGCTCTTGGGAGTGGGTCAAGCCCAGACTTTTAACCTGAGGCTCCCTCTCGCCAAACCAGCACCACCTTTTAGGTTGAAGAGGGCAGCAACCGAGCAAATGTGAACACACAAAGAAGCCACGCAGCAGTCTGTTCAAGTACTAGGAGCTGGAAGTGCTTTGGAAGACAGAGTCTTTCCAGTGAGGACCACATTCCAAAATATATACACCCCCACACTTCACCTGTATAGAGCTACTGGGCACGTGACTCACTTTGAACCCTGAACCCAGCATCCCTTTGGAATTGGGCAAGTCAGGCGGGAAGGCACACCCACCAGCAATCTGATGTCTTCCTCTGGTACCAAGGCTCTGCTGGGAATGCACAGTGGCCCTTTTCTCTCTCATCCTTTGGGGCCCACTGCAATCTAACCCTTCCCCCCGACCCCATCTGTTGTAGCAGCAAGCGGGTCTTTCATGATTGCCCTTCTTGTTCCCTTGCAGACAGCATGATCCGTGTGGGAGCAGATTATCAAGCTGTGATCCCAGAGTGCAAACCAGGTAAAGGAACGCGTGTGCATGCAGGAAAGTGTTAAGCGATAACCGCCCCCCCCCCCGCCCCAGCTCTTTCAAGCGAAGACTCTCACTTAACGAGACAAGGCGATTACGATTTCTAGAATGAGTCCCTTCTTCCAAGTGGGACCTGACCTCCTGCCTCAGAGACAGAGGAGGAAGAGATTATGCGTCCAACAACCCCCTGCCTGGCAAGCGACTTTCTGCCACCCATCCTCCTCCCTCGCCCACCTGGCAGCAAAGGGGTGCAGTTGCTCTCTTCCAATGCTGAACCTTTGGCACCTCCCCACCCCCCCACACACAACTGCCCTTTTCTGTGCTTGGAATCTCCATCCACCTCTTGTGCATAACCCTTTATATGCTTGGTGAGGGAATGGTGTCTGTACCGCTAGTACCGTTAATAATGCCTGTGTGTGCAGGTGAGGGCGGAAGGGATGAGCTGAACAGAACATAGCTTTCCCTGGAATTGCAAAAGGGGTGGAGCTCACCTGCCAGGAACTGCTGGTTTCCTTCCCTGTCTTGGACTGGGGGCACTGGTTCTTGAACCCTGGAGGAGAGGCCAGCCAGGTGCACCTCAAGGAACCCTTCTAATCACCCTTGTTTTCTTCTTCTTTGTCATCTAGAAAGCCCTGCTCGCTACAGCAACAAGGAATTGAAAGGGATGTTAGTTTGGTCTCCTAATCACTGTGTGTCAGATGCCAAATGTGAGTTGCACTTCCCTTATTGTTTGTGGGAAATGAGGGGAGGGGAGCAGGGGGTCAGATCAACGGTGTTTGGAGCTCTGCTCCTCTGGCCCGTGGCACTCTTTGGATGCTCCAGCAGCTCCCACCCCCAACCTGAACCCAGTTGCAAAAGCAGCCAAGAACCAGCCTTGCTAGGAGTGGGGGTGGGGGAACGCATTCCATCTTCAGCTGGTAACAGAGCCTCTGATTGACAGCTCCCCCCCTTTCCCCCCCTCCCGGGACTCCTAGAAGCAATTACCGTGCGGCTGGTGTGCTGCCTTGGGCTCCTGGGTTATTAATCTGGCTGGTGCAGGCAGCTTTCAGGGGTGGGAACACTGGCTGTGCTGAAATGTTGAGGGGGGGAGGCCCCAAACTGGAGTTCAGCTCCCCCAAGTGCTGTTGGCAGAACGACACCCCCCCAAAAAACACCAGAGTGCAGCTGTTTGTCACCCCTAAGCTTTTGACACAGAGGGGGCAATATTGTTTAGCATCTCTCTCACACATGTATAAGAACCCTGTTTATCTTTCTAAATATGGGCTTCCATAGGCTCTGCCTGCAAATAGATTCAAACATTGTCCTCTGAACACAACCCACGGATAGGATACTCCTTAGCTTCCTTGGGTATGTGTGCGTGTCCCCTCTTCTGCACAGTGCTTGGAGTCTCTCCCTGTTAGCAGCAGAAGCTCTCCCACTTGGATCCTCACAAACATTTGTGGGTGTCGCACAGGAAGAAGAGATCACTCCCATCCAGAGCTGGCAGTCCCCCTCCCCCCACACGCACGAAGGGGAGAGGCAGCTACATTCTGCCCGCCTCCCCCCTTGCCCAGCACCTGACGTTTGTCTCTTTCTCCCTCTAGTGGACAAATACATTGCCATGGCCAAGGAAAAGCATGGATACAACATTGAGCAGGTAACAAAACAAAAAACCCCAGGTTCCTTGTTTTCTGGCCTACCTCAGAATTGTTAACAGAAAAACTGGAACTGGACAAGTTCTGCAGGAGCAGAACAAATGATGTAACACCATTTGATTTCATTAACCAAAATTTGATTTATTAAGACACAAATGCTGTTTAGCATCAACGGGAACAGTTAAGAGCTTGCTGGAGACGCTTTCTGTTAGGTGCTCTCTCTCTCAGAGTAAAACCATGTGATGGCAGGAATGCATTGGTCCGAAAGACTGGCAGACAAACTGAATAGTGGAGATCCAGGCAGGGAGCTGAAGAAATGTCCTTTTTCCCCATTCAATGACGTCCTTCCTAGAGGACCCCCGTTCCAACATCTCCTTCACTCTTCAAAAGTTTTATCTTCAAAACAACGAGGGCTAGAAACTTATTTTGAAAGAAAGAATAAGACTCGAGACTTTCGGGAACCAATCCCCCCCCTCCCCCCCATGCTGTTATGGCCCCTGTTGTGTCACTGGAGTAGTCGTTCTTGTTGGTCTTGCCCAAAGGCTCTGGGGATGCTGTTGTGGCACAAACACGACGTGGAGAAGTCCCTGGCTGATCTGGCTAATTTCACACCTTTCCCGGATGAGTGGACGGTGGAGGACAAAGTCCTGTTTGAACAAGCCTTCAGCTTCCACGGCAAGAGCTTTGCTCGCATCCAGCAGATGGTAGGTCGCCATGTGCAGAAGTGGGAAGGATGTGTGTGTGTTGAAAAATGGGGCCCAAAGAATGGTGCTCATCTCCTACCACCAAAAATTGCTTACACCAGGGGTGGCCAATGGTAGCTCTTCAGATGTTTTTTTTTGCCTACAATTCCCATCAGCCCCAGCCATTGGCCATGCTGGCTGGGGCTGATGGGAGTTTTAGGCAAAAACATCTGGGGAGCTACTATTCGCCACCCCTGGCTTACACTATAAATGGGTGGGATTCTAGCAGGAGCTCCTTTGCATATTAGGCCACACACCCGATGTAGCCAATCCTCCAAGAGCTTATGCAAAAGAGCCTTGTAAGCTCTTGGAGGATTGGCTGCATCAGGGAGTGTTGCCTAATATGCAAAGGAGCTCCTGCTAGAATTCCACCCATGGCTATAAAGGACATCAATCCTAAATTATGTGAAGTTGTCACCAGGTACCCCTTGACTGCATACACAAATCTGCCCCTTTGTGCTATCCTGAACTGATTATAATGTCGCTGTACTTTCGTGCCTTACAGAAAATACCACCCTTTTTTCTCCTGTACTGAGGGTGGGGGCACAGCAGGGAAAGAGAGGAAGTCAACCAATGGTGAGATTTGAACTCCACTCCTGCTTTTTCCCCTGACATTCAGACACCTGACTGTGCTTCTGGCACCTTGGCCCACATGCCAAGGATAGACAAGATTTCCGGCTAAACATTAGGAAGAACTTCCTGGCAGAGCGGTTCCTCAGTGGATCAGGCTTTCTCGGGAGGTGGTGGGCTCTCCTTCCTTGGAGGTTTTTAAACAGAGGCTAGATGGCCATCTGACAGCAATGCAGATCCTGTGAATTCGGGGCAATATTTGTGAATTTCCTGCATTGTGCAGGGGGTTGGACTAGATGGCCCTGGAGGTACCTTCCAACTCTATGATTCTAAGATGCCCCCAAACCCCGCATGTCAGCATCACCCCTCCTCATTGTGCAGCTGTATCCCTTGTTCTGTCCAGAAATTAGACTTTGGTGTTCATTTTCTGCCCTTCTCCATTCACCACATTCCTCCTCTTTCTCCTCTGCCTATTTAGCTTCCTGATAAGTTGATTCCCAGCCTGGTGAAGTACTACTACTCCTGGAAGAAAACCCGGAGCAGGACCAGTGTGATGGACCGGCAGGCCCGCAAGCTGCTCAGCAAGAAGGAGAAGGATGACAGGTCAGAGGGAACGAATGCGGGCGAGAGCTAGTTGGAGGTTAGGTTTGCAACAGAAGGAACCGGTGATTAGCAGAGGGGGCCAGGTTGCAGCGAGAAAGCGGTATCTTTGTCTTTTAGTCCAACATGACTGCAGTGTGGGAACGCCAGCTGCTCGTATTAATCGCTGGCCCCCTTCACTGTGGAAAGCCAACTCAAGTGGGTTTGGCTCAACAGCCAGATGAAGCTGAGTTGTCTGTCCGGAAAGCTGGTCTAAGCTCGACAGGTATACACCCAGGCACAGGACAGAGGCAAAGGACATCCTCTCGGATGGAGGATGTAAAAGTTTGGCACAGGCAGCCTTGGCTTTTCACACCACACAGCCTCTTCCAAGGCCAGGGCTGTCTGCTGTTTCAAGAGTTACTGTTGCCAAATGGTGTGCTTTTCAAACAGGCGCGTCACCTGACTGCCACGTGTCCTCCCATGTCCTGTTCAGGGAAAGGGTAGCACAAATAAGGGGCAGCCAGAAGACTGTATTTTCTTGATGTGATTCTGTGCATTGGTGCACCTCAGCCCGGATTCAGAGACGAGCGACGGCATCCCAAGACAGAACAAGAGTCCAGCGGCACTGTGGAGACAAAACATTTATTCCCGCGTAAGCTTTTGAGACTCGTGAATGTTTACGGTGGAATAAATTTGGTTCATCTCCAAGGGGCCACTGGGCTCCCATTTTGTTTTCCTGCCAGCTGACTAACACGGTCGCTCGTCTGGAATTAGCATCCTGAGACGTCCTTAAAAGAAATCATGGGAGCGTCCCAGCAGTCCCAAACACGTAATAACCCCATTATGAACATCAGCATTTCATACCCACTGCTTGTGAGGAAAGTAGGCAAAAGTAGCTAACTAGAATTGCTAAATGGGACGGGGGTGGTAACGGCCCTGGAGTTGAATGGCTTTTGAATGCTGCTGGATTTCCCCTACAGCAACGATGAGCTGGAGGAAGGGCGGCAGGACATTGAGGGCGAATTTGATGCCATGGATCCCAAAAAGGAGGTATGAGAAATAACATACCGCTAAGCCAAAACGGATGACAAATAAACTGGGAATGGGAGGACTAACAGACTAGGGATAAACACAGCTGGGGTTAACTTCCAATCCAAGTCACTGGAAACAGCGCTGTTTCCATCCCATCGTGTTGTGTGGTGGTGGAAGAAAGTGCAGTCAAGTCACAGCCCACTCACTTATGGTGACCCTGTAGGGTTCTTGAGTTAAGATATGGTTGGCCATGGCCTGCCTCTGCACAGCGACCTTTTGGCACCTCCTCCCACCCTTTGCCTCTGCACAGCCACCCTTTGGCACCTCCTCCCGCCCTTTGCCTCTGCACAGCCACCCTTTGGCACCTCCTCCCGCCCTTTGCCTCTGCCCAGCCACCTTTTGGCACCTCCTCCCGCCCTTTGCCTCTGCACAGCCACCCTTTGGCACCTCCTCCCGCCCTTTGCCTCTGCACAGCCACCCTTTGGCACCTCCTCCCGCCCTTTGCCTCTGCACAGCCACCCTTTGGCACCTCCTCCCGCCCTTTGCCTCTGCACAGCCACCCTTTGGCACCTCCTCCCGCCCTTTGCCTCTGCACAGCCACCCTTTGGCACCTCCTCCCGCCCTTTGCCTCTGCACAGCGACCCTTTGGCACCTCCTCCCGCCCTTTGCCTCTGCACAGCGACCCTTTGGCACCTCCTCCCGCCCTTTGCCTCTGCACAGCCACCCTTTGGCACCTCCTCCCGCCCTTTGCCTCTGCACAGCCACCCTTTGGCACCTCCTCCCACCCTTTGCCTCTGCACAGCCACCCTTTGACACCTCCTCCCGCCCTTTGCCTCTGCACAGCCACCCTTTGGCACCTCCTCCCACCCTTTGCCTCTGCACAACCACCCTTTGGCACCTCCTCCCGCCCTTTGCCTCTGCACAGCCACCCTTTGGCACCTCCTCCCACCCTTTGCCTCTGCACAGCCACCCTTTGGCACCTCCTCCCGCCCTTTGCCTCTGCACAGCCACCCTTTGGCACTCCTCCCGCCCTTTGCCTCTGCACAGCCACCCTTTGGCACCTCCTCCCGCCCTTTGCCTCTGCACAGCCACCCTTTGGCACTCCTCCCGCCCTTTGCCTCTGCACAGCCACCCTTTGGCACCTCCTCCCGTCCTTTGCCTCTGCACAGCGACCCTTTGGCACCTCCTCCCGCCCTTTGCCTCTGCACAGCCACCCTTTGGCACCTCCTCCCGCCCTTTGCCTCTGCACAGCCACCCTTTGGCACCTCCTCCCGCCCTTTGCCTCTGCACAGCCACCCTTTGGCACCTCCTCCCGCCCTTTGCCTCTGCACAGCCACCCTTTGGCACCTCCTCCCACCCTTTGCCTCTGCACAGCCACCCTTTGACACCTCCTCCCGCCCTTTGCCTCTGCACAGCCACCCTTTGGCACCTCCTCCCACCCTTTGCCTCTGCACAGCCACCCTTTGGCACCTCCTCCCGCCCTTTGCCTCTGCACAGCCACCCTTTGGCACCTCCTCCCACCCTTTGCCTCTGCACAGCCACCCTTTGGCACCTCCTCCCGCCCTTTGCCTCTGCACAGCCACCCTTTGGCACTCCTCCCGCCCTTTGCCTCTGCACAGCCACCCTTTGGCACCTCCTCCCGCCCTTTTCCTCTGCACAGCCACCCTTTGGCACTCCTCCCGCCCTTTGCCTCTGCACAGCCACCCTTTGGCACCTCCTCCCGTCCTTTGCCTCTGCACAGCGACCCTTTGGCACCTCCTCCCGCCCTTTGCCTCTGCACAGCCACCCTTTGGCACCTCCTCCCGCCCTTTGCCTCTGCACAGCCACCCTTTGGCACCTCCTCCCGCCCTTTTCCTCTGCACAGCCACCCTTTGGCACTCCTCCTGCCCTTTGCCTCTGCACAGCCACCCTTTGGCACCTCCTCCCGTCCTTTGCCTCTGCACAGCGACCCTTTGGCACCTCCTCCCGCCCTTTGCCTCTGCACAGCCACCCTTTGGCACCTCCCCCCCCTTTGCCTCTGCACAGCCACCCTTTGGCACCTCCTCCCGCCCTTTGCCTCTGCACAGCCACCCTTTGGCACCTCCTCCCGCCCTTTGCCTCTGCACAGCCACCCTTTGGCACCTCCTCCCGCCCTTTGCCTCTGCACAGCCACCCTGGGCTTTCTTGGTGGTTGTCCATCCAAGTATTGGCCAGGGCTGACCCCGATACATATAAAATGTGGTATGTTGTAGGCATTTCGTTGTCCTGATGAAATCTCAAGCTTCAGCTTCTTACGTTTCTATCCCTTACGGATGTAGAACAAAGCTTGGTATTAAAGGGCTGCAGTTTCAGTTACCCTCAGGAAAGATAAGGTATTTAGAGTAGCTGCTGTTAAAAACAAAGATGTGTATGCACAGCGAGGCACTTTGCTCGGAAAGGATATGCCGTATTTACTCAAAAGGAAGATGATTCTGAGCATAAGATGACTCCCCCCCCCCAGTTTTACACACACACAAACAACTTATTACTGGACATAATTAATTTGTATACATATATAAGACGACTGCCCCCACCCTTTTTGATGGCAGACATGGGGGAAAGTTTGTCTTGTGTTTGAGTAAATACAGTAAAATAGACTGAAAATAACTGTAATTGCAGGGTGGCACAGTAGCTCTGCTTCGTCATTACGCTTTGGACACTCCCTACGTTGCATTTCCCATCAGAAAACGTGGAGAGAGTTGACCCATAGAACCGCCAAGAGTTGAACATGACTGAATGGTTAACAACAACAAATTGCATACCCAATAACCTCTCCACACACCATCTTGTTATGCCAGGTTGCCATTCTGTACGAATAGGACAACCTCCGTAGTTGCCAGCTTCACTGTGTGCACACACATATCTACTCCCACCCCCCAAAAAGCAACATGCAAGAAAATAGGCATGTTGACAATTTTGGACCAAATGACAACTGCATGTAACAAGAGGATTTACACAAACTGTGTTCTGCCAGTACCTGAGGTAGGGCCACCAAAACCATAAGGGTTTGTGGGTGGGTGGGTGGGGGGAGAAACGACTGACCCCAGCCTCAGGAACAAGGAGTTAGTACAACTGGAAGATGATTCCAGTAGGGGCTGTTGAGGAAAGGAGCCTAAGAGGTGCACGGAAGAGTACTACACGAATAATACACTGTGGCATTAAGTGAGGTTTGAGGGAGACTCCAATTTGGGCATGTACTCAGCTGTCTCGCTTCCCCTCTCCCAGCCTAGTTATCAGAAGCCACTGAACAGCAAGCCGGGGCCTGTGAAGAAGGAGGTCCAGTTGTCGCAATATCGGCACCACCCACTTCGCGCCCGTCGGCGGCCCCCCAAGGGCATGTACCTGAGCCAGGAGGACATCACTGGCTTGTCCACCAGCCCCGACATGGCTTCCCTCACGCTACGCCACTTGGACTCCCAGCTGGTGTCCCTCAAACGGCAGGTAGAAAAACCTCCTGTCCCCTAGGGTTGTCCCTAACCTCACTGTAAGGCCCCCCCCCCGGGCAATAATCCCGGGTGGATGGGGGAATAGTCCATGGAAAGGCTCTTTCCTCCGCTGAGGGACTTGTGCTTCTCTGCCACACAATTCCCAGGCAGGTAGGAACTGGGGCACTTGAACCTCTAGCCTCTGGTCTGTTTCAGGTACAGAGCATCAAACAGATCAACAGCAGCATGAAACAGGTCTTAGAAGGAGGAATAGACAAGTTGCGGCCGCCTGAGGTGAGTGTGCCAGGCAGCAGAAGAAAAAAAAATAGATAGTTGCTCATTTTTTGACCCCCCCCCCCCCAAGAGCATATATTTTAAGAAGAGATTGAATTTATACCCCGCCCTTCCCTCGGAGTCTCAGAGCGGCTTACAATCTCCATCTCTTCCTCTCCCCATGACAGACCCCCTGTGAGGTAAGTGGGGCAGAGAGAGCTCTTTTGAGAAGAACTGGGAACAGCTATTGACCCAAGGTCACTCAGCTGGCTGCGTGTGGAGGTGTGGCGAATCATATGCTCTCCTCCCAGATTAGAGTCCACGCTCCTAACCACGACACCAAACTGGCTCTGTTTTAAGAGGGATGCAAAAGATCGGACAATGCTCTTTTCTCTTCCAGACCAATATAAAATTTAATTCACGTTGGACGACAGATGAGCAGCTGCTAGCCGTGCAGGGTGAGCACCAGAAGGCCTAGAACAAAGTTAAGAGTCCTGTTGGGATTGTGAAAGCAGTGGGGAACCCGCACCGGGAGGCAGCCGTGGCAGGCGGCACCCCCTCTTCTGGATTTCACTGTACACTTGATTCATGGGCTACTCCCCAGTGGAGGGAAACTGTCCCTTTAGAATTAGGAGGCTAGTGCAGATGTCTTCCGAAATGGCAGCCCTGTGCAGTGCAGATTGCTGGAGTCACAATGGCAGCCATGCTACAGTTTGTGTGTTCTAAGTGGGACAGATGGGTGGGGGCAGGGCACTTACCATCGCAAAGCCAGCAGTAGGGCTCTTGCACATCTAGCTCTCCCCCCCCCCCTTTGCCTTGTACTGAGCAGCGCCGGTTCCTTCTGCCAAGACGGCACTCAGGTGTCCTCCTGATACTGAAATGCACCTTTCTTCTCCCGCTCAGCCATCCGAAAGTACGGGAAGGACTTCCAGGCTATCGCCGAGGTGATCGGTAACAAGACCGTCGCTCAGGTGAAGACTTTCTTCGTCAGCTACCGCCGTCGGTTCAACCTGGAGGAGGTGCTGCAGGAATGGGAAGCAGAGCAGGAGGGAGGGGGTCCTACAGCCCCCCAGGGCATCTCCCCTGCCCAGGAACCCAAGAGCTCCAGTGCTTCACTAGCAAGCAGTGAGGAAGAGGACGAGGTGAGGGGGCACGCCAAGAGCCTGCCACGCAACAGAGCTCCAGGCCGCTCGCACTGACCGCCCTTCTCCTATCCTTGCAGGTTCAGATCACTGCCGTCTCCCGCTCTTCTTCCTCCTCCTCCTCTTCGCAGCAGCAGCAGCAGCAGCAGCAGCTGCCTCCCGCTCCGCCACCCCCTCTCCCGGCTTCCCCCCGACCGCCACCTGCAGCCCTCTCCCAGCCACCCCCTTTGCTGAGGCCCACGCTCCCGACAGCACCCACACTGCACCGCCAGCCGCCACCCCTGCAGCAAGGCCGCTTCCTGCAGCCCAGACTCTCGCTCAACCAACCGCCGCCCCCACTCATCCGGCCGGCTACGTCGCGGCAGGCAGCCCGGGGAGGCCAGCACCCCCCCTCACTCCTTGGCGGGGGGACGGGAGAGCAGCCCCTGCCCTCCTCGGCCTCCCTCTGAGGAGAGGCCCCCGTCTCTTGCTTCGCAGTCTGCGAGTCGATCATGCCACAGCAGTTGCTGCCGGGACTGGTATTACCCGCTCTCCCTGCACAGACGCGTGTGGAACTGCTGTGGTCGTGACCCGGAGGGGTGAGGGAGAGAGAAGGGGCAGCAGGGCCCCGCCTATCATCTGGTCCAGCTCAGGTAGGGTCTAGAAAGCTGGCACTGAATCCTAGTCCCCAGATGAATTGGGATGGGAGGGGGACTTTTTTTGGGAGGGGGGGAGAACAGATAGAAGAATAATAGCTTGGGGTGGGGAGGGTGGATTATGTTTACACTTTGCAGGATTGGTTTGCAGCAGTGCCTGTGTGGATGGGGGAGGGGGGGCCAAAGGGGTGAGGTCAAGTGGCTGAGTGGGCCACAAGTAGAAGTATTGCTGGGGTGGAGGGGGGAGAAGAGGGAAGGCAGGTCTAGTTGAGCCATCAGGAGAGAGCCCCGAGTGCTCCCCACGCAGCAGCCATTCCCCCTCCTCCGCAGGCAGGGAAGCAGCTGGCAAAAGCCACACGCTGGCTGAGGCTGAAGGAGAAGGGAGCGCCTCGCCTGATTCCCCTGGCACATGTGGGCAAACGGCCTTGGCAGCAGGCCACCTACAAGAAAAGAGCCAGGGAGGCCTGTGCGCGCGCGCTACTCCCCTCCTGCCCTCCCATCGCCGGGAGACAGGGCAGAAGCATTTTCTGTCCATGCAGCATTTTCAATAAAGGTATTTTGTTACAAATGGCCTGTCTTTTCACCCTGTGTCTGGCGCTGGGAACAGACTGGGAGGTGGCAGGAATGGTGAAGCGCGGCATGAAGGAGGACGATCAGCTGGGCGCTCTGGAGAAGAGCCCTCACTTGAAGGAAAATACTTTCCTATCCTTTTCTGGAAAAGCAGTTTGGAGAATCATGGCTTTTATTTCTTGGGGGGGGGGGGGGGGGACCGGGCCGGCAGAACACAAGAGAAGCCATGCTGGATCAGGCCAATGGCCCATCCAGTCCAACACAGTGGCCAAAAAACCCCAAGTGCCATCGGGAGGTCCACCAGTAGGGCCAGGACACTAGAAGCCTTCCTTCACCCCCTTCTTGGGGACTGTCATATCTCCGGGCAGCTGCACCTGATGCCAACTGAGCTGTCAGAGCAGACCAACACGACGTGGCGGTTTCTGCCCTGTGCAGCGACAGCCCCGCTGCAGGATCCTCCCAGCTGATGAGGAACGACACAGCAACTCCCTGTGTGAGTCCCACCCTGCCTTCGGGCCCCACCTGTCACCAACGTCCCACAGCAACCTGTCAGGGTTACCTCCCTGGGAAAGCATCCTTTTCATCCATTGCCTTTAGGCCTTGCCAAATTGGCGCCAGCAAAACCGCTGGGATCAGGCTCCCTACAGAACCCCCAGCCCCCCCCTGCACTCTCTTGGGTGGGCACAGCAGGCACTCCTTGGCTCTCGTCCTTGCGTGTACAGCCTCTCAGGGAGTAGGAGTGAGGGTGTGTGTGGGGGGGGGGGAACGTGGTATGCTAGAAACAAAAACCAGCGGAAGCCAAGCCAGGCAAATGCTTTCTGGAAAGTTTAATCTAGATCCTGTAAAACTACATCAAACGGCAGCGTCCCTAGAGGGAGAAGGGGGGGGGGGACGAACAAAAAAAGGGGGGGGGACATGATTTCTCTTTAAAAAAGGCATTTTTGTGATCAGAATTAAACAAAAAAAAAACCACTCACAAAACCGAGGTATCAGTACAGTTATATACAAACCAGGTGTGTCTGTGTGTGTACGTGAGAGAGAGAGAGAGAGATGGTGGTGGGGTTGCTCAGCAGGGGGAGGGGCTTGAAAATACATTCTCAGTGGAGATATGACAATGGAAGAAACCCAGCTCAAGGGAGGGGGGCAGGGCAGAAGAGGTAACTGCTGCCAAGGTCCCGTTTTTCTCTTGTGCTTTGGATAAAAGGAGGGAGGATGCTGGCCTTTTCCAGGATGGGGAAAGGCAGGAGGGGGGGGCGTAATGAGGGCTTCCCCGCGGTCGGCAGTGGCAGAAAGCAGCAAGCCTCTTGCCTGGTCAGAGAGGAACAAGATCCCGCCACCCCCCCATCCACATCCCTACCACAGAGCTCTTCCACCTGTACCCACACCTCACAATGGATCCTGTGCATTCTCGAGGAAGGGGAACGTTTGGGGGTGAAAAGCAGCTTCCCAGCAACAGTCCTCACGCGCACCCCTCCACGCTCAGCCTGCTTGTCTGTAGCACCCAAAGCTACCCTCTGGTGTGGGGGTGGGGAGCCAAAGAAGGGTTTGGGAGAAAAAGGGACCCCCACAAGTTCTACGGCATTTGATTTTTGCAGGTCACATGCAACTGGGAAAGAGTAAGGACAGGTATGTGGTTACGAGACGCCCACAGGGCCGACAGCGCAGTTGCCTAGGCCAGGGCACCACGAGGAGCAGTCAAGCCCGCCAACCTAAAAGAACTAGCCCTGTAAAAGCAAAGGCATTCTCAGCTCCCGGCAGCCGCTGCCGTTTTCAGTCTGTCAGACCTCGAGCAACTCTCGAGTGAGACTGAGGATAAGCAGAGAGAGAGAAAGGGATCCAATGCAAATTTAACCCCCTACCCCATCCCAACATACTCTGCTTTCCCAAAGCGGGAAGGTAACTATGGATGGTTAGAATCTCCCATCCAAAGCGGGTTTCTTTGGGTGGGGGAGGAGAAGGGCAGGAATGTCCTGGTGGAAGAAGAAGAAGGGGCGAGAAAAGCTGGTTGGTGGATCTTTTCCCTCCAGGTCCAAATGCAGGTATGGAGAAGAAGAGTTTGCAGCAGCAGCAGCAGCAGCTCAAGTCCAGGGCTCTTGATCGCAAGAGCGAGGTGCTGGGTCTAGGGGCAAGGTCGGGGGAGCTCCCAGGCCCCCTAACACTGTCCCCCTCCAAAGACCTGATGAAGGAAGCCCACGGGGGGGGGTGGGGAAGGAAGCATCTCTGCAGTAATGCCCATCAAAAAGCGCAAGCATCCTGGTATCCCCCTCCCCACCCTGCATTCATAGCCCAGGCCCCGAAACCATCACCGGGATGCAGACTCCGGAAGGGAAAGGAGGGAGAGCTCATGAGAGAGAGAGAGAGAGAGGCACTGTGGGAGATTCAGAGAAGGGATGGGGGAGGAGCTCTTACTGGGAGGGGAAGTGGATTTTTTGTTGTTGCTGTGTTTGGTAATTTAAAACCCTGCCTAATGTGCAACCAAAAAAAAGAGAGGAAAAAAAGTACCATGGTCACCACGGAGACCAAAAGGGATGCCCCCCAACACCGTCGCTATAGAGACCAACAGCCCTTGGTACACTCCCACTACCGTTGCCACGGAGACCGGCCTGGTGGCTGCCAGCCACCACCCTACGCACTCGGTCTCCATGGAGATTCGGCGGGCGGGGAGGGGGGATGTCCCCGAATACCGCCGCTGCCCCCCTCCCCCTTCCCCAATCTCCCCCCCTCCCGTCCTGCACCAGGGTATCAAAAAATAAACCCTTCCAGAGTTAAAATTGCAGCTTTACTCCTAAACCAGACCCCCCCCCCATGCGCGTGCAGGCCAGGCCCCCCCGGGGGGCTTGTTAAAGCTTCAGTTCGTTGGCGATTTTTGAGGCAATGTTCTTGAAGGCCATGGAGGTGCCGGATATCCGCTTGAAGCGGACACCGTTGAGGGAGAGGCGGGGGAGCTTGCAGACCTCCATCTCCCACTGCACAAAGGCCTCGTGGCCCGGCGCGCCGTGCATGCAGAGGAGCATGTACTTCTCCTGCAGCTCGCACTGGCAGTTGTTAGCGTCCAGCACTTTCCGGATCTCCTTCATCATCTCGTTGGGCTCCATGGAGCTCGTCGTCTTCATGCTCCAGGTGAACCGCAGCGAGCGCGGCTTGGCCTCCCGGTTCTCATCTCGCTCTTTGTCCCCGCTGCTGCCGACCATGTGGGGCCTGAGGACGGGAGGGAGAGACAGACAGTGAGGGAGGCGGGCTTGGCCCCCATGCCCTGCCCAGCCCAACTGGCAACGGAGAGCTAGAAAGAGAGCAAGCGAGGGGGAAAGTTAGGGAGCGACAGGAGAGAGAGACACACACACACACGCACACACACACAGGCGTAGGGACGAGATGGAGAGCAGAGGCCGAGGAGCAGCCTGGCCCTGCTGGAGAGACAGACAGAGCGGAGCACAGTCTTCCCCCAGGCACTGGCTGCGTCTCACCTGAGCGTCTCCACACGGTCTTTGCTTTCGGGCTCATGCAGGTTCCTCAAAAAACAGAGCGGGAGACAAGATGTCAGGTACCCTCCAGTTAGCGGCTCCTACACCTGAGATCCTGTCCTCTCAAAAGGGTGGGGGATGTTTTCCCCTGCGGCTCTAGCTCTGAAGGGGACGGGCAGGAGAGCTGAGTCAACAGGCACAGCCAACATGCGGCTGGCATTTGACCCTGGATAGGGAATGAAACAGCCCAAGGCGGCGCTTTTCTCCCCAGTCGTGCTCTGCGAGCAGAAGCTTCATCCGAGCAAGGGGGTGGGAGGGAGGGGAGGGAGGGAGGAAGGAGAGCTGGCATAGCAGTTGAGAGGCTGAGCTGTGAACCATGAAGCCTTGGTCACAACCTGCTTGTTGGCCGAAAGCCAGCCACTCCTCTGCGGCCCATTTCTACCTTAATGGATGCTGGAAAGACAGCCAAGGTGACGTGCACGAAGCGCTTTCTACATGGGCCCTAACCTCTAGGCACCGGTCGTACTTGTGGGAGGGGCTCCTCCAGTTTCCCGTCTCCTCTGTCCTCCTCCCCGCCCCCAAACAGGCTGCTGCAATCACTGTGCCCTCGCCTGCACTGGAAGCGTCAAACCTCCCATTTAAGGGGCGACCATGATGCAAAGGGGCAGGGAGGAGAACTAAGGAGTTGTCTGGTCAGAATTTCTTTGGCTTCTGTTTTGGAGCAGGAATGTCTGGAGCTGTACATGAATGCTGCGCTCTTGGGGGCGGGGTGGGTGGGTGGTGGAATGGCAGCTTCTTGGGGAAGGTTAACGGTGGCTGGGTTTTGAATCGGCCTCTGGCGGCTTTGAAGAATTTTAATAAAAAACCAGCGCTTAAGAGGTTTGCTACCAATATTCACAAACAAGCACAGTTATTCAGCATCAGCACAATTTCACATCTTTTGTTATGATTAATATTCCCATCCTCTTAGCTGTCGCTGAAGCGATGCCTCTTGTGATCCTGTTTCGGTGGTGCCCCCTTGGCGGGGGTGGGGGGGGGCAGAGGGCTGACCTCTCCCGCCACAGGGCCCCAGAAGCAGGAGTCAGACCATTCAAAAGACGGACAACTGAAGATCGCTCCACCCCCACCCGCCCCGATCCTCAGCATCCCCCTCTTTTTGGAGCAAGCAGAGAGGTTGTGGCTCAGTGGTAAAACCTCTGCTTTGCATACAGAAGGTCCCTGGTTCAATCCCCAGCATCTCCAGTTAAAACAACCAGGTAAGAGGGGATGAGAAAGACCTCTGCTGGAGACCCTGGAGAGCGGCTGCCGGTATGAGAAGACAGCACTGACCTTCATGGGCCCAGGGTCTGCTTCAGTAGAAAGCAAATTCACACGTTCACAGCAGGGAGAAGGACTCTGCTCTCCCACAACCTCCCCTATAAACCCATCTTACAGCAAATAGGTGCTCTTGGATGCATATTTGCTCCACCCACCAGGGAGTCAAAGTCAGAGTATTTATTCACTAGGGGAAACAGCCCACTCCAGGACTTCTACTCAACTGGACCGGGGGGGGGGGGGGGGAGGAGAGGGACATAGATTTTAGACTCCCAAACAGGGGTGGAATTCTAGCAGGAGCTCCTTTGCATATTAGGCCACACACCCCTGATGTAGCTAATCCTCATGGAGCTTACAAGGTTCTTATTTGTAAGCTCTTGGAGGATCGGCTACATCAGGGGTGTGTGGCCTAATATGCAAAGGAGCTCCTGCTAGAATTCCACTCCTGCCCCCAAACATTATTTATTTTTAAAAGTCAGCATGTAAGCTTTCCGGATTCTTGAAAGGAGGGATTTTTGAAATGTCACCCCTCCCCTTACAGGAAGATTCGTCTATGCACTCATGTAGAGACGGTTTTAGGGTGTGTGTGTGTGTGTGTGAGATGTAGGGTACCAGCTCCGAGGTGGGAAATTCCTGGAGATCTGAGGGGCTGCATTCAGGTGAGAGATGTGAAGCCTCCCACTCCCCCCCAAAGCGGCTGTTTTCTGCAGGGAATCCGATCTGTCACCTGGAGAGCAGCTGTCATTCTGGGAGATCTCCAGGCCCCCACCCTGCTGGGAGGCTGGCAGCCTTCGAGGAGGGGAAGCAAAAGGCCTGCCTCTTCTGGACGATTCCCCAGACATCCTCTTCCCTGCCCCAGGCTCCGCACTGCAAGGGAGGGGGGGCATGCAACCCCCTGGCCGCTGCCCCCCCACCCACTCCACGCCCTCCCCCCCAGCCCTCAAGGCAGCTGCAAGCAAGAGAGTCCACGGACAGCCCAGTTCCTCCTGACAGCCCCATGCAGGGAGAGAGTGAGGATTAGTGGAAGGGGTGGGGGAGAAAGGAGGAAGGGCTCTGGGGGAAGAGCGGAGGCCCAGCGTGGGGAAACCGAGGGAGAGCACCTTTCAAGGCACAGCCGTTTCCCCGCGAGGGGGCCCACCGGGGTCAGGGTCAGCTCTTTGCAGCCTTGCCCTCCCGCCCCCCCAGAGAAGGACCCGGGGCCGATGCCATCCCCCCTCCCCTTACACCCGCCCGGGCAGGGAGCTCTCGCAAGGTCACCGCTGTGCCTTTCAGTGTGCCCTTGGGGGGTTGGGGGGAGGGGAGTCACACACAGACACCATGAGCAGCCAAGAGGTACAGGAGGGAAGAGGAGGAGGAGGGAAGAGGGAAGCCAGTGAAGAGGGCGAGTGCCGGAACAGGAGGAGGACAGAACAAAACCAGAGTGATGAACGCCTACCTTCTGGCAAACCTGAAAGACAGATTTCTAAAAGGAAAAAAAAAAGGGGAGGGGGGAAACGGTGGGTGGTGGGTCGTGGAGCAAGCACGGGAGAGTGGAAAGTGAACCCACAGGCTGGGGCCCTCCCCCACCCCGCTCTCCCAAATTTCAGGGGTCACATAAAAAAATATGCTCAACTCCTGGATCCCTTACTCTGAACACCCGCCCCCCCCCCCAGACCCGGTGCCCTCCTTTGCCCCAGACAGAGACAGACCGGGAAGTGGGAAGGAGGTTGGGAGGGTTAGATCCAACCCGCCTCCCCCCCCCAACCCCATCCCCAGCTTCTGCAGGAAAGGACTTAAGTCGACTCAGGAAATTCTTTACCCTAAAATCCTGCTGCAGTCTGACCTTCCCAACAGAAATCTGGCGGTGGGTTGGGGGTGGGGGAAGGACTGGGGAAGAATTTGGGGGTGGGGGCAGGGAAGGTTAACATTTACAGCAAAGAAAGAAGGGGGTGGGGCAGGAGATGCTGGGCTGTACGGAATGCCCTCCCCTTGCGTATCAACCCCCCCCCCTGCATAAAAGACAAAAGGCTTTGAAGAAGCTGTGCCGATACTGCCTCCCACCCCCACCCCAAATCGACACTGTCCCTCAGCATCTTGAGGAAGAGGAGGGAATTTTTTTAAAAAGATAATTCACACTGACAAAAAAAGAAGAGCTGCCTTGAGGGACACGGCAGTTCAGGCCCCCTCCCTGGATCCAGATCAGGTGGTATTTAAAGGGCACGGCGCAACCCCCTCTCGCACTCCCCAGTCGTGGATGGAAGAAGAAGACTGCAGATTTATGCCCTGCCCTTCTCTCTGAATCAGTCTCAGAGAGGCTCACCATCTCCTATATTTTCTCCCCCCACAACAGACACCCTGTGAGGTGGGTGGGGCTGGAGAGGGCTCTCCCAGCAGCTGCCCTTTCAAGGACAACTCCTGCAAGAGCTATGGCTGACCCAAGGCCATTCCAGCAGCTGCAAATGGAGGAGTGGGGAATCAAACCCGGTTCTCCCAGGTAAGAGTACGCACACGTAACCGCTAGAAGAAGAAGACTGCAGATTTATACCCTGCCCTTCTCTCTGAATCAGAGACTCAGAGCAGCTTACAATCTCCTTTATCTTCTCCCCCCACAACAGACACCCTGTGAAGTGGGTGGGGCCGAGAGGGCAAGTGAAGGAATGGGGAATCAAACCCGGTTCTCTCAGATAAGAGTCCACTACACCAAACTGGGAGCTCTCCTGTGAAGCTTGCTCTTTTGGGAGGGGAGGGGGCCCCACCACATGCCCATTCCCAAATCTCTGCTTTAGTCCCATCGATGGCTGGCCCCTCGCTCAGTGAGATGTAGGTGTCCGCCCTGCCCCGTTCCTCATCCCCTCACCCCACTCCTATGGCTCGAAGCCTCCCCCTGCTCTGAAATTCTGGACTCCACATTTGCACAGGGGATGATGACACGCGGGGGGGGGGGGAGGGAAGCAGGCGGCTGGAGCCCAGCTCCCCACCACCACACTGTTGCCAGTGAACAACAATCAGCCGACCTCCTAGGGAGGAAGCCCTCGCTTTGCTCCACGATTTCATTAAGGCCGCTCCGAAGCCCTCTTGTGTCCTGCAAATAGACACACTGCTTCCCAAGGCAGGGGGCGGGAAGAGCAGAGGAACAATTCAGCTACTTGAATCTGCCAGGCAGTTGGGCGCTTAAGAGATGCAGGGGGGGGAAGGGGGAGGGCTGTTGGGAGTTCCTCTGAATGCTCCTCTCTCCCAGCCAACCCTGCCTGGAAAGTCTCCCCCTCCCCTCTTCCGTTTCATCCCAGGCTAACAGGGTGCATCCCCACCGCCCACAATTCCAGATCTCCCGTTCCCTGGCTGCGCCTTTCTTCAGCGTCTCCCTAGAGAGTGGACTTCTCCTTTGCCCCTCGGTGTGGAGAACGGCATCCGTCAGTGCTAGGAAGAGCAAGGCTGAGTCGGTGCGAGCCAGCTCAGTTCCCTCTAAGCTGAGTCGGTGCGAGCCAGCGCACAGTTTTTTAGCCTCCAGCTCACGCATTTTTGCCTTCGCTCAGGAAAGGCAGCCCCAGAGCAAGAGAATTCGTGCAGGAGCTTTTACTGTCAGTCGCTCGCAAAGTAGAATCTGTGCTCGCAAGACCTCTGCAGCTTAGGAGCGGGGCTGGCAAGGATCACCTCTCCCTGTTGTCTGCTGCAAGAATTCAACCCAAGCCGAGCCATGTGGCTAGTCCTACTGGGCCTCGCCAGAGGTGGTTAGGAAAGGCTCTCCCTCCCTGTCCCCACAAAAAGTGGCTTATGCTCCTGCCCTCCGCTAATCCATGCAGTATGGGGGAGAGGGGGGAACTACACGTGGAAGACACTGAGCTGTGGCTATAATGGGGGGGGGGGGGGGAGGAGAGATCAGGGCACTGAACGGGGAGCAATTCCGCACAGATACGCATGGGAGCGCATGCACGCGAACCATCCCTCTAGGCAGGGGTGGAATTCTAGCAGGAGTCTCTTTGCATATTAGGCCACACACCCCGATGTAGCCAATCCTCCAGGAGCTTCTAAAAAAAGAGCCTCGTAAGCTCTCGGGAGGATTGGCTACATCAGGGGTGTGTGGTCTAATATGCAAAGCAGCTCCTGCTAGAATTCCACCCCTGCCTCTAGGGATAAAGTGAGGTTGGATCGAGGTCCTTCTGCCCATTCCCCCTCCCTTGCACTACTCCCTGAGCTATTTCTTCTGGGATTTAGAGCAGGTGGTGGTGGCGGCAAAGAACAACAGTTGTGTATGTGAACAAAAGGGCTTAGAGGGGGCAGAACCCCACCTGTTGCACCCCTGTGCCAGCCCCGGTGTCCCCACTCCCCCCCTCCCCGGCTCACCTGCGCACGAACTTGGAAGTGAACTTGCTGAAGAGGCTTCCCGAGGCGCCCCTCCTGCCTTGGCTGTTCCCGGAGGGCGAGGCAGGGGTCATGCCGTAGGGGAGGTTCTGCTGGTCCCGGACCTGCCGGAGCTGTCCGGCGTGGAAGGTGCTGCGGCTGGAGACTCCCCGGGGGAAGTTGGTGCGCTCGGGGAGGGCGCTGCTGATGTTGTGGGCTGAGGGGGAGGCGACGGGGACCCTCTGAGGCGCGGTGCTGCGGGGCGGGAAAGGAGCAGAGAGAAGAGGGAGTCAGGGCGGGGGGGCTGTTGACTCCTGAGGAGCGGGCCTAGCCCTCAGCTGACAACCTGCTGGGCTCAGGGTGAAAGGCAGGTCTCCGGCCAGGTCGGTTCTTCCACCAACCTATCATTACAGCATCACCTCAGAGAACCGTAGGGACCGAAAGACGTGGAAGGACCCTGGGGATTTTGCGCAACCTCCCAAAAGCAGCAAAGCTTTGAGAGGAAGAGGAGACCCAACCGGCTTGCAACGGAATGGCTTCTCTCTGCGGCCTGAACTGGAAGGCCTGCTGCTACCTACAAAGCTGGGGTGTGTGTGTGTGTGTGTGGGGGTGTGTGGATCTGAAACTTCTGGTGCCAGAGAGGAAGAAGGAACCAACACACCCCCCTCACGGCTTTCTCTCCTCAAGCCCAGGGCCAGCCTTGACAGTCTGGCATCCTAGGCGAGGCTAGCTTTTGAAAGAGAATTTGCACCACTCTCTGGGAGGCGTCTTAAGCTCACTGTCCCTGGCTGTTACCCATCATGCCGTTCACTTCCGGGCCCGAAGTGAGCCATGCTGGGGGAGAAAGCCTCCAGACACAGAATCATAGAGTTGGAAGGGACGTCCAGGGTCATCTAGTCCGACCCCCTGCACAATGCAGGAAACTCACAAACACCTCCCCCTAAATTCACAGGATCTTCATTGCTGTCAGGTGGCCATCTAGCCTCTTTAAAAACCTCCAAGGAAGGAGAGCCCACCACCTCCTGAGGAAGGGGTGAGCTTAAGACACCAGTGAGCTTAAGACATGGGGCAGGATGGCAAACCAAAAAGGGGCAAAGGGGGCCATCTGTGTGGGGGGGGGGGGAAGAAGGAGGTGCGCACAGCCGCCCACTTGCCTGGGTCGCTGTGCCTCACAGTTATTGTCGGAGGGGGGCAGAGCGGGCTTGGAAGGGTGCACCGAGGCAGACATGGATTTCTGGTGCTGGCGCGCGGAGCTCACGGCGGCGGAAGCTGAAGCAGTGGAGGCCCTGGAGCCTGGAGTGGTTAGGCTAGGAGGGGAAAAAAACAAGCAGGGGAGAAGGACAGATTTTAAAGGGAGGGGAAAGGAAAGAGGACGGAGGCTGTATCCGGAGCTGACCTCAAACTGTGCCCCCCTCGCCTAGATTCCCCCTTGTCCTCCTCCGCAATCCACACTGCCCTATTCCTCAACAACAATTTCTGGGCAGCCTTGACCAGACAAGAAATGCTGCTTCGGGATTGTTGGTTTCCTCCCCCCGTCACCAAAAAAAGCACCTGCTTCTTTCCCACCTCTACCAAGAGGTTTTTCCTAGTTTTAGGGTGGACCCCTCAATTTATAAGCCCCATGGGTACTTCCCCTGGCCGCCTCTACTTTTTAATGCAGCAGACGCAGTGCCACGCTGACCCTGACGCCAGGGGAAGGGTGCCAAGTAGTCCACACAACCAATGCTGAGTGATCTTTCCTTGTAGGGGAGGAGGCCCTTCGCTGTGGTGAGTCTTCAGGCTAACTGAGCTGCGGTTTGCTAATCCGGAACTAACCCCATCTGACAAAGGGAGCTTGGACTTCTGAAAACAACACCCTGGAAATCTTGCTTCTGAGGGGCTTCCTGGACTCAAATACAGCCCATCTGAGACAATCAACCTTCCCTGCTATAAACCTTTTTCTCTGCCTACTTATCACCTAAGAAGAAGACCGTAGATTTACACCCTGCCCTTCTCTCTGAATCAGAATCTCAGAGCGGCTGACAATCTCCTTCCCCTGCGACAGACACCCTGCGAGATGGGTGGGGCTGAGAGAGCTCTCCCAGAAGCTGCCCTTTCAAGGACAACTCCTGCCATAGCTATGGCTGACCCAAGGCCATTCCAGCGGCTGTAAGTGAAGGAGTGGGGAATCAAACCTGGTTCTCCCAGTTAAGAGTCCGTGCACTTAATCGCTACACCAAACTAGTGATAAACTGCAGTTTAACTCCCCACACCCATACATTCTGGAAGAAAGAGGGTAGGTATGGGGAGGCGGGGGGCGGGGAGATAATCCACCCGTCTCATCCCTCCTAAAATCTAAGGCCTTTCTAGTGAAGGCCAGACTGGAACTGCCAAAATGTAGGGACTGTTTCACCTCCTGCCCTTGATAACTGGCATGTGCTGCTCATAAAAAGATAATTATCTTAATCAGCACCAACACAAGCCGATTATTTGATTGGGGGGGGAGCTACATTTCTCCTTCTTCAGCAAGCTTTAATCCCTTGGACATGCTTTCTCTCCATCAAGAAAGGAGAGCGCGGCTTCCTTGATTGACACTCACCAGGGCTTCTCTTTTTTTTGTAGCAGGAACTCCTTTGCATATCAGGCCACACACCCCTAATGTAGCCAATCCTCCTGGAGCTTACAGTCAGCCCTGTAAGAAGAACCCTGTAAGCTCTTGGAGGACTGGCTACATCACAGGGTGTGGCCTAATACGCAAAGGAGTTCCTGCGACAAAAAAGCCCTGACACCCGGATTCCTGGAGCCCTTCGCCATGGATACAGCCGCGTGTTGACATCCCAGAGTGGGGTGGGGGAGAGAAGCAAATATACAATATACAGCCCGGTATATGTGTATATGGGGGCAGGCGACAACTGTAATGGCAGGGGAGGAATGGAACTGGATGGAGGGGAGATGGAGGGACAGGGGTTCGTGGCTATGGAAAACCCCAAAAGCCACGTTGTCAGGCAAACATAAAACCGGGGGGGGGGGGGGATGGGGAAGAGAATGCGTGCATGTATGAGACAGATGAAGAATGGCGGCTCGCAGGGCTGCTCCTTTCTGGCCCCACCGGAGCCGAAAGAAAGACGGGGGCGGGGGACAGTTCGGCAAGTTCTGGAGCTGTGCATGCATGTGTGGGGTGGTGGTTGGGTGGGAGGCTTGTGTTTGGGGACTAACCTCAACATAGCGATTTGCGGCTGACAACTCTTAGCCGGAGCTGTCCCGGGATGCTTCCCCGTACTTTGACATCCTGCCGCTCTTAGTCGAGTTGTACCTTATCGTCTAGCCTTCTCCGTTACATGAAAAACTACTATGTGTGGGGAACTTGGGAGGGAGGGAGAGAAGATACGTCTTTCCATTTGTTTACTGCACTGTCGTCCACTTCTTTCCACCGAGGTCAGGGCGAACGGGCGAGAGATGCCATCTGTGCTGGCAGAAACCCAAGGAGGGCAGGGCGAAGGGGAAGGAGGTGTGCGCTTGGAGGGGAAACCAGAAGAGAAGGTGGGTGTCCACCTGGCTGTGTGATGTGAGCCACGAGGACGCAACAGCCCTGCTGGATGAGACCAATGAGGGTCCGTCTAGTCCAGCCTTCTGCCTCACACAGGGGCCAACCGGTTCCTCTGAAGAGCCAACGGGCAGCCATAGAGGCCGAAGCCTTCCCCTGATTTTGCTTCCTGGCACTGGTTTCTGCAGTGCCTCTGGGTGTGCAGGTTCCATTTATTTATCAAGTCAGAGTCACAACAAACCCCAAGGGTGTTTCCATTCCTTCAGTGTGGGGAAATGGGGAGGGAGGTGGACAGGGCTTTTTTTGTAGCAGGAACAGTAGGCCGTGAAAGCTCTTGGGGGATTGGCTACATCAGGGGTGTGTGGCCTAATAGGCAAAGGAGTTCCTGCTACAAAAAAAGCTCTGGAGGTGGGTGCTGATGACTCAGCAAGCACCTGAACACTGGGTCAAAGCTCGAGGGGGTGCATACCCCCATGTCTTCTCCCCCCACAACAGACACCCTGTGAGGTGGGTGGGGCTGAGAGGGCTATCACAGCAGCTACCCTTTCAAGGACAACTCCTACGAGAGCTATGGCTGACCCAAGGCCATTCCAGCAGCTGCAAGTGGAGGAGTGGGGAATCAAACCCGGCTCTCCCAGATAAGAGTCTGCACACTTCGCCACTACACCAAACTGGCTTTCTAACAGCGATGGAAAGCTTTGCCCGAGATCTTGGAGGGCTGCCTGCAAGTAGGCAACACCAAACCAGATGGACCAACAGGTGGAGACCGGGCATTAAGGGTACACTGCACGAAACACTTGCCTACATATAGCTGGTTTCAGAGGATAGCTGTGTTGGTCTGCAGTAGAAGAACTCAATTCGAGTCCAGTATCACCTTTGAGACTGACAAGATTTTTGGGGCATGTGCTTTCAAGAGTTCAATACTCCCTTCTCGCAAAGGGAGCTCTGACTTTAGAGCAGGGGTGTCAAACATGCCTCCCAGGGGCTGAATCAGACCCCCAGAGGGCTCCTATCAGGCCCCCAAGCAACTGACTGTCATCTGCTTCCTTCTCCCTCTCTCTTGCTTCCTTTTGCATCACTTGCTCTATTGCACAGGAGCTACAGAGCAAAGCCTCTTTTTTCTCCATTGGCTGAAGCTCCTTCCTTGGGGAGGAAAGGGGGGGAAGCAGAGCTGGCTTTGCCAGGCTCTCTTAATCACAAAGCAGAGCTACTGAGCCAAGCCTCTCTTCCTTCTATTGGCTGAGACTCCTCCTCCTCCTGGTCCCCAGAGGAAGGAAGGAAGGAAAGAGCCAGAGCTTCCTTTGCCCAGTTCCCTGGATCACAAAGGAGAGATACAAAGAAAGCACCTTTAAGAAGAAGATAGAAGATATTGGATTTATATCCCGCCCTCCACTCCGAAGAGTCTCAGAGCGGCTCACAATCTTCTTTACCTTCCTCATGCACAACAGATGCCCTGTGAGGTGGGTGGGGCTGGAGAGGGCTCTCACAGCAGCTGCCCTTTCAAGGACAACCTCTGCCAGAGCTATGGCTGACCCTAGGCCATTCCAGCAGGTGCAGGTGGAGGAGTGGGGAATCAAACCCGGTTCTCCCAGATAACAGTCCGCACACTTAACCACTACACCAAACTAGCTCTCCGCACCAAACTGGCTCTCCAATGACCAATGAGTGCTAATGTTTTGAGCATGTTTTAAGGGTTTTTTTTAACTCTTTAATTGTGTTTGTGCCCTTTATAAAGTTTATACCTCTGCTACCTGGCTTTACATTTTATGCCACACGTGGCCCGGCCCGACAAGGTCTCATTTATGTCAGATCCAGCCCTGATAACAAATGAGTTTGACACCCCTGCTCTAGAAAGCTTCGTCACTAGGATACTCCTGGATTCAAATCTAATTTATTGCCTTGGCCTGGATAGTCCAGGCCAGCCCGATCTCATCAGACCTCAGAAGCTAAGCCAGGCTGACTCTGGATGGGAGGCCTCTGTGGAATACCAAGACTGGAAGGCAGAGGCAGGTTGTATCAAGCCACTTCTCTGGACGTCCTCCATGCCCCAGAAGGAGGTGCTAGAGATCGCCATGACTTCCAGGCACAGACACATGCACACAAAAAAGTGCATCCCCCCCAATCGAAGTTATCTAACTGGAATCGTTGAAACCACTCCATGGCCCAGCAGCCCTTGAGATCTGGCCTAGGCAGTGGCCAAATGTCTTGGTGTTGGATCCAACAGAGTGAGAGTAGTAAAAGAAGAGATTTATACCCCACCCTTCTCTCTGAATCAGAGACTCAAAGCGGCTTACAATCTCCCATGTCTTCTCCCCCCACAACAAACACCCTGTGAGGTGGGTGGGGCTGAGAGGGCTCTCACAGCAGCTGCCCTTTCAAGGACAGCTCTGCGAGAGCTATGACAGGCCATTCCAGCAGCTGCAAGCGGAGGAGTGGGGAATCAAACCCAATTCCCCCAGATAAGAGTCCACACACTTAACCACTACACCAAACTAGTCACCATTACATTGGTCGTGGATCCTGCAGACGCTTACCGCAAATGGTGCTGCTGTTCCACAGCGGAATGAGCCTCACCCAGATGCGAGAGGGGAACAGCAATGCCATTAGTGGAACGGATCAGCCCAATTTCACCTTCTTTGCTGCTTTGGCATGTAGACAGGAAGACAAGTCAAGGCTCCCTGACGTTGTGTAGCTCCCCGCACACAGAAAACTAGTGTGTCAGGGAGAAGTCAAAAAGAACAAGAGCCCGGTAGCACCTTAAAGGCTAACATTTGTGGCAGGGGAGGAGCTTTCTCTGTGCCAAGACCTCTCTGCTAATCACACTTCGTCCAATCACGTCTGTGATTGCCGTTCACCTGCTAGTCATTTGGCCTCTGAAATCACTCCGCTCGCCAAGACAGAAGGACAGATGGACTCCCATCCCAGCTGCATCAGAAGAAGGGAGCGGTGACTCACCAAAGTTCCTCCCCTGCCACACATTTTGTTAGTCCTTAAGGCACAGCTGGGCTCTTGCTCTTTTCCACTGCTGCAGACGAACACAGCTACCCATCTTGATCTATCTCCAAAGGAGGAGACGAAACCCCTCCTCCCGTCTTATTTGCGGGAAGAGTTTTAACCAGGGGTGGAATTCTAGCAGGAGCTCCTTTGCATATTAGGCCACACACCCCTGATGTAGCCAATCCTCCTGGAGCTCACAAGGCTCTTTTTTGTAAGCTCCTGGAAGACTGACTACATCGGGGGGGGGGGGGGGGGTTGGCCAAAAATGCAAAGGAGCTCCTGCTAGAATTCTGCCCCTGGTTTCAACTTGAGCGATGGTCTAAGACCCACACCAGCAAACAGCAGCTGCTCAGCTGGGCTCACCTGGGAAGCAGACAAAGCCCAGCCCCCCCCTCCCCGCAAAGAGAGAGGATTGGTTCTTACAAAAGCCACAAGAAGGAACAAGCAGCCAACTGTGTGTGAACCGCCTCGTGCCCATGAGCTACGCTTGGCTGCGCGTAGCCCATGACCTGCAAAATGGGCACAAGAGGCTCAGCATCTCTCTGCCACCCGGAACCTAAGAATGTTACACAAGAATGGCTGATGCTGCAGCCTTGCACCTGAGGTCTGGCAAAGCATCGTGTCTGAACTCCCCGGCCCCTGTATTGCTCCATACCTATCTTTGCCGTTCTGGATGGAGTTTTGGCCCAAGCTGGTGTGCTCCAGCATCGGTGAGTTGCGGCTCCGGTTCGTGCTGGTCGAGAGGACGCTGTTCTGCAGGGGGGGGAGGAGGGCACAGACAGCGAGTGAGTGGGAGTCCTTCCCCACCCCAGATGCATAGATCCCACCAAACAGCAGGGAGCAGCTCCGCTAACCCTGCTGATTCAGGGAAGAGCCCTTGGAAGGGGGGGATTCTGAGTTCTCTAGAACATGAAATTGACAAGGAAGGTGGTTTCTAGATCCCCTTCGTTTCCTGTTACCTCTCCCTCCCCGTAAAAGTTTCAACACAAACAACCACAACATATAAATGTAACATTTCTAGCATGCAAAAATCAGAAAAGAAGAAGACTGCAGATTTATACCTCACCCTTCTCTCTGAATCAGAGACTCAGAGCAGCCTACAATCTCCTATATCTTCTCCCCCCACAACAGACACCCTGTGAGGTGGGTGGAGCTGAGAGGGCTCTCACAGCAGCTGCCCTTTCAAGGACAACCTCTGCGATAGCTATGGCTAACCCAAGGCCATTCCAGTAGGTGCAAGTGGAGGAGTGGGGAATCAAACCCGGTTCTCCCAGATAAGAGTTCGCATGATGGCCACGCAGGACAGCAGACTTTCGGCTGTACTTAACCCGTCCTGTGGGCTATGCTACATCTCCATGAATCACCCCGGATTCTTCTCCTGCATCTACCAGGGCCTGCGTGTGCTCAGAGGCAGAGAGGGCCTTGCTTTGCATGCAGAAAGCCCCGGGGGCAGTCCCTGGCAGCTCCGGTTTAACAGACTCAGGGAGGAGAATCTCAGGAGAGACGATGCCCGGAAACCATCGTGAAATAATTCCCCCCTCTAATGTCAGAGAAAGAAGACAAGGACAACTCCTACAAGAGCTATGGCTGACCCAAGGCCATTCCAGCAGCTGCTAGTGCAGGAGTGGGGAATCAAACCCGGTTCTCCCAGATAAGAGTCCGCACACTTAACCACTGCACTCAAACTGGCTTTCCCCCTGCAGAAAGGAGAGAGAGAGAGAGATGAGCTAAGACCGGACCGGCGGAACCCACACCCGAGAGCAGCGACTGACTGTGGAGGGGGAGGGGGTGCTCTTCTTCCGCTCGAGGCCCGGCAATGGGCTGGCCGGCACTTTGACAGTACTGCTGGCCTTCCGGTCCCGCTCCTCTTCGGGCCTCTTGTTCTCCGCGTTGGCTGCCTGCGTTTTCTTGGAGTACGACGTGGACGTCGGGATCGTTGGTACTGCGGAGAGGCAAGAGGAGAGAGAAGTGTCAGCGGGACGAGGCTGCAGCCTGTGCATCGGCTTGGGAAGTGCTTTGCTAGGCAGCCTTTGAACCGGCTTCCCAAACGGAGCTGGAATCCCCTGAGCCCCCGAGTGGGCTTCAAACTCCAGATGGAGCCTTTTAAAGGATAACAGGTGGCTGCAAACTGCACACGGCGGGAGGGGTTTTGTTTGCTTGTCTGAAAGAAGAACGGGATTCTAGCCCTCTCTGCTGTGTGTACAGATTGAAATGTACAAAAAGGGAAATGGGCCTGGCTCTGGAGACTGGCAAGGAAGGGGATGGGCTTCTAGCTCCTGGAGCTGCACCCCACCCCAAACATCAGAAGCGCCCTGATGGGCCAGACCCAGTGGTTCGGCATCCTGCCTCACACAGTGGCCAACGGCGCCAGCAACTGAGGATAAAGGGGGAGGCCTTCCCCTCATATGAACGTCAGAAGAGCCCTGCTGGATCAGACCAGTGGCCCATCTAGCATAGCATCCTGTCTTGTACAGTGGCCTCAACCAGTTCCTCTGGAGGGCCAACAACGGGGCCGAGAGGCCAAGGCCTTCCCCTCACAAGACAATAAGAAAAGCCTTGCTGGATCAGACCAGCATCTTGTCTCACACAGTGGCCTCAACCAGTTCCTTTGGAGAGCCAACGACAAGGTTTAAAGGCCAAGGCCTTCCTCTGATAAGAACATAAGAGGATCAGATTAACGGTAAATCTAGTCCAGCATTCTGCAGTGGTCAACCAGTTCCTATGGAGGACCAAAAACGGGGCACAGAAGCTGAGGCCTTCCCCTGATGTTGCCTCTTGGCTCTAGGATTCAGAAGATTAGTGCCCCTGAACGTCGTGGAGGTCCCCCTCAGTCACAATGGCTAATAGTCATTGATAGACTTTTCCTCCATGACTCTCATTCACTTGTAATGCCATCTATGCCTGTGGCCCTCACTGCATCCTCTGGCAGCAAATTCCACATTTTGATCACTCCTTGGGTAAAGAAGTATTCCCTCCTGTGTACCCTGAACCTACTGCCCATCAGGAACAGGGAGAAAAAGTTCTTTTTCTCAACTCTCTCCACCACCTCTAGCACAGGTGTGGCCAAACTGCATATTGTGTGGCTCTCAAAGCCCCCACTGCCCCATCAGCCACCTTGGAGAAGGCGTTTCTCTCTCTAAATCGCTTCTTAAAACCAAGCCAGCCACTTCTCCCTCCCTCCTTGCTCTCAAATATCTAACGTTGGTGTCTTGCGGCTCTCAGACATCTGATGTTTATTCTTCGTGGCTTTTACATTAAGCAAGTTTGGCCACCCCCTGATCTAGCATGTCCCTCCTTGTCTCTTTATCATCAATCCAGAATATTTTTTTTTGTAGCAGGAACTCCTTTGCATATTAAGCCACACACCCTGATGTAGCCAATCCTCCAGGAGCTTACAGGGCTCTTAGAATGGGGTCTACCGTAAGCTCCTGGAGGATTGGCTACATCACAGGGGTGTGGCCTAATATGCAAAGGAGTTCCTGCTACAAAAAAAGCCCTGCATCAATCTATTGTGTCCTCCTCATGCTCCATCTTCCCCCAGCCGGGCACCTTTTCCCTGTGATTTTTTGCTCTTTTTGGCACCTTTTCCAGCTCTCCGTGTCCTTTTCAAGATGCAGTGACCAGAAGTGTAGACAACATCCCTTGCTTCAACACCACTGACTGTTTTATTTTCCATCCCTTTGCTCCTCCAGTCCCCCTTCCTCTCTGCAGCCCCGGGAAATGTCGAGGAGGGACTCACCCTGGTCGCTGAAGCGGCGCTGCTTGGGGTTGGCCGATACGCTGCGCTGTACCTTGTGTGACGGGGAGGGGGCGGTGCTGTTGGTGAGGTCGGGCTGGGGCCGTGGCTTCAAGGTAATGCTGTCGTTGTCAAGCTGAAAGAGACGGGGATTGGAAAGTGAGAGGGAGGCCCAGGCTCTGGAAAGGGCTAGCGGCACAAGACACACCTGATCCATCTGCCCTCAGGCCCCACCCCCAGCAGCTAAGGAAACACACCATTCAAAGCTTGATATAAAGGCCACGGTCCTGACAGAAAACGGCACTGAGGAATGGGACCCCAACCGTATACCTTTAAATTATGTAATTTCTTCCTAACTGTTGAGAAACTTTTGAGGCGGCAAAACACCCGGCTTTGAGGGGTGTTTGTTAGAGGGGAGATGTTTTCTCAAGCCTCCCTGAGGAAAAGCTTCCAGAAAGTTCTGGCAAATACCATGCTGGGGCTGATCACCCATTGATGGAAATGTATTCTTAATTGTTTGTATGCTGTTTTGCATAACTTGAGTGCTGCGCACTGGTTCGGAAGGGGGAGTCCTTGCCCGAAGGCCTAAAATTTAAGAGCCCAAAAAGGAATACGGATATGTAGTATGATATGAACAAAACACTTCAATGATTGTACAAGAAGACTAAGCTTTCCTTTTCTTTAAAAAAGGAAAAAGCACCTACACATCCGCAGGTAGTATAATGGGCTGACAGATCCTTAGGACCCCGTGAAGGAAGAGTTGGGGGACCTGTGGCAAATGGGAGGAGGGCAGCGTCCAGCAGTTTGGCTACAAAAGTCCCAAGCAAAGGAACAATTTATTAAACCCAAAACGAATACTTGAATTTTCACACATCAACAATGTCTTTCATCAGGCAGCAGAAGGGCAATTATGAGAGCCAGGGGGTCTATCAGTATCATCTCTACACCCACCGACTAAGGCTTCCTTTTATAAAGACACAAATGATGTTTGGCGAACGAACATCAGGGTTTGTTCTCCACTTGTGGCCTGCTGACTTTAGTTAAGAACATAAGAGAAGCCATGCTGGATCAGGCCAATGGCCCATCCAGTCCAACACTCTGCGTCACACAGTGGCCCAAAAAAACCCCAGGTGCCATCAGGAGGTCCACCAGTGGGGCTAGAAGCCCTCCCACTGTGCTCCCCCCCGCCAAGCATCAAGAATACAGAGCATCACTGCCCCAGACAGAGAGTTCCAACAATACGCTGTGGCTAATAGCCACTGATGGACCTCTGCTCCATATTTTTATCCAATCCCCTTTTGAAGCTGTCTATGCTTGCAGCTGCCGCCACCTCCTGCGGCAGTGAATTCCACATGCTAATCACCCTTTGGGTAAAGAAGTACTTCCTTTCATCAGTTCTGCCCATTCCATTCATGTCTCACTCTGAAGATTCCATCTGATACTTTATTTGGACCTGCCTCAGTGACCTTGTGCTGTTAAGGGGGAGGGGAGGCACACCTGTATTGAAAACAAATGATGTTAAATCTTCCAAAAAGAACTTGCCAGGTCAACACCATCTTCTGGGCGTGGAGCAGGTGCCACTGGGTGGGTGTGTGTCTGTGGAGGGGGGTGGAGGTCTTTGTGAATTTCCTGCATTGTGCAGGGTATTGAACTAGATGACCCTAGAGGTCCCTTCCAACCTACCTAGGATTCTAGACAGTCATTCAAAAGGAAAGAATGCTTCAAAAGGCAGGGCCTGGCCGTGTGCAAATTGGTATCCGGGCTGCCATTTTAAGTGCTAACTAGAAGCCTCGAAAAGGAGATGGGAGATGAGCCCGGCTGACAAAAATGTGGGCCTAGCTTGACCACCTTTCAGGCTCCTTCAGAGGTTGGGCGGGCAGGAAAGGGAGAGGGAGACTTTTGAGCAGGGGCACCTACAAAGTTTCCCCTCCAAACAGGTTACTGGAGCACCCACGTTGTTTTCAGTTTCAGTGTTTCAGTGCTGAAAGCCTTTTTTAAAAAAAAAAAATAACATCCTACCTACAGGTATTTATGGCTAACTGGTTTCTTGGGCTGCCTGACTTCTACTCAAGCCTGTGCTTGTTTGTAACTGATGGGTCTCTGGCAGCAGAAAAGAGCAAGAGTTTAGTAGCACCTTAAAGCAGGGCTGTCAAACTTGTTTGTTACGAGGGCCAGAACTGACATAAATGAGACATTACAGAAATCCCATGGTACCAGTGCTTTGAGCCTAAGACCCAGAGGAATAACTACAACTCCTATGAAGCAGTGCAAGAATACAGAGTCAGTAATGTATAGTGATCAGTATCGGCCTACTTTTATGGGAAGTCTAGATTAAAACCCCAGTCTACAAAGGAAATGTGCTGGATGAACTTGGTCTGGACACACACACTCAGCCTAATCCACCTGACTGGCTTGCTGTTATTCCGCATCTAAATAGTTCACATTGCTTTCCTACTGAGAAAGACTGGATCATGAGGGCATGGAATTCAGAGAAAAGGGAGAGGCAAAACTCAGTTGCACCCAGGAGAGCCCTGGCATAACAATACACACACACACTCACAGGCCTAATAGGAGCCCTCCGGGGGCCTGATCCAGCTCCTAGGCCACACGGCTGACACCCCTGCCTTAAAAGACTAACAAAATTTGTGGAAGGGGATGGTTAAGCCTTCGTGAGTTACTGCTCACTTCTTTTTTAAGGTGCTCCTGGACTCTTGCTCTTTCAGACAAACACAGCTTCCCATCTTGACCCCCAAGGAATTCCTAGGTCACTATGCAGAGAAAGGTAACAGCAAACCACCGCTGTTCCTCTCTTGCCTTAAAAAAGCCTGCAGGGTCACCATAAGTCAGCTGCGAAGTGATGGCACTTTACACACACACACACACACACACGAAGATCCTGCTCCAAGTGAAGTATGCAAAGTAAAAGCAATGTGCATAATATTTCTTTGTTCTGCTACAGCATGCCTTGGAGAAGGGCCAAAAATCTCAGCAAGCCACTGACTTGACCTCTGAAGAGCCTCACTCAGCCCTCTGAAGGCTCTGCATACACAGGAAGCTGAATTCATGCACTCACCTCAAACACCTCTTTTGTGCTTGTGTGCAACATTAGGAATCATAAAGCTGGAAGGGACCTCCAGGGTCATCTAGTCCAACCCCTTGAACAAGCAGGAAATTTACAAATACTCCCCCCCCACACACCCCCGCCCCCACTGCTCCATGCCCAGAAACGGCAAAAAAGCCTCCAGGATCTCAGGCCAAACTGGAGAAAAATCACTTCCTGACCCCAGAGCGGAAATCAGCATTTCCTCGGGTGTATAAGAAAGGAGCAGTGATATCGGCACTTCTAGCCTAAAACTGAACTGGTTCCTGCCGTAATATGCCCCCAAGCAAATCGCATTAAGAGTCATTCGCCAGAGAGGGGTGAGGAAGCAGAGCGATGGCACTCTGTGCCCACAGGGGGTTGTGTCGGCTTTCAATTTTTACTGCTATGATCAGACTCTAGTCTGTTTCTGTGCAGGGATACAAACAGACGCAATCTGGCCATAAGAAGCTGCAGAGGTGGGAGTGAGAGAAGGAGAACGTGTGGGGATGTTGCTGGGCAGCCGAGAAAGGTGGCACAGGAGAAGGCAAGCCTTGGCGCTGAGGTTTTATTTCCCGAAATGAAATATATGCTTGGGAGCCTCACGGCAAAGTCCTTTTGGGATGGAGCTTCAGAAATCCAGGAAGGAGCCCCGCACGGCAGAGGGAAACTGCTGGAGCCAAAGTTGTTGAATGGGCTCATGGCAGTCTGCTGCCTCGGCATTCTGGAGAACACACGAAGCACCCTGGAACATGCTGCTTGACCTGCCTTACTAGCTCCCCCCCGGCGGGCTCTGCTGCTCTCTCACCTCTGAGTTTTTGTATCCTAGCAGCAGATATGTAGCCATGACTTCGTTATACTTCTGGCTGACTAGCGAGTCCTGGATCTCCTCGCGGGTGTATCCCATGGATATCATGAGCTCTGCGGGACAGCAGGTGGGGAAAGAAAAAGGTCAGCGTTCCTTCAATAATAAATACGTTAAGGAAAAACAAAATGAGCTGCCTTAAGGGTGCGGGGGGGAGCTGGGAGGCAAATCAAGATCTGAGGTCACCGCTGTAGTGTTTCTTGCCCGCGTGGTTGTTGCATGACATTTCAACCCCCCCCCCCAGCCCTTCCCCACCCCGTTGCCACACCTGTCCGCCTGGGATCCTTGTAGTCGGGCAGAGGCTCCACGTAAGGCTTCAGTTCGTCGTCCTCGTGCCCCACATTCATCCAGCGGTCTTTCATGATTTGCTGTTGCAAGAGGGACAGGTGAGCAGACAAGGGAAGGAGGGGGACGAATTAAACCAGGGGGATACGGTGAGACTGTGCCCCATGATAGGACATGTTTGAGATGTTCTGTTCAAGCCAAACCCACATGAAGCTGTCTTTTACTGAATCAGACCCTCGGTCCATCAAGGTCAGTATTGTCTATTCAGACTGGCAGCTGCTCTCCAGGGTCTCAGACAGATGTCTGTCACGTCACCTCCTGCCTGTCCTTTTAATTGGAGGTTGATCCTGAGACCGTTGGCATGCAAATATGTGAATGCCCATGAAGCTGTCTTCTACTTAGACAGACCCTTGGACACCAGAAGCCATCTTATACTGAACCAGACCCTTGGTCCATCAGGGTCAGTATTGTCTACTCAGACTGGCAGCTGCTCTCCAGGATCTCAGGCAGAGCTCTGTCACATCACCTCTGCCTGGTCCTTTAAACTGGAGATGCCAGAGACCTTGGCATGCAAAGTAGAGGCTTTCCCACAGATCCACAGCCCCTCAGACCAATGTTCCCATCCCACCCCAATTTTTAAAATTCTATCTACACTGGGTAAATAAAAAGGGTTGCATTATTCTGCCCCACCTCCCACAGATCAGTTATACACATAAGATCAAGGTGGTCACGGATAAAATCTCAATGTGACCTCGCACAACTGGTCCTCCCAAGCTCAGTACTGTCTACTCCAGGGCTCAGAGAAGAAGAAGATATCTTTTTTATATCCCGCCCTTCACTTTGAATCTCAGTCTCAGAGCGGCTCACAATCTCCTTTACCTCCCTGCCCCCACAACAGATACCCTTTGAGGTGGGTGGGGCTGAGAGAGCTCTCCCAGAAGCTGCCCTTTCAAGGACAGCTGTGCAAGAGCTATGGCTGACCCAAGGCCATTCCAGCAGCTGCAGGTGGAGGAGTAGGGAATCAAACCCGGTTCTCCCAGAGAAGAGTCCACGCACTTAACCACTACACCAAACTGGCTTTCAGAAGTAGGATTAGGTGGCCAAGGATTCTCTCCAGGCCTTGCCTGCTTGGCTCTGCAAAGCTGCTCAAAAGGGAGAGAGACGGAGGGGGAGAGAACAAACACCCTCACTTGCCCACCATCGCTTCTTTCTTAAAGTACTGGAAAAAATGTCCCCTAGAGGAGGGCAGGGAGCTGTTCCAGTTGGCATCAGAGGAGATGACTCGCCACAATGTGTTTAAATTACAGATGGGAAGCTACCAGTCGGATATTAGGAAAAAAATGTTTACAGTAAGAGTTGTTCAGCAGTGGAATGGGCTGAGTAGGGAGACAATGGCCTCCCCCTCCCTGGTGGTCTCCAAGCAGCAGCTGGATGAACACCTGGTAGGGATGCTCTAAGCCAGGGGTGTCAAACATACGGCCCGGGGGCTGAATCAGCCCCCGAAGGCTTCCTATCAGGCCTCTGAGCAACTGGCTGCCATCTGCTTCCTTCTCCTTCTTTCTTGCTTCCTTCTACATCACAGCCTGCTTTGCCAGGCTTGCTCAATCACACAGGAGCTACAGAGCAAAACGTCTGTTTTCTCCATTGGCTGAGGCTTCTCCTTTGGGGAGGAAGAGAGGAGGAATAGCTTGCTTTGCCAGGCTCTCTCAATCGCACAGCAGATCTACTGAGCCAAGCCTCTCTTCCTTCTATTGGCTGAGGCTCCTTCCCCTTCTGACCTCCTGGGGAAGGAAGGAGTCAGAGCTTCCTTTGCCCAGTTCCCTGGATCGCACAAACAAAGCACCTTTAAGACCAGTGAGTACTAACATATGAAGCATATTTTAATTTTTAAAGAAAATCTTTGTGTTTGTCTTTGTCCTTTATATCTCTGCTACTTAATCTTAAATAGGTACACACATGGCCCAGCATGACATGACCTGGCTGACAAGCTCTCATTTATGTCAGATCCATCCCTCATAAAAAATTAGTTTGACACCCCTGTTCTAGGCTAAGACTGCACTGAGCAGGGGGTTGGACTGGATGGCCACTATGGTCTTTCCCAACTCTACAGTTCTATGGCTGTAGCTCCTGTGTGATTGAGCAAGCCTGGCAAAGCAGGCTGTGATGTAGAAGGAAGCAAGAAAGAAGGAGAAGGAAGCAGATGGCAGCCAGTTGCTCAGAGGCCTGATTCAGCCCCCGGGCCGTATGTTTGACACCACCTACCACCTGACCCTGAGCAAAATAACAAGGGCCTTTCAACAGCATCCTCCCCCTATAGACTGTTTTTCTTTTTACAACCGAAAGTGCATACTGGGGATCAGGGCTTTTTTTTTGTAGCAGGACCTCCTTTGCACATTAGGCCACACACCCCTGATGTAGCCAATCCTCTAAGACAGGGGTGGCCAAACTGTGGCTCAGGAGTGGCTCTTGAAGCCCCCATCACCCCATTGGCCAGCTTGGAGAAGGCATCTGTCTCTTTAAATCACTTCTCCAAGCCAAGCCAGCTGGTGGTTTGGAGAATGCATTTAAAGTTACTTTCTTTCCACCTCTCCCCCCCTCCTCCCATCTATTTCCCTCCCTCCCTACTCTCAATGATGTTCATGTCTTGCGGCTCTCAAACATCTGACGTTTATTCTATGTGGCTCTTATGTTAAGCAAGTTTGGCCACCCCTGCTCTAAGAGCTTACGGTAGGTCCTGTAATAAGAGCTCTGTAAGTTCTTGGAGGATTGGCTACACCAGGGGGGCATGGCCTAGTATGCAAAGGAGTTCCTGCTGCAAAAAAAAAGTCCTGCTGGGTGTGACGCAGGAATTAGTGCATGATTTTTAAAAAGCACACACACATCCCGTTCTCTGAGCTACCATTTACTTAGTAACTAGGGGAACGGGGGGAAGGGCAAAAAGGGAGATAGGTGCCACCCTCCAAGAAACATATGTGGTTGGGTGGAACCCCAGTTTGCTCTGACCACTCTCCCTCCCACCCATTCATCACACACACAGCCGCCCTCCCTCTGCTCTTGAAGAGAGCAGCAGGGGGCCTCGTGTTTGCACCTCTCCCTGATGAGGAAACACCACAGCCCCCTTTCCGACAGAAGTGGGTCCCTGTGTCCCCACAGCCTATGGTTATAATTATACCTGGCAGGAGAGAGCGCAGTGGTGGCGTCTCGCCCACCAGACTGCAAGCCTCTCCCCACTTCCTGTGTGCAGAGAAGGCTGGTGGGGCTGCTTCAGTAGCCTGCCAACCTACGCGCGCACAAACACACACACAGAGGCAATTTTGGATGGCAGGGGGCACTGCAGCCCAGCCAGACACAGTCGTGAGCCAGGAGCTGGAACTGGAAAGTGAACTGTGGCCTATTTATGCCAGCATGGGGAAGGTTGGAGGGGAGGGGTGGGGAGAGAGAAAAAAGAACGCAAATTAAAAACAGATCACTGCGGAGGACAGAGCTTCCCACATTGTGAAATTGGTTGCACCTTTTAAAGCAAAAAAGGGAAATTAATAAGATTTTTTTAAAAAAATACAGGTAGAGGAAGAAAGAGTGGCTCTGTTTCACTATCGAGCGAGATTAAAAGGGGGCAATTTCAGTGTTTCTAGGTAGTTTCAGGGAGGGGAGGTGGCCTGGTATAGCTAGATCTCGTCAGACCTCGGAAGCTAAGCAGGGTCAGTGCTTGGAAGGGACACCACCAAAGAGGGCTCCATAGAGGAAGGTGACGGCGAACCACCTCTGCTTCTCGCTTGCCTCAAAAGCCCCTTGTTGGGATTGTACGTCAACTGATGGCACTTCACACACACACACACACACACAATTTCAGAGGGTAGTTGTGATTTCCAGGGTTGGTCTCTAAGAGCCGTTGGATTCAAAATCTAAACTTTTCGACAGGTTACATCAGGGGTGTTTTGTTTAAAACCACATACCTAAAACTCCGCGTGCGACAATTAATCAAATGTTTATCAGAAGACAGGATTGACCGCCGCTTGCTATCAAGCGTACAGCCAGGTATACAGTCCGGCTTTGCAGGGACTCCTAAATGCATGGGAAGATTAAAAAAAAAAAACACAAAAACTGGCAAGGTCTTTGTGATTTACAGTGGAAGTCAGTTTGGTGCAGTGGTTAAGTGCGCAGACTCTTATCTGGGAGAACCGGGTTTGATTCCCCACTCCTCCACTTGCAGCTGCTGGAATGGCCTTGGGTCAGCCATCGCTCTGGAAGAGGTTGTCCTTGAAAGGGCAGCTGCTGTGAGAGCCCTCTCAGCCCCACCCACCTCACAGGGTGTCTCTTGTGGGGGGAAGGAGATAAAGGAGATTGTAAGTCGCTTTGAGACTCTGATTCAGAGAGAAGGGGGGAGTATAAATCTGCAGTCTTCTTCTTCTATGAAAAGTTACTCTGGTCCTGAAGTTTCCTGAAAACAAATGGGCTTAGACTGGGATTCCACAGAGGATAGCGCTGTTAATTTATAAGCAATGTAAGGGGGGGAGGGGAAGAGAAAGAGAACTGTGCCTGTCTGAAAAATGATCTACTATGAAATTAAATTCTGAAGAGATGAAATCTATTCCTCACCAGTTATGCAAATGTAAATCCCAACGGCGGATGTCACACCCGCTTACCTCTAAAGTGCCTCTTTTGCTAGGGTTAAGGATGAGGAATTTTTTCAGCAGGTTCTCGCAGTCTGTGGACATGTAGAAGGGGATCCGGTACTTCCCCCTCAAGACCCGTTCTCGCAGCTCCTGCAGGAGGAGGGAAAGAGAGATGATGCAAGAAATGCAAGGGCCGCTGGGACGGTCGACGCCACACGCATACAAACACCCCTGGCGGCTGGAAAACCTGCATTACTGTTGATGAAAAGATGCTTCCCACTCAGATAAGAATATAAGAGAAGCTATGTTGGATCAGGCCAATGGCCCATCCAGTCCAACACTCTGTGTCACACAGTGGCCAAAAAAACAGGTGCCATCAGGTCCATCAGTGGGGCCAGGACACTAGAAGCCCTCCCACTGTGCCCCCCATGCACTAAGAATACAGAGCATCGCTGCCTCAGGCATAAGAGCATAAGAGAAGCCATGCTGGATCAGGCCAATGGCCCATCCAGTCCAACACTCTGTGTCACACAGTGGCCAAAAAAAACAGGTGCCATCAGGTCCATCAGTGCGGCCAGGACACTAGAAGCCCTCCCACTGTGCCCCCCATGCACTAAGAATACAGAGCATCACTGCCCCAGGCAGAGAGTTCCATCAACATGCAGTGGCTAATAGCCACTGATGGACCTCTGCTCCATATGCTTATCCAATCCCCTCTTGAAGCTGTCTATGAATGCAGCTGCCACCACCTCCTGTGGCAGTGAATTCCATGTGTTAATCACCCTTTGGGTGAAGAAGTACTTCCTTTTATCAGTTCTAACCCGACTGCTCAGCAATTTCATTGAATGTCCATGGGTAAACCAGGGATAGTTACCCCTGCAGCCCTAACAGGCCAGCCTGGCCTGATCTAGTCAGTTGCTGGAGGGTAAGTAGGGTCAGCTCTGGGTAGTACTTGGATGGGAGATCACCAAGGAAGTCCAGAGCTGAAGTGCAGAGGCAGGCAATGGCAACCCACCTCTGCTTATCTCCTGCCTTGAGAATCTGATGATTCTGGGGTCACCCCTGACTCCTAACTGTTCGAACAAACCCTCCATAGGTCAGCTGTTCCCTCAAGCCCCTTACCTTGAGGTTCTGCCCATCAAAAGGCAGAGAGCCGCTAACCAGTGTGTAAAGGATGACCCCCAGGCTCCAGACGTCCACCTCAGGCCCATCGTACTTCTTGCCCTGGAAAAGCTCGGGTGCGGCGTACGGGGGGCTCCCGCAGAACGTGTCAAGCTTGTTGCCAAACGTGAACTCGTTGCTGAAACCGAAGTCTGCAATTTTAATGTTCATGTCGGCGTCTAAGAGCAGATTCTCTGCCTGCAAAGGAAAGAAAACGTCAATTCAACCAGTGCTCAACTGTGCCGGGGCATCTCTATGGGCTGGGTGGGGGGTAAAAACCCAGCCTGTGGCAAATTCATGAGTTCCCACCAGGGACATGACAGACCGAAGAAACGACACGCAAAAACCCTCCACACATTAGCATAGCTCAGGTGGCCTGGGACCCCTCTTCATGATATGCTTGGTATTTTTCAGTTTATTTTCAGGGAAGGGGTCCCCCCCCCCTACTTTGTGAGTAAAACCGGGCATGTGGAATTTGGGTGTTAAAATAAATGTCAGATTTTTCTCTCAATGTGCTTTTTGGTTCTGTCTCTCTCTCCCCGCCCCCCCCCCCCCACACACACACTTTGCACAATTTTGGGAAGGTACCTCTGGCAGGATTGCGTCAATTTAAAGACAGCAAGGAAAATATGCTGGCTTCTGTTTATTGTACCATCCTACTACGTTCCCCCCTCTCTCAAGACCAACAAAGTTCAATCAGACTGAAGAAGTACGCATGCGTACGAAAGCTTACATTCGGAATAAAACTTTGTTGGTCTTAAAGGTGCACGGCAATCTTAACTGTATCTCAAGTTAATGCTTCTGACTGCTTGCTAATGTCTTATTGCTACTTACCTTCAAGTCTCTATGTACAATAAATTTTTGGTGACAGTACTGCACAGCAGACACTATCTGGAAGAGAAAAGAGAGGTCAGGGGGGAGCCCGCCTGTTCCTGAATCAACATTTGCTTCTCACTGCCTAACGTCTGGGCCGCTCGAGGGCCTTTCTGATCCAACCTCCGGCTGATCAAGGGCTGCTTTTCTGCAACACATTCTCACGCGTGCGTAAATGGTAACGACTGTGTGGGGCTTTCCTGCAGAATCAGCGCCTGGGAGGGAAAGAACCATGAAACGGGCCACATGCGGATGCATTTTATTCTCACACATGTGTTCTTCCTGGCTGCTTGTTCCCATGGAAAAGTGGCTCCCATGTGGCCAGGAGCTTTGCCTTACGGATAGACGACCCAGCCCACCAGGATGGGGTGGGGTGCTAAAGAAGGGTGGCGACTGGGACTTCCAGACTCCAGGCAGAGGTCCCCTTCCACCCCAAGAGATCTCAACGCCCAGGAGCTCGTCTGATCTTACTTCTTCAACTGGTGCACAACTAAACTTATGGAATGTGCTGCTACCTTCCCGGCCCCATGGAGTTTTAAAAGAGGAAACACACCTTCATGGAGTGGGCATTTAGCTCCAAGGGCTAAGTGCAAAGTTCCCCAACATGGTGCCCAGGGGCACCACAGGGTCTCCAATACTTTCCTTGCTTCCCGCCAAGCTTTTCAAAAAGTAGGCGGGGCCACTGGAAGGCAGGGCTTGTTATTGGCTGCCCTTGTTCAAATGAAAGGGTTTTTTTCCCTGGAGCATCAGGAGGGCTAGTAAGTACCTGGGCTCTCCGTAGTGCATGGTCAGTTCCATTCCCTCTTTGGGCTTCCCTTCTTCCCAGGAGGTGCAAGGAAGAGGGAGGTGTTTCATTTGGCTCTGCCTCTTAACAGCTCTGCCTCCTGTGGCTGATATTCTGGGGTGGTGCTCACCAGGGTTTTTTTTGTAGCAGGAGCTCCTTTGCATATTAGGCTGCACACCCAATATGGCCGATCCTCCAAGAGCTTACAGGGCTCTTAGTACAGGGCCTACTGTAAACTCAAGGTGGATTTGGCTACATTAGAGGGCTGTGGCCTAATTTGCGAAGGAGTTTCTGCTACAAAAACAGCCCTGGTGCTCACCATCCCCTTTCTCAAAGTTCTGGAGGTGCCCACGAGATCAGAAAGGCTGGGAAACCCTGGCTAAAGTCAACCTATGTGGCACAGAGGCTGTCTGTCTTCTGGATTCTAGAAGTTGGGCACAAACAGTAGGGAGACAACTGCTGGCTTCATGGCCTGCCTGTGAGCTTTCAAAAGGCACCCCAAAAAGGAACCTCATTGCCAGACTAGTGAGGCTTGATCTGGCTGAGGCTGCAGGTTGGCACAGAAGGAGAGCACTGCCGCCCACTTTCGTCCTCTGAGCAGGATAGTGCAGCGGTGGCAGTGCCATGGCCAACCGCTCCCCCCTCCCACTAGCCTCGCAAAATTCAGTGAATGCTGCCCAGACCCTTAGAAGAAGGGCTGCATGGAGAGACGGGAAAGATGTTCAATCGCTCGACCTCCATAACTTCAGTGCACTCGGACTGGCACCACCCTAGGTGCAGCCAGCAGGGCCCAGCCCTCCCATTTTGCCAGGCCACTGCGGCCACAAAACACTTTGCAAGGGGGAAACAACACCAACCTGTCGAAATTTTGCCCGCGCTTCCTTCTCTTTCATCCTTCCATGGGCTACTAAGTAGTCGAAAACCTCGCCTGCAGGGGGCGCCAGAGAGAAAGAAACAAGTGTTTGGAATCAGGCTTCCGATATAATATTGGGGGGGGGGGGGGGGACAGAGACAGAAACGTCAGAGCCCCAAGGTCTTGCCAGTGGAATGAAGTCCTGCACCTGGAGGGAAGGGTGCTTTCCGCAAAGGGCTGGATACATGTCATTCTAAGCCAGCAGGTCTCTGAATTGGCAGAAGGCTTTGGGGACAGGGTAGGCGAAGTGTAATTACAAAAGGGAAAGGCGAAGCAAGCCAAGAGACTGGGGTGTTTCCTTATTCCGTGGGGCGTATTGGAATGCAGGTTCAACCTCCAGGATCGCCATCCAAAAGGGTCAGGTGGTAGGCGATGTGAAAGTCCTCTGCCTGAGACCCTGGAGAGCAGCTGCCAGCCTGCGCAGATAATACTTTGATGGACTAAAAGTCTGTTTCAGTATAAGACAGCATCACGTATTCAGTAGGAGAATCGGGACCACTGCCAGTGAAGAAGATCTAACTCTGTTATCCATCCCCGGACCATTGGAGGCCAGACTAAGCTCTACACGGGCCAGGGCCTTCTCAGTGGCAGCACCAACACTATGGAATGCTCTCCCAGAGGCCACAAGAGCCCCGTGGGACCTCTCCCAATTCCGCAGGGCCTGTAAAACTGAACTCTTTCGACAGGCCTACAGCAGCTAATGTGGGATGAGGCTGCCACTGTTATGCCGCTGAGCAATACTATCTGCAAGATTGCTAACAGATTAACAGAAGAACTGAGAACTGAGATACTGATATAAACTGCCTGTATTACAAAATCTCTTTCATAGCACCAAATGTTTGGTTTTTAAAATTGTTTATGTATGTTATCTTTTTACAATTTTAATTTAAATTGTTTTATTGTTAGCTGGCCAGAGTCCGCTTGTGGAGTGGGCAACATATAAAACTGAAGTAAACAAGGAAAAAGGAAAGGTCCCCTGCGCAAGCACCAGTTGTTTCCAATTCTGGGGTGACGTTTTCACGGCAGACTTTTTATGGGGTGGTTTGCCCTTGCCTTCCCCAGTCTTTTACACTTTCCCCCCCGCAAGCTGGGTACTCATTTTACCGACCTCGGAAGGATGGAAGGCTGAGTCAACCTGGAGCCGGCTACCTGAAAAACCCAGCTTCCACCGGGGATCGAACTCAGGTCGTGAGCAGAGCAGAGCTTATGTATGCTTTTATCCTTTTACAATTGTAATTTAAATTGTTTTATTATGGTTGTTAGCCGCCCAGAGTCCTCTTGTGGAGTGGACAACATATAAAACCGAAGTGAACAAACAAGCAAACTCTCAAAACCTGATTTACAGGCATGCCATTCCAAGCTAGAATTCTTAAACATCTCCAGATCTGGTTCTGAAAGACACCGTAACTGGAGACAGGCCCTGGAAAACTGCTGCCAGTCAAAATAAAATATACTGGGCTAAGACAGACCACTGATCAGTGTGTGAAATCTGTACTATTGGTTGCATATGTATCTCACACTTTCTCCAAAGAACTCAGTGCACGGTTCAGTCCTTCTGCACTTTAAACTCACAGTGACCCTGTGAAGTGGGTCAGGTTGAGAAACAGTGATTGGCCCAAGGTTGCCTGACGAGCTTCATAGCAGAATGGGGATTGGAAGTCAGGTCTTTCCACTCCTAGCCTGACACTCTACCCACTACACTTCCTGGCTCTCTAAATAGCCAGTTCGGTGTAGTGGTTAAGTGCGCGGACTCTTAACTGGGAGAACTGGGTTTGATTCCTCACTCCTCCACTTGCAGCTGCTGGAATGGCCTTGGGTCAGTCATAGCTCTCATAGAGTTGTCCTTGAAAGGGCAGCTTCTGGGAGAGCTCTCTCAACCCCACCTACCTCACAGGGTGTCTGTTGTGGGGGAAGAAGATATAGATTGTAAGCCATTCTTGAGACTCTGATTCAGAGAGAAGGACGGGGTATAAATCTACGGTCTTCTTCTTCTAACTACTGCATGACACTGTCCTGCTTTAGACCCAGCATTTTGGAAGACTGGGTCTGTGCGGTGGAGCTTGCACACATCCTCCCTGGGTTCCAGTTTCCTCCTGACATCCTAGCTCACGGTTTGCTGCACCATCAGGAGACTCACAAGCCCACTTGATAAGGGAAGCACAGCAGATACTTTTTAGCGGCTGCAGTTTCTCCAAGCTGCAGGGTGTGAATCGCTTGGTAAACTCCTGGTTTACAAAGCAATAAAGCATATGCACGCTTCTGCCTTTCACATATTTCCTAAGGATAATCACCTGGAAAACATTAATTACAGCTTTGAAGCTGTATAAGACTAAGCTGTATAAGACTGCCGCTAATACGGTACTGGCAAGGGTATCCGTTCACTGTTAACTAATTTTATGAATCAACAAGGCTTTAGAAAGGGAACAAAAATTTCCATGGAGGGAAGGCAGACGCTGGAATATGTTCTGCTTCACACCTCTGAGAAGATCTTTGATCCAGGAGGCACTGTCTTCTCCTGCATTGATCAGACAAGGGAGAAGGAGAAACTAACACTGCTGTATCCTGCCAGCCTTGAGCAGCCAAGAAAGTTTGTAGGCATCTACTTTACATTTGCCAGTCTCCAAGTGGTAGAATCCCAGCTCCTCTCCAGACTATGGAGATCAGTTCCCCAGGAGAAAATGGCTGCTTTGGAAGGTGAATTCCACGGCATTATACCTTGCTGAGGTTTCTCCCCTCTCCGAACCCCATCCTCCCTAGCTCCACCCTTCCCCAAATCTCTAGCAACCCTCATCTACGTCTGCCCCTAGAACAGAAGCAGGGTGAACTGGAACGGATGTAAAAAAGGAAGGCGTCCGTCTGGATCGGTGTTCTTCCCATCCACCCCCCAATACCCATCCCTTCCAAAGCACTTTTCAGGGGATCTCCAGAGTGGGGTCGTTTTGTAGAAAAATAGGTGGTGGAGCTCATTAGCATATGCCATCCCCACAGCCAACAGCAACCCGGTGCAAGAAAGGAAAGCCCCAGGTGAGCAAGGCCTGATTGGGCTGGCTAGAGATCCAGCCAGCCCAAACAGGCCTCGCTCGCCTGGGGCTCTCCTGGACCGCCCCCCCCCCCCCCAGTCAAAAGGCCAGCAAGCCACCCACTGCCCCAAATCACATAAGAAGTGAAGAAAGGGTGGTGCGGGCTTCTCCAGGGGTTAATGAGGGCTGCTGGGGTATGGCAAAGCCCCTGGTGGCTGGCTGGCTGGCTGCTCTCTTAATCCAGGGATTGTTATGCAGCTGCACCTACTATTCAAAGGACAAGGTAGGTGGGGAGGAGGAGGGAGAACCCTCAGAAAGGGTCAGGAGTTGTGCGCCTGTGAGCTCCTGCTGAATCTGAGGCCTGCTCCAGACTCACACTTACCCCCACTGGCGTACTCCATGACGAGGTACAGTGTCTTCTCTGTCTCTATAACTTCAAATAATTTAACTGCAAGACAAGAAGAGAGGAGACTAAGAGCAGGGAGGTGAGACCGAGGATTGTAAAGTTACAGAGAGAGCAGAGAAAATTCTCCTCCACACCGCCCCCCCCCCCCCAGTTAGAACATTAGAATTGATCGACAGAAGATTCAGGACTAGGAGAAAGAAAGCAGAGAAAAAGGAAGCAAAAAAGGCTTCTTCGTTCCCTGCGTGATCGACTTGTGGAACTCACCACCACCAGAAGTTGTTGATGGCTGCTGGCTTAAAGCCACTCAAAAGGGATTGCTGCAGATGAATATACACACCTCCGACAATCCCACTGGAAAACTGAATGCCCAGGGCACTGCCAGCAGAACTCTCGGCCAGGGACAGTGTGTTCGTCAAAAAGGATAAGGTGAATTCGGGGAGGACTGGGGTTATCAGAACAATCGAGCCCGAAAGCGAATGGAAAGAGGGAATTGTTGGACTCACCTATATTGGGATGATTCAAAACCTTCATTATTCGCACTTCTCGGAAGAGCTGAAGAAACAGAAGAACAGAAACAGCAGGGTGAACGTGGGTGGGGGATCTACATCTGCCATGCATACAAGTCAGGCTGAGTGGGGTCAGTTCACTTCTTCACAAGGCCCTCTGGCTCCTTCTGGTAATGAGGATGGTAAACAAACAACCCAGCTTTGCAGGAAGTGGCTGGACACAATGACCTTTGGAGGTCATGTGAACATATGAAGCTGCCTTATACTGAATCAGACCCTGGGTCCATCAAAGTCAGTACTGTCTACTCAGACTGGCAGCGGCTCTCCAGGGTCTCAAGCTGAGGTTTTTCATGCCTTTCTGCCTGGGCTCTTTTTAGTTGGAGATGCCGGGAATTGAACCTGGGACCTTCTGCTTACCAAGCAGATGCTCTATCACTGAGCCACCGTCCCTCCCAAAAACCTTTGAACAACAGAGCTAGAGGCAACATTCAAGGAAGCCCATAGCCTCTGTGTTGTTTTATGGCCCTTCAAGGCACTTAGTTGGCCACTGTACATATGAGCATATGAAGCTGCCTTATACTGAATCAGACCCTCGGTCCATCAAAGTCAGTACTGTCTTCTCAGACTGGAAGCGGCTCTCCAGGGTCTCAAGCTGAGGTTTTTCATGACTATTTGCCTGGACCCTTTTTAGTTGGGGATGCCAGGGATTGAACCTGGGACCTTCTGCTCTACCAATGAGCCACCGTCCCTCCCTTAAATAGACAGGTCCCACTGTATATACCAGGAGTGGCCAAACTTGCTTAACATAGGAGCCACATAGAATAAAATGCCAGATGCTCGAGAGCCGCAAGAAATGAACATCAGGTTTTTGACAGCCGCAAGATGGAAGGAAGACAGATGGGGAGGGAGAAAGAGGTGGAAAGAGAGCAACTTTAAATGCATACTTCAAGCCACTGGCTGGCTTGAAGAAGTGATTTAAGGGGACAAATGCCTTCTCCAAGCTGGCCGATAGGGCGGTGAGGGCTTTGAGAGCCACACAGTATCTGTGAAAGAGCCACATGTGGCTCCCGAGCCGCAGTTTGGCCACCCGTGGTATCTACTGATGTCATTACCACCCGGGCTAAGTCAGAACTTGCACTCCCCTCTCCCCACCCCCTGGATCCTTGCTCTCCATGGATTAGACATTTTTAAGGATAATGTGTTACCATAATCCGTTAATTAAAAAAAGGCAATCCGATTGCCTGCCATGAGTCAAGGTAATAAAGCTGCTAGCAATTGAGCAAAGGTGGGGGGGCAGGTACATGCTGTCCTCCTGTGAACAGAGAGACTGTGGAAGCTGGCTTTGCCCCCCCCCCCCCCCGAGGTGGTAAAAGCAACACTTTTACTACTCTGGCTTCACTGCGATGTCTCGAAAGGCGATGAGGTTTGGCTCAGGACACATCGGGCTCTTCCCCTCCACCCCCCACAGCCCTGGAAAAAGCAGACCCTGCAGTGCTTAGTTGCTTTCGAGCAACCAACAAAAGCTGGGGATGAGGCAGCAGGGACATCTGCTGTGTCGCCCTTGACCTGAGCTCGGCACACCTGACTGGCCAATCCCGCTGCTGCTGGCTGGGGGAAAACGTGGCTCAGATCCCGCATGCCTCAGCCTGGAGGCCACAGACAGACAGACTCCAACTTAGAATCATAGAGATGGAAGTGACCCCCAGGGTCATCTAGTCCAACCCCCCGCACAATGCAGGAAACTCACAAATACCTCCCCCCAAATTCACAGGATCAGCATTGCTGTCAGATGGCCATTTGGCCTCTGTTTAAAAACCTCCAAGGAAGCAGAGCCCACCACCTCCTGAGGAAGCCTGTTCCACTGAGGAATCGCTCTAACAGTCAGGAAGTTCTTCCTAATGTTTAGCCGGAAACTCTTTTGATTTAATTTCAACCCATTAGTTCTGGTCCTACCTTCCGGGGCCACAGAAAACAATTCCACCCCATCCTCTATGTGACAGCCCTTCAAGTACTTGAAGAGGGTGATCCTATCGCCTCTCAGCCGCCTCCTCTCCAGGCTAAACATCCCCAGCTCCTTCAACCTTTCTTCATAGGACTTGGTCCACAGACCCCCTCACCATCTTCGTTGCCCTCCTCTGGACCCCCTTCCTGTACCTTGCATGCTTTGCCTAGATTCTGAGTATGGGGAGGCCACAATACTGATGGGATATTGGGGGGGGGGGCGCACTGCAGCACTGTTTCTTCCCAAGAGGCGGCCACAGCAACCCCCTTGCTCTGCTCCACAGCCCCCTCCTCTGATTCTGCCAAGCAGCACCTGCGTGCTCTCAACAGCTAGCTTTTCCACACCCGTGTGCATAAACATGGCCCCAGTGAGGGCCTGGAGGAGCTGCGCGCCTCGCTGCGATCCACAGAGGTGCTGACTCACTTGGTATACAAAGAGAGGCCAGGGCCGTCAGGGGGGCCACCCCCTTCCAAGCAATAAAGAAAACATACACCTTAAAGCCAGCAAACTGCAACGGCCTGCAACGCAACACATGACTGTTTTATTACAGCAAATAGCCATTCTGCATTCACAGTGTTGGGACAAGCCGCTGTCTGGTTCGTCTCCAAACCCAGTTCCCCAGCTAGGACTGTCAGCCTCCGGGTGGAACCTGGGGATCCCCCAGAATGATAGCTCGTCCCCAGGCTACAGAGATCGGTTCCCATGGAGAAAATTGGCTGCTTGGAAGGGTGGACTCTATGGTAGTGCCCCCCCACTGAGGTCCCTGTCATCCCCAGGCTCTGTCCCCAAATCTCCAGGAGTTGCCCAAGCAGGCAACACTACCTCCCTGTCCCCCGCCAGTGGCCAGGGGGGACCTGGTAGCCCTATCCCTGGCTACAAAAGATGGGCTCTTTCTTTTTTGGTAGAAAAACCCCAGCAGGAACTCATTTACCTATTAGGCCACACACCCCGATGTTACCATTGCTTCGCACAGGACTTTTGGGGTAGAAAAAGACCAGCGGGAACTCATTTGCATATTAGGCCACACACCCAGACAGCAAGCCAGCCAGAACTGCGTTCCTGACCAAAAAAGCCCTGGCTCTTTCAATGTGGCCGATGGCAGCTATTGCCTTGCATTTTCCGGCCGGTCCCTGTTTTGCATTCCAAGCTGTCAGTTTTATCAGCCAGAGGCCTGGGGCCCTGCTTCCCAATTCTGCCTATGACCTGCCTTCCCTTCGCTGGCAGACTTCCCTTCTCAGACCTCCTGCAAGCATCTCTTTCCCATGGTCCTTCTTCCTTCGCGGCGAAGATGCGCTTCCTTCTCAACGGGGCATTAAACGCTCGTCTGCACCCCAGCTCACTTTGAATGACATCCGAGGAGAATGACTCCAGCGGTCAAAATAAATGCCCGCTTTCTCTTGAATCTGCACGTGGGTGGGGGGGATCCCTTTCCAACCTAATATTGCAAAGTGCCCTGCAGCCGTTTTCTGCAGCCTGTGGATGCCTCTGGACTCCCAAAGATTCAGCCACACTCCCCTTCTCCCTCGGCTTCCAGGGCTACGGCAATTAAGAAGCTGGCGGGATCCCCTAGTGACCGTTCGTGGGAAGAGATGTGTACGTTAGTTCCAAACCCCAGGCAGCATCTGGAGACACGGCAAAGCTGGCAGCCGCTAGAAGGCCAGATGTTCCAGCTGCTGGAGCAACTGCGTGCATTGCAGCCAGCTGAGCTGGCCCTGCCAGACGCCCAGCCGATGGGCCTGGGAAGAGCTCTTGGATGGAGAGGCTGGTGACGCTGACAGATGGCCCTTTAAACCCAGGAGGCCACCCTCCTCCTTTCTACTTCCTCCAACTTATCACAGGCGTCAAGGTTGGCTTATAGCTTCGACAGCTTTGTCTGGCAGGTCTTCTGAGTCTGTCCCTCAGAAACCAGAGAGGGATTTGGGAGCCAGAAGAACTCTGGATCTGGTTTACACTTGGACCAGGTTCCGTCTGCTTTACCTGACTGGCGACTCTTATCTGGGAGAATCGGGTTGGATTGCTGGAATGGCCTTGGGTCAGCCATAGCTCTCACAAGCGGTCCTTGAAAGGGCAGCTTCCAGGAGAGCTCCCTAAGCCCCACCCACCTCACAGAAGAAGACGACGACTGCAGATTTATACCCCACCCTTCCCTCTGAATCAGAGACTCAGAGCGCTTACAATCTCCTATATCTTCCCCCCCCTCCACAACAGACACCCTGTGAGGTGGGTGGGGCTCAGAGGGCTCTCACAGCAGCTGCCCTTTCAAGGACAACTCCTCCAATAGCTATGGCTGACCCAAGGCCATTCCAGCAGGTGCAAGTGGAGGAGTGGGGAATCAAACCCGGTTCTCCCAGATAAGAGTCTGCTACACCAAACTGGCTCTCAGGGTATCTGTTGTGAGGGAAGAAGGTAAAAGAAGATGTAAGCTGCTCTGAGACTCTGAAGGGCAGGGTATAAATCCAATATCATCTTCTTCTTCCGTCCTGATCATCTTTGCCTAAGCCCATCTACACCCGTGTCCGCTCTTTCTCTGCAAACAGGTGTCTGACCGGGTATCAGACAGATTTATGGACGACGGGTTTATCAATTGCTACTAGGTGTGTTGCCTAAAGAGAAATCCCATATCCAGCGGCAGTCAGCCTCTGAATCCCAGTGCCAGAGAGGCAACATCAGGGGAAGGCTTCAGCTGGCATGCCCTATTGTTGGCTCCCCAGAGAGAGCCGCTGTGTGAGACGCAAGGCTGGAGGACCACTGACCGGATCCAGCAGGGCTCTTATGCTCTATGAAACCAAGGACTGGTCATGCTGGCAAATGTTCTGAAGCTGTGCTCCGGGAATGCACCTGGACCAGAACGCGAGAGACCCACGTGGAATTTAGCACTCCTTGCCACCCACTGGAAGTGGTGGCATGTGTGCACCTATTTTTGTATTGAAACTGCACCTATCTTAAGGACTGCAAAGAGACAGCTGCCTTAACACTGCCGTTCCCGACACACAGCAGAAGCTCTGCTCCTCCGCCCCTTGTGGGGGGCAAGCATCAGCAACGGTAACGCCCTTCTCCAAAAACCCTTCCTGCTTCCAAAGCAGAGGGGAAGAAGAACTGCTAACCAGTGAGAGGTCAGCTGGTCAGCTCCAAATGAGTCTAAAAAAGACAACGACTGCAGATTTATACCCCGCCCTTCTCTCTGAATCAGAGCGGCTTACAATCTCCTATATCTTCTCCCCCCCAACAACAGACACCTTGTGAGGTGGGTGGGGCTGAGAGGGCTCTCACAGCAGCTGCCCTTTCAAGGACAACCTCTGCCAGAGCTATGGCTGACCCAAGGCCATTCCCGCAGCTGTGAGTGGAGGAGCGGGGAATCAAACCTGGTTCTCCCAGATAAGAGTCCGCACACTTAACCACTACACCAAACTGGCTCTCAAACTCTTCCTGCTTCCAAAGCAGCATACAGAGGGGAAAAAGCCCGAGATGTGAACTGCTAGCCCGTTAGCTGGACAGCTTCAAATGAGTCTACGCTAGAGGAAGCAGGAGCTGCCCCCTCCCTGGGCTCCCCTCCTCCTGCCAGGGCTCTTGAGAGAAGGCAGGTGGGCAAACAACACAGCTCACTTTGGGAGAGGGGGAAGGGAGTCGTCTTTGCAGCCGCATCCCAGCCTCTTGTGGGAAAAAGCATGTGCTCCTGACGCCTACGCAGTCCAGACGCCTGTTGCGGAATGGCAGGAGTAGCGTTGTGATAGCTGTCTTGCTGCTGGTGGAGCGGAGCCTTTTACTGCTTGCGAGAAAGCCGTAATCGGCAATGGGCTAGGGGAAGGGGGGGGGGGAAAGGGGAACGTTTGATTGAAGGGATCGCCGTTTTTGTGCCAAATCCTGGCAGATGGAACCAGTTATGCAAACAGCCCTATGTTTACATTTGCATAATGAATTCCGGCTACCTGAATTTGCCACCGAGTATATAAAGAGACCTATTTGGTCCCATTCTGGGAGGTGGCGGCTCTGGGATGGAGAAGCAGCACAAGGTAAAAACAAGGAGGAGGTGATAAAGTGAGGCAGGATGAGGGACAAGGTAACGGCAACAAATGCAGAAGGAGAAGAAGACGACCACAGATTTATACCCCACCCTTCCCTCTGAATCAGAGTCTCAGAGCGGCTTACAATCTCCTTTATCTTCCTCCCCCCTGCAACAGACACCCTGTGAGGTGGGTGGGACTGAGAAGGCTCTCACAGCAGCTGCCCTTTCAAGGACAACTCCTGCAAGAGCTATGGCTGACCCATGGCCATTCCAGCAGCTGCAAGTGGAGGAGTGGGGAATCAAACCCGGTTCTCCCAGATCAGGGTCCACGCACTTAACCACTACACCAAACTGGCTCTCTGTGCCCTTGCTCCCCAGCTGTGGGCTGGAGACTATCTGGAGATGGGGGGGAGGGGGGTAGAACCTGAGGAAGGTGGGGTTGGCGGGGAGAGATTTCATGGAGGGTGTAACGCTATAGAGCGCGGGTGCCGAATTAGATGAGAGGAGGGATTCCACACTGGTCTGCCAAAGCGGGGAGAGGGCAACTAGCAGGGGAAATGGCACGCTGGAGGCTCCAGGCATCGAAGGCAAAACAAAGCAATCTGCCCTGGAGAGAGGGTGATAGAGACAGAGAGCAGGAGATGCTTCTCCTTGGGTCCAGGGAGCCGCTGCAGTCTCTGACAACCCAGCTGGCTGGCTTGAGCTTTTGTTTACAAGGCCTTGTCAGCAGCTGCCGCTGAGCCGAGCCCGCCTCGGCAAGCCTGAAGTCAAACACAACCCCAGCCCAAAGAGGCCGCAGGTCACGTTTCAGCCACTGGTGGAGGCTGTTGCTGACAGGCGCATTGTCTGCAGGTTGTGAGCCAGTAAGGGGGGAGGGGGAGGAAGAGTGGGATCTCTGACAGAGGCCTCAGCCGGAGGGACTGGAGGAGGGTATCGTGGGGCAACAAAGAACAGCAACAGCTGATGTGCTTTTCTCCACTGATGGCTGATAAAGACAGAGAAACGTTGCACACGTGTGCACGTGTCCTGCCAAATCCTGGCTAGTCGCCCATTTCCTCGGCAAGTTTTTCCAGCAAATGCAGAAAGAAAAAGAGAAAGAGGATTGGGGGGGGGGGGGGAGCTGAAAAGTCTCCATTCTTTCTTGCTTCAGAGTGAGGTAATAATATCGGGAACCCCATCAAGGGTACAGCCAGTGGGGAGAAAGCCATCCTTAGAGTAGAGGATCTCAACCTTTTCGGGCCTGTGAGAACATTCGGAATTCTGATCGGGCACAGTGAGCGACAAAATGGATGCCACAGAGGGCGGAGCCAACCACAAAACGATTGCCACAGCTTCACTTCAGTCACACAGCACAGGTCCTTGTGCTTTGATGGCAGATGCTGTCAAAGTAACATTTAAAAAAAAAATCTGCACAGCCAATCAAACCTCCAATAGTCAATCGGAACTATTAGTCAATCAAATCTCCAACAGTCAATCGGAAAAAGCACTACCTGACCTCACCCACTTCCTAAAAACGCTGGGTGGCGCCAGTAAAGAAGACGACGACTGCAGATTTATGCCCCACCTTCTCTCTGAATCAGAGACTCAGAGTGGCTTACAATCTCCTTTATCTTCTCCCCCCACAACAGACACCCTGTGAAGTGGGTGGGGCTGAGAGAGCTCTCCCAGAAGCTGCCCTTTCAAGGACAACTCTGCCAGAGCTATGGTTGATCCAAGGCCATTCCAGCAGGTGCAAGTGGAGGAGTGGGGAATCAAACCTGGTTCTCCCAGTTAAGAGTCCGCACACTTAACCACTACCCCAAACTGCCTAAGGGTGTCAGCGGGTGCCACTGCACCCATGGGCATCACATTGGGTGCCTCTGCCTCAGAATTGCCTATGAATTGAAATGTATTGGTTTTAATGTTTAAATGTGAAGTATTTAATTGTTTATATTTAAATTGTTAAATTGTTATTGTTGGAAGCCGCCCTGAGCCACTCCTGGGAAGGGCGGGATACAAATCCCGAATAAATAAATAAAAAAAAATAAAAGAGAGAGCCTATCGTTGTAGTCAGTGGTTCTCCCGAATTGAGAGCTGCCAAAGACAGCTGCCCTGGCTGTGCAGACTGGACGACGGTTGCAGGGGTCTGTTGAAGAAAACCAGGGGCAACGATAACAAAGAAGTATGGGGTATGGCCAAGGCAAAGAAACCTGTCTCAAAGGCAGGCTAGATTAAAACATCCCAAATAAGCCGCAGTTCAGTTGCAATCAATGTTCCCTCTAAGCTGCAGAGTCTTGTGAGCAAAAATTCTACTTTATGAGCTACTGGCATTAAAGTTGTGAGCTACAGGCATTAAAGGTGTGAGCTACTGTATAAATTAGTGTGCTCTGGGGTCATCCTTCCTGAGCTAAGACAATAATGTGTGAGCCAGAGGTTAAAAATCTGCAAGTCAGCTCACACTAACTCAGCTTAGGGGGAACACTGGTTACAATGGGTGCAAATCGGCTGAACAGTCAGGCTAAGGCTCTTGCCCAAGTGCAGGAAAGATTGAAGACAGAAGGTGGGGGGGGGGAGGAGAGAGAGAAAATGCACATGGGAGGGATAATTAGCCAGTCAGGAACAAGGTAGGAGGCCATTAATTTCAGAACTGGAGGGAGGGGAGCGTCTCCGGAAAAGAGTATGTGCTTTGCATACAGAAGGTCCCTGCCTTGCTTGCTATGGGAGCTATGGATAGCAGACGTCTCTGCTGAAGGTTTTGGAAAGCTGGGAAAAGGCAACGCTGATATAGCTGGGCCCTTAGACTGACAGACGTTCGTGCGTTAGAAGGGACAGGCCTCCTCCTGGCTCTCTAGCTCTCCACCCCACTTTGTGGATCATTCCTTTCCATTCTTTCTTCCCAAGCTTGGTTGCCTGGCCCAGGATCAGAGCAACTTCAACCAATGTCAGCCACAGAGGACGCCCTTCGCCCTGTGCCCCTCTGTGACAACCCAGCAATGCCGACAATCATGATCGGAACCGTCATCACCGCTGCCACCGTTGCTTTCTTCAGCAAACGCAAAGAGGCCCCCCCCCCCCCGACATTTATAACAAGACCTGAGTAACCTGACGGGGTTGTGATGAAGGTGAACAAAAACTGATGAGAGCCACACGCATGTTTATACAGTGCTTCTACGGGGGAGGAGCAATCAAAACCACTCATGCACACCCCTTACCTTCTGTAAGCTGGATGAGTTCAGCTGCGTCTTGTCGATGATTTTCACAGCCACCTGAATGGAAGGGGGAGGGGAGAGACACAGAAAGGCCACGTTAGGTTTGTACATTCACTGAAGCAAAGAGTTGTGGGATAAAGCTCACTTTGAGCCCCAGTTTTGTGTAGTGGTTAAGTGCACGGACTCTTATCATTCCTCACTCCTCCACTTGTAGCTGCTGGAATGGCCTTGGGTTAGCCATCACTCTTGCAGAGCTGTCTGCTGTCCCTGAAAGAGCAGCTTCTGTGAGAGCTCTCTCAGCCCCACCTAACTCACGGGGTGTCTGTTGTGGGGGGGGGGGGCAGGGGAAGAAGGCAAAGGAGATTGTAAGCTGCTCTGAGATTCAGAGTGTAGGGCAGGGTATAAATCCAATATCTTCTTCTTAATGTTCAGTGCTGGAACCACCTGCCTCTCTCCCTCACCTCACCACTGCTGTGGCTACCTGTAACTCTGTGCCATGCTTTTTAAAAAAGAAAGACCTTTCAAAAAGCAAGCCACGTCTCTTGGGACTCAAGCTCCCCAGATAGGTCAAGAACAACGATAATGTTATGAGGACAAGGCATATTATTGTGGAAGAGGCAGCGATAACATTAATAGAAGGTATTTATGTTCTAGCAGCAGGGTTTTTTTTTTCTAATTTCAGCTCTCTCTCAGCTTGCCTCACCTCAGCAACTGACCACTGACACCGGTTCCATGAGGGAATTCTGTCACTGGAGCCCTCAGGGCAGAGCTGTGGGTTTTTAAACCTTTGGGAGGTGGGCATAAGGCAACCATCAGGGGTCCACAAATTTTGAGCAACTCTGATGGCTACAAAATATAATTCCTTTGGAAGTGTCTCTGCTGAGGGTTGTCCAGAGGACAATTTATTTTCAGCTAAGTTTTAGAGTGGTATGCAAGCTTCCAGACTGCACAGAAACGCTTCTTCAGACACAAAGCATTTGACGCTATTTAAAAGCTTATGTTGCTCACGAGTGGAAGTATTTTGTTACATGGTAATGAACTATAGAGTTGTTTCCATTAGTCTGTCAATAGGTTGTTAGGTGCTGTACTGTATTATTAGGTACTGATTACAGTATTGGGTAGTATTATTGTTCATTCATTTTTACTGTTTTGTTTCAGCTGTGATTTAAGTTATCTGTGAAGTAATTTGTGCTGCTTGCTTTCATCTGTTTCAGTGATAACCACAAACACATTAAAAAAAAAAAAGATAACGAAGTGTGCTCGCAAATGGCAACCTGATGAAATCACACGCCAAAAGTACTTAGCATTTGCGCAGCACTTTTACTCGAGAGTTCAAGTCTTTCTCCACTTCCGCTGGGTGGGATCCTAAGTATCTGTTCTGGCTCTGGGATTCAGAGGTTGGCCACCTTTGAATGCGGAGGCTCCCCTCAGTCACCACGGCTAGTAGCCGCTGAGAGACTCATATCCCCCATGAATCCACCTCACCCCCTTTTAAAGCTCTTTATTCCTGTGGCCATCACCACAGCGAATTCCACACTTCAATCACTCTCTGTGGAAAGCAGTATTTCCTTCCGTCTGTCCTGAACCTACTGCCCATCAGCTTCATTGGATGTCCTCGAGTTCTAGCATTTGGGGAGAGGGAGCAAAATTTCTCTCTGTCAACTCTCGCCACTTCATGCAGCATTGTGTAAACCTTTATCGCGTCCCCCCCCCCCGCCCTTAGCCCTACCACTGTTAGCAGAACCGATCTGTGGGATTCGATATTTCGGCCATCCTTACAAAAGCCCTTTATAATACTAATAATACGTCCACGTTGTAAAAGAAAGGAACGGAGTGGCTTGCCTGAAGCCGGATCACAGCTTGCAGCCACTCTACCTCTTGAAGGCATGTTCCATCTAGGAAGGGCAGGGGGGGAGAGGAATCATTTGCGGTGTCTGTTTCAAGCCTAAAGCAGCCCTACTCGGGGGTGGGGGGATAGCTCACTGTGCATTTAACTGCAGAGCTTCCCCCGCTCAGACAGGGGTGCTAATCAGACATGGGGAGATTGTATTGTCTGAATCAGCGGATGTTCAAATCCCATATCCCTTCCCCTCCTCTCTTCTTGGACTTGCTAAATGGCCTCCCTGCACAGCCAGATGGGCCACTTACAGGGATGGGCAATTAGAGCACATGGGTCTGGATCTGGACTTCTTCAGACACCCATTTCAGGGGCCATTAATCCAGCTGCCGCATTAAGGGCAGTGCTCAGTGGGTTAAAAGTGCTGGGGTGAGATTAGAGGGGTCATGTCATGCTGTAGGAGGGGATGCGGAACGAAGGCCTTTTGAGGGCATTCTATTGTGGGAGATGTAGGGAAGATGATGCCAGGCAAGAGGGGACCTCTAAGCCACTGTTTCCCAGCCTATGGGCTGGGACTAAAAAGTGGAACATGAAGCCATTGCAAATGAGTCACGCGCCAGCCCTCCCTGGCTGCCCGCCCATGCCCTTTCCATTGCTCTTCTGTGTTTTGGAAAGCAAGATCTGACCCTGGAAACAGCATTTTCCATGTCATACATTAGTTGGGATTTTCCCCTGATGGTCCTGATGGTCACTTAAGGGAGTTTCTTAGACTCGGGGGGGGGGGGATCAGAGGAGAGGGTGGTCGAAGGCTGGAATGTAACCTCCATATGCAAAAGTTGGGTATGTCAGAATGCCATTTGACAGGGATTCATAGTGGGGACAACTCCACCCATCTATGAAATGTTTGTTGGTTAGCCACTGTAAGAACACAGAAACATAATAGAAGCCATGTTGGATCAGGCCAATGGCCCATCCAGTCCAACACTCTGTGCCACACAGTGGCCAAAAAAATAGGCACCATCAGAAGGTCCATCAATGGGGCAAGGACACTAGAAGCCCTCCCCAAGCACCAAGAATACAGAGCATCACTGCCCCAGACAAAGAGTTTCATCAATATGCTGTGGTTAATAGCCACTGATGGACCTCTGCTCCATATGTTCATCCAATCTCCTCTTGAAGCTTGCAGCCGCCATCACCTCCTGTGGCAGTGAATTCCACATGTTAATCACCCTTTGGGAGAAGAAGTACTTCCTTTTATCAGTTCTAACCCGACTGCTCAGCAATTTCATTGAATGTCCATGAGCTCTCGTATAGGAAATGAACGAGATGGGTGCCAAGGTCATAGTTTGCCCACGGTGCTGGAGAACCCTGGACCAGCCCTGGATTGGGTCAACAACTCATGAAACTTAGGGCTTGTGGGTCACCATGCTGGAAAGGTTGGGAACTGCTACCCTAATCCAATTCAGCAGGTCTCTTCCTTTAAGGGAGGAGGACTGTGGCAAGCTCTGCATGGCAGAAAGCTTCATGTCCAATTTCTAGCATCCTCATTTAAAGGTAACGGAAGATGACTTCTGGAAGGGGTCACAGTTCAATGACAGGGCACACTGCTGAGCAGCTGGGTTAGAATAAAAGGAAGTCCTTCTTCACCCAAAGGGTGATTAACACATGGAATTCACTGCCACAGGAGGTGGTGGTGGCTGCATGCATAGACAGCTTCAAGAAGGGATTGGATAAATATATGGAGCAGAGGTCCATCAGTGGCTCTTAGTCACAGGGTATAGATGGAACTCTGTCTGGGGCAGTAATGCTCTGTATTCTGGGTGCTTAGGAGGGGCAACAGTGGCATATAATGTCCTGGCCCCACTAATGGACCTCCTGATGACAGCTGGGTTTTTTGGCGACTGTGTGACACAGAGTGTTGGACTGGATGGACCATTGGTCTGATCCAACATGGCTTCTCTTATGTTCTTATGTTGGTCAGTCCCTGAGATCACCAGGGAAACAGTGATGGGAAAGAAACCCCTTCCCTGCTTCGGACGCTGCAGAATCACAGCCAGCCAATGTAGATAATTTTGAGGCAATTGTATCAGTAGCCCAGTTTCCTGTAAGGCAGCTTCATATATCCATTGCAGCTCATGATTCTTCTGGGCTGGAACTTTCTGGCTGGTACCCAAACTGAATGCCCCCACCCCCAACTCAGTAGCTTTCAAATCCTACCAAATGTTGGACTTTGGTCTCCTTTCAGATAGGCAGCGCTTATGTTCACAAACCCAAATTGCTTGCTGATGCCCTTCAGGAGACCTCTGCGGCAAGAAAGGGCATGCCCTTTCGGCTCATGAGACCAAAACACCAAGCGCCCGCGATCCCTGGCGGCAGCTGTCTGCTTGGCAAACCAATATACGGGACCCCCGTATATTGGTTTGCCAAGAGTCCTTCTCCTTCTTTAAGTACGGGGTCAAAAGAGAGACAGCCACAAAAAGCGAAGGCCAAACTGTGGAGTCCTGCACAATTGCAATCAGTTAAGAGGAATTCAAAGAAGGAGGGGAAAAAAGGAAACGCACAGCCATCAACCCGCAAATGAGAGATGGAAGCGCGCCAGCAGCAACTCCAGTCGACCAGAACATGGCTGGTAATTGCATCTCTCGTCAAGTGGCAGGGAATTATTGCAACGAGAAGGGAGGCCCTGAACTGGCACCGGCGCTCCAATTTCCTGGATAGAACGAGGTTGGCTGGCTCACGCCCCTGCATCCAAAGAATTCTATAATCCCGCTCTATGGAAACCCTAATCTCCCCCCTCCAAAGAAAAGCCGCTATTGCAAATCAATTAAGATGTATGCGCAAAGCTAGCTGATTAAGGCACGGTTCAGCCCTGAATCCGAGGCTCACCTTTTCGTACTGAACAACAGTTAAGAAGGCCAGAGGAAGGATTGTGAGACTACAAGAAGTGGGGTCTTTAGGGGAATATTATTACCGGAGGACGCACAAGACGGACAGGCACGTAAACTGCAGAGACTGGGAGGAAGAAGAAGAAGAAGATATTGGATTTATATCCCGCCCTCCACTCCGAAGAGTCTCAGAGCGGCTCACAATCTCCTTTACCTTCCTCCCCCACAACAGACACCCTGTGAGGTGGGTGGGGCTGGAGAGGGCTCTCACAGCAGTTGCCCTTTCAAGGACAACCTCTGCCAGAGCTATGGCTGACCCAAGACCATTCCAGCAGGTGCAAGTGGAGGAGTGGGGAATCAAACCTGGCGGGAAGGGAGGGAGGCGGGAAGGGAGGGAAGGGAGGCAGGCTTTTGCACTGTGCCTTCAAAGACGCCTTAACAACAATAAGGGCTAGAACCTTGATCTTTAGTTTGTACCTCCTTCTCCAATATGAGCCTACCCACGTGCTTGAGTCACTAGGAGAGGCCCTGTGACAGTATTCTGTCATCTTCAAAAATATCAACAGATGGTTATGTGTGACGGTGTCTTCTTCTTGGTGGCCCTGAGACCGAGAAGCTCTGTGCTCCGTGAGGCACGTTTGCCCCATTCGTTGACCTTCATAATTACGGTTTGTTCAAAAGCTTCTCTGATGCAGAGAGAGGACGAGCGCCTCCTCACCTGCCACCTACTGGAAGATCCTGACCCAAGGCTTGCTCCACAGCCCAGCAGTGACAGGACTCACCAGAGATTTCAGTAGAGAATGTGAAAACTCCTGGGGGAGGGAGGAAGAAAACATGGAGGCAGAGCAGCTTTACCTAGCTCACTTTTGTTCTTTTGGGATAGCTGGCATTTCCCAGAGCAGGGGTGTCAAACTCATTTGTAATGAGGGCCAGATCTGACATAAATGAGACCATGTCGGGCCTGGCCATGTGTGTACCCAGGGCTTTTTTTGAGCAGGAACGCAGTTCCGGCTGGCTTGGTGTCAGGGGGTGTGGCCTAATATGCAAATGAATTCTGGCTGGGCTTTTTCTATAAAATGCCCCATGTGGAACAATGGTGACATCAAGGGGTGTGGCCTAATATGCAAATGAGCTTCTGCTGGGCTTTTTCTATCAAAAAAGCCTTGTGTGTACCTATTTAAGATTAGGTAGCAGAGATATAAACTTTATAAAGGACATAGACACAGTTGAAGATTTTTTTTAAAAAAAATTAAAACATGCTTAAAACATTAGCACTCGGTCTTAAAGGTGCTTTCTTAGTATTTCTCCCATGGGATCCAGGGAACTGGGCAAAGGGAGCTCTGGCTCTTTCTGAATTTCCCCAGGGGACAAGGAGGAGGAGCCTCAGCCAATAGAAGGATGAGAGGCTTGGCTCAATAGGTCTGCTGTGTGATTGAGAGAGCCTGGCAAAGCAAGCTCTGCTTCCCCCCTGCCTTTCCTATGTAGCTCCTGTGTGACTGAGGAAGCCTGACAAAACAAGCTGTGATGGAGAAGGAAGCAAGAGAGAGGGAGAAGGAAGCAGATTATAGCCAGTTGCTTGGGGGCCCAATAGGAGCCCTCCAGGGGCCTGATTCAACCCCCAGGCCACATGTTTGACACCCCTGTCCCAGAGGGTCCTCATACAAGAACAGGCTAGACCAGAGGTTCAAAAAGCTCAGGTGCCAGGTCACCATGGCACCCGGAAGCTTTACTGTGTTGTGTGAGCATCCCTCAGTCAAAGTACAAAGCTTATTAGTAATCATTTTACATCAGAAAACATTTTGAGGTATGGCATAAAAATGGTTGTACATTTTGCAAATTTTTCAGTGGTGGGAGATTTAATTTCTGAGCCAATTTTCTATAAACTCTCCAATATTCAGTTTAAATGATGCTTTTAAAAAAGTATTAATGGAATGATCAGAAATAGGGGAGAAGTTAGCCTAAGGACAAAGGTTCGTTTTTTGTTTTGGTTATGATAGCTATAGTGATACAGGGCTACTACCCCTATATTTATGTACCACACTTCTGTCAGTTTTCATACAACTGCGAGAAGAGATTTAGATCAGGTTTCATAGTAGCAATAAATAGAAAATATGTTCATTAAAAGCCAAAATTCTGAAGGCTGAAAAATGAGCCTGCATCCTCAATTTTGGGGCAGGGTCCTAGAACCAAAGGAAATTTGTCAAGATTGGGGCTAGATGCATGCTTGCTTGCAAGAAGAGTAGGTTTTCATACCTCACTCTTCTCTACCTTAAGAAGTCTCAAAATGGCTTACAATCGCCTTCCCTTCCTCTCCCCACAACAGGCACCTTGTGAGACAGGTGGGGCTCAGAGAGTTGAGAGCAAATTGGGACTGGCCCAAGGTCACCAAGAAGGCTTTAGGGTAGGGGTGTCAAAAATGTGGCCTGGGGGCCGAATCAGACCCTTGAAGGGCTCCTATCAGGCCCCAAAGTAATTGCCTGTCATTTGCTTCCTTCTCCGTATATCTTGCTTCCTTCTGCATAACAGCTTGCTTTGCAAGGCTTCCTCAACTGCACAGGAGCTACAGAGCAAAGTCTCTATTTTCTCCACTGGCTGAGGCTCCTCCCTTGGGGAGGAAGGGGGGAGGGAGAGCTTATTTCGCCAGGGTCTTTCAATCCTACAGCAAAGCAACTGAACCAAGCCTCTCTTCTTTCTGTTGGCTGAGGCTCCTCCCCCTTCTGGTCCCCTAGGGAAGGAAGGAAAGAGCCAAAGATTCCTTTGCCCAGTTCCCTGGATCCCATAGAAGAGATACAAAGAAAGCACCTTTAAGACTGAGTGCTAATGTTTTAAACATGTTTTAAGTTTTGAGAGCCAGTTTGGTGTAAGTGTGCGGACTCTTATCTGGGAGAAACAGGTTTGATTCCCCACTCCACTACTTACAGCTGCTGGAATGGCCTTGAGTTAGCCATACCTATTGCAGGAGGTGTCCTTGAAAGGGCAGCTGCTGTGAGAGCCCTCTCAGCCCCATCCACCTTACAGGATATCTGTTGTGGGGGGAGAAGACAAAGGAGACTGTAAGCTGCTCTGAGTCTCTGATTCAGAGAGAAGGGCGGGGTATAAATCTGCAGTCTTCTTTTTCTTAAAAAAATATTTAATTTGTATTTGTCTGTGCCCTTTATAAAGTTTATATCTCTGCTATCTAATCTTACATAGGTACACATACAGCTGGCTTGACATGGCTCGGCCCAACAAAGTTCCATTTATGTCAGATCCGGCCCTCATAACAAATGACTTTGACACCCCTGCTTTAGGATGCTGTGGTGAAATTGAGAGACGTTAAAACTTTTCAGTTTAGAAAAGATATGACTAGGGAGGTGGAATATGATAGAGATTTATAAAATTATGCATGGAGTGGACAGAGCTCCCAAAATGTTAGAACTCAAGGGACATCCAATGAAGCTGGCAGGCAGTAGATTCAAGATGGACAAAAGGAAATAGTTCTTTACATAGAGAGTGATTAAAGTGTGGAATTTGCTGCCAGGGATGTATTGATGGCCACACAAATAAACAGCTTTAAAGGGGGGAGGGGGGTTAGACAGATTCATGGAAGATAGGTCTATCAGTGCTACTAGCCATGGTGACTGAAGAGAACCTCCATATTCAAGGGCACTGATATCCTGAATCCCACTGTCAGGAGGTGACGTCAGGGGAAGGCAGCCTCTGTGCTCTGCTGCTGGCCCTCTAGAGACCACTGGCCTGATCTAGCAGGGCTCTTCTTGTGTTCACAAATGTTGCAGTTCTGCAAGCACCTTCAATGTACAAGAAGGTGGTTGCCTTGAAGAGCATTAGACCTGGTTCTGAGTGGGAGTGCACGCACTCCCTCCCCCAATAGAACATAAGAGAAGCCATGTTGGATCAGGCCAATGGCCCATCCAGTCCAACACTCTGTGTCACACAGTAACCCAAAAAAAACCCCAAGTGCCATCAGGAGGTTCACAAGTGGGGCTAGAAGCCCTTCCACTTTGCGACCCCCTCCCACCAAGCACCAAGAATACAGAGCATCACTGCCCCAGACAGAGAGTTCCAACAATATACTGTGGCTAATAGCCACTGATGACCTCTGCTCCACATGTTTATCCAATCCCCTCTTGAAGCTGGCTATGCTTGTAGCCGCTGCCACCTCCTGTGGCAGTGAATTCCACATGTTAATCACCCTTTGGGTGATGAAGTACTTCCTTTTATCCGTTTTAACCCGACTGCTCAGCAATTTCATTGAATGCCCACAAATTCTTGTATTGTGAGAAAGGAATAAAAGTACTTCTTTCTCTACTTTCTCCATCCCATGCATAATCTTGTAAACCTCTATCATGTCACCCCGCAGTCGATGCTTCTCCATCTAAAATAAAGCCCAAATGTAACAGCACCACCATTAGCCCCCCATCTGCCAGGGAAGCAGTCAGAAAGGGGTCTGTGGCAGGCTATGCAAATAGAAAAGCTGGCATTTTTGAGGGCTAGAAAGTGTGTTCCTCAAGGCTGTGATGGGAAGGGTAGGGGGAGAGATAAAGAGAAGATCTTCAAAAACGCTTTGCTGACAGAAGGGGCCATGACACAGCAGCCGCAGCGCGCAGAGGTCTAAGAAGAAAAAAATCAATACAGTCTCCTCCACCACAGTGACTTTGTTGTGGTTTTGAGCATTATACATTCCTGTACCTCTTCAGGACATGATGCAAGACACTCTTCTCTGGGCATGTGGTTTAGTGGCCGGAGGTAAAGGTTTATTTTTACAGCAAATCACTCGCAGTATGCTGCCAAATGCCATTTTTTAAAAAAACACACAAACAATACATTTAAGAGGGAAAATATGTTGTTTTCCAAATGTAAGCAATATTCTGTACTGTCCCAAGGTTGTTACCTAACTAGAGCCCTTGTGGATTTGATGAGTTATACAAGGAAGACAAATGAACCCTGAAGCAAAGAATCAAAAGAATCAGAGTTGGAAGGGACCATACGGGCAATCTAGTCCAACCCCCTGCTCAACGCAGGATCAGTCTAGAGCAGTGGTCCCCAACCTTTTTGGCACCAGGGACCAGTTTTGTGGAAGGCAATTTTTCCACGGACCGGGGGGGGGGGAGATGGTTTCAGAATGATACAATTGTGCACTTTATTTTGGTTTGGTGGTTAAGTGTGCGGACTCTTATCTGGGAGAACCGGGTTTGATTCCACACTCCTCCACTTGCAGCTGCTGGAATGGCCTTGGGTCAGCCATAGCTCTCGCAGAGATGTCCTTGAAAGGGCAGCTTCTGGGAGAGCTCTCTCAGCCCCACCCACCTCACAGGCTGTCTGTTGTGGGGAAAGAAGATAAAGGAGATTGTGAGCTGTTCTGAGATTTGGAGTGGAGGGTAGGATATAAATTCAATGTCTTATTATCATTATTACTACATTGTAATATATAATAAAATAATTATACAACTCACGGCCCGGTTGCTAACAGGCCACGGACAAGGACCGTTCCATGGCCCGGGGGTTGGGGGACCCCTGGTCTAGAGCATCCCAGACAAGCGTCTGTCCAGCTGCTGCTTGCAGACTGCCATACGTTATGTGGCAAGACAAATCTTAACGGCCTCTTGTTGGTGTTTGGAACTGACTGAATCTCTAGATTGAAATTTTGTGATTGGATGATTTTTGCGGAACTTATTGTTGGGTGTCGGGATCATAGTTTGGATAGGCAACTCCCTGTTTTCAGTGGTCATTCTATATTCACAAAGAAGAGCACTTTGTCTTTGGAGATGTCGAGGAGCGGTGTGGCACAATGTGGGTAGCCAATGGGTCAGAGTGGGTTTAATACATCCACATGATGGTTCTCACTGCTGTACTGAGCTGGACATCAAGTTTGTGGACACGGGAGCCCTTGAGCCACACTGAAGCACCATATTCTGGGGAACTATACACCAACCCCAAAGCTGAGCATCTAAGTCAGGGATGTCGAACTCATTTGCTACGAGGGATGGAACTGACATAAATGAAGGCTTGTCGGGCCAGGCCATGAGTGTCTTAAAATGTAGCAGAGACGTAAACTTTATAAAGGACACAAACACAAAGAGGGGTTTTTTTTAAACTTTAAATAAAACATGCTTAAAAGATTAGCACTCTTACAATATTTTATTTAACAGCCTGAGACAACTGAAGGAAGCAAGAGAGAGGGAGAAGGAAGCAGATGACAGCCAGTTGCTCAGGGGCCTGATAGGAGCCTTCGGGGGGGCCAGTTTTGGCCCCCAGGCTGAATGTTTGACACCTCTGGTCTAAGTGTTGTAGCAGATGCACCCCAAGCTGTATCACAATTTTTGGAGAATGTTGTTTTGTGTGCATATTTTTGTTGCTACATTGGTCAAATGGTATTTAAAGCTCGAGCAACTCTGAAAACATAAAGCTGGTATTGACCAATGTCCACAATGACATCCACACAACTGTAGTAAAAGTTGGAGAAGTACATGTTGTATTATTATATGCAGGGCTTTAAAAACAAAAAAAACCCCAAAAACAGGAACGCACAGGAATGCAGTTTCAGCTGGCTTGGTGCCAGTGGGTGTGGCCTAATATGCAAATGAGTTCCTGTTGGGCTTTTTCTATGAAAAAAAGCTTGTGTGAAACCATGGTGATGTCAGGGAGCATGGCCTAATATGCAAATGAGTTCCTGCTGGGCTTTTTCTACAAAAAAGCCCTGATTTTATATATACAAGTTTCATCACTTATTTATTGTATGAGTTGTTTCTTATTTTGGAATTACTTTTCTACTGGTCTTTCTTGAAACCACAGGTTTCCATCTGCCCCTCCCCGCCCCCAAATATATGGATGAACTGATTTATAGGACTGCAGAACTGTTGCGATGATGCGTTCAGAGCTCTTTCAATGTTCGAAAGCAACCAGTGTAATTACTTAGGTGCAAAATCTGCAAGCCTGAGATCCTCTGTTATTTAATTTGTATTTTAAATATTTAATTTGTTTAATTGGGTCAACATCTAAAAGCTGAGGTCCTCCAGATTAACAACAATAATAATGGGTTGTATCCTACCAGCTTTTCTGCTGGCAAAATAGGACGGAGCTCCTCTGACCACTGCAAAGGTTATAGTCAGGGATAGAGATCCTCACATGGAGAAAAACCCCAACGGAATAGAAGCTATAATGAAGAAGAGAATTGGGCCCTTCTTACACACCCAGGGAAATGCTGTTTGCTACTTTGGGGTCAGTCAGCAATTTTTCTCCAGGCCAGTTTGGCAAGGGATCCTGGAGGTTTTTGCCATCTTCTAGGCATGGAGCAAGCGTCACTGGGGATGTACATGTGGTGGTGGGGGGCAGGCATCTGTGAATTTTTGCACTGTGCAGGGGGTTGGACTGGATGACCCTGTAGGTCCCTTCCAACTCTATGATTCTATAAGCTGGTAGAACACATACACCCCAGCAACAATGAAAAAGTTCTTTGAGTGTACAGCTTCAAACATCTGTACTTTTTTGGGGGTGGGGAAGGCGAGGGACCAGCCCACACATTTGCAGAAGAACAACTGATTCAAGTCCAGTAACACCCTACAGACCAGTGAGGTTTCCAGGATATAAGCTTTTGAGAGTCAAAGCTCCCTTTGTCAGACACAACTAGGAATGGAAATCTGAGTCTTTTTATCCCAGTCAGAAGGTGGGAGAAGCGTCGTAAAAAATGCCTGTGTGGTTGTGGAAGATGCAGTGCCACGTATAGAAAGCTGGTGCTGAAGCTGGTCTTTTCCTCTTGGCCTCCAATGATACAATCCAGGTTCCTCCTTTTGACTCACCTCTCTCCATCATCTGACTCAAAAGCCCACCCAAACCCATAACCATCAGATCTCAAGGTAACAGAAGGTACGATGAGTTCTATGATTTTTCAACACTGACAGGATGCAGAATCAAGCGGCCTTACTATTTTGGGTGCTGGCCTATCACACATCCCTGAGCCGAGAAAGGCAAGACTGATGGCTACCAGGGATCGGCGCCTTCTCAGTAGCAGCCCCCTACTGGTGGAACCAGCTGCCAGAAGAGGTTAGAGCCTTGCGGGACCTCGCCCAGTTACGCAAGGCCTGTAAGACCACACTCTTCTGGCTTGACTTTGAGACTGATAACAGCAGGAGGAATCCAGGAAATACTGATATCATCGAAACTGAATAACACCAGAATGTTATTAGCACCAACTGTTTAAAATTGTTTTAAATTTTAACTGATCTTATTAATATGATGCACTAACATATTACTCTCTTATTGTTATTATGACTATTGTTGTAAGCCACCCTGAGCCTGCCTCAGCGGGGATGGCGGGGTATAAATGTATGCATCCACATACAGCCCTCCATGTATTTGTTCGAAAACACCTTGAAATCTAGCGACATACAGCTGCCTGCTTTTGCAAAGCATCTTCCCCACTTCACCCCCCTTCTCTTCCCGCCTCCAGTCAACCGTTTCTCAGGGCTCTGCTCACCTCTTTCCCCGTCAGGACGTGCCGTGCCAACTTGACCTTGGCGAAGTTCCCCTTGCCGATGGTTTTCAACAAGCGGTAGTTCCCAATGTGCGGCTGCTCGTCTGCTGAGGTGGCCGAGGTCCGGCCTCGCAGCATGTTGGACTTTGTGCTAGGCTTGGACTCCGGATGTCCTAAGGCCGGCTGAGGAGACAGTCGGGGGAAGGAAGGGGGGGGGGAGAGAAGAAACACACGTCATGAGTCTGGTTTTGGGAGTCCCAGAAGCTCTGTGCAATGACCTTGCAGCTAGTTTAGCTGCTATCACCAGGAGTATGACAAATGGAGGATTGTAAGGGTTGGCGTCCAGGTGCTGTGACTGCCCTGCAATAAGGCTACAAAGGTTTCTAGTCCACAAACGTTTTGCCAGGAGGCAACATCTGGGAAAGACCTTGGCCTTTCTGCCCTGTTGTTGGCCCTCCAGAGGAACTGGTCGGGGCCACTGTGTGAGATAGGATGTTGGACTAGGTGGACCCTCACTGGTCTGATCCAGCAGGGCTCTTCTGATGTTCTTATGAGGGGAAGGCCTCGGCCTCTCTGCCCTGTTGTTCGCCCTCCAGAGGAACTGGTTGAGGCCACTGTGTGAGACAGGATGCTGGACTAGATGACCCCTCACTGGCCTAATCCAGCAGGGCTCTTCTGATGTTCTTATGAAGGGAAGGCCTCGGCCTCTCTGCCCTGTTGTTGGCCCTCCAGAGGAACTGGTTGAGGCCACTGTGTGAGACAGGATGCTGGACTAGAAGGACTGTTGGTCTGATCCAGCAGGGCTCTTCTGATGTTCTTATGAGGGGAATGCCTCAACCTCTCTGCCCTGTTTCAGGCCCTCCAGAGGAACTGGTTGAGGCCACTGTGTGCGACAGGATGCTGGACTAGATGGACCCTCACTGGTCTGATCCAGCAGGGCTCTCCTTACGTTCTTACCAGCTCACCTGCAGAGATGAATGTTTGGACTGCCTGTACAATGAGGCACAATTGGAATTACTCTGAAACAGGCATCAGATTTTTTTAAAAACCCACAAAATACACATAAGCCCTGCTGTCCACTAGTCCTAAAAAACCTTTCACCCTCTAGTAAGGATGCCTGCGATACCCCTACCAGAATAATCAGCTGAAGACTCTCAATAAGCATCCAGTGGTCAGATTTAGGCCCCAAAATCCAGTCGAGGCCAGGTCCAGAACAGTGAAAGATCAATGAAAGGAGTACATGTCTTTCACTCTCTCTCACACACACATACACACACACACACCCCTACAGAGGCCACTTACTGCCCCTGCATGAGAATCCCACTGGGGCTCAGAGTGAACCACTTCAAAAAAACAAGTTCCCCCTTCAAGTATTTGGATGGGGGACCCCAAGGAATATCAGGACCAAGCTACAGAGACAGGAAAGCAAGCCACCTCTTCAAAACATCCAAGCCCCACTAGGGATTGCCAGAAGTCAGCTATGACACCAGGCATGTGTGTGCGCATGCACACATACACAAATATTCTCACACCCCTTTCCAAACCAACTTCCCCTTCCAATGTGGTGAAGGAGCTATGAACCCGGAAGACACGGGATCTTATCTGCAGACCTTGTGGATGAGGGAAAGAAAACAGAGCAAGTTCAGGAACTTAATGCCCCATCTAAGTTGTTTTTAAAATAATCTGCAACCAGCCCTACATCCTCAAAGGAAGTGCCACCGCCTACCCTATCTTACTGATCACAGACACCCAGTGATTATTAGACCCATTTCACAGATTGGGGGGAAAAGGCACAATTTGGTTCAAGGCTACTCAGCCCTGGCTGGGAATTGGGAGGATTCGGTTCATGGTTCCCATTACTTTTAAGCAGCATTTGTTATCTATGTTTATTATATACATACATTTGTTTTATACGGCATTTCTCAAATGTGAAGTACGTCCATGTACATGGCACTTTATACAGATTAAAAGAAACAAAGGGGTAGTCATGGCAACCAAGAAGATGATAGTCCGAATTAACCTTATTTCCCAACCCCTCCATCTCCTAGTTTGTTCCATCTATCTGGAACCGCCTCCTCCCCACACCGTCCATGACCTAGAGCCCCCAAACCCCATTTCCCGAACCCCCGTTAAGTCCTGGCTAGCTGCATGCCTGACTGTGGCACTTCTGGCCTTCCTCATGAGGGCTAGGATCATGCATGATCAAATGAGCAAGGTTAAAACAAAATAAGTTTTTTCTAGAAAACGGCAGTGAGTTCAAGTGGGTGATTGTGCTACCGATGTGTAGCGGAAACAGCCAATGTTGTTAGGCACGTGAACTTGTTTCCTCGATCCTTGCACAGCTCTATTTTTGGGGGGCTACACCAAGTGCTTGGCTTGTACCCCTCTGAATTGTCAGTGACAGCACACTCTCTGCACCCCACTTATTATTTGGAAGCAGTGATCTGAAAGAGTCTGGAGGTGACAGCAACAGGCAAGAGGAAACAGGCATTCGACAATCTCCAGGTTTCTTGACAGCCACATTGTAGTGCATTCCTGACTTCAGAGCGGCTGATTTATCTATTTAGTGGCCAGAATTGGGAGTGGTGGGAGACTGGAGTCTAGATCAGGGGTGGCCAAACTCAATGTAAGAGCCACACAGAATCAACATAAGATGTTTGAGAGCCGCAAGACATGAAGGTCAGATGTTTGAGAGCTGCAAGGAAAGAACGAAAATAGATGGAGGGGAGAGAGAGAGGCAGAAAGAAAGCACCTTTAAGTGCATTTTCCAAGCCGCCAGCTAGCTTGGAGCAGTGATTTAAAGAGAGAAATGCCTTCTCCAAGCTGGCCAACGGGATAGTGGGGGCCTCAAGAGCCACACGATATGCGTGAAAGAGCCACAGGTGGCTCCCAAACCGCAGTTTGGCCACCCCAGTCTAGATTATATGAACATATGAAGCTGCCTTATACTGAATCAGACCCTTGGTCCATCAAAGTTAGCATTGTCTACTTAGACTGGCAGCGGCTCTCCAGGGTCTCAAGCTGAGGTTTTTCACGCCTATTTGCCTGGACCCTTTTTAGTTGGAGATGCCGGGGACTGAACCTGGGACCTTCTGCTTACCAAGCAGAGGCTCTACCAATGAGCCACCGTCCCTCCCTATAGTGCCCGAGATCAGGAGGAAGGTGTCCCATGCTCCCCTCTGGGACCCATTTTCATCCCTCGTTAAATGAACGCCACCTGAAAAGCCGTGGGTGCCCAATTTCTGTGCCCTGTTACTAGATTCCGAGCTCCGAAGAGTGAGGCTGCATAGAAAGCTTTCTGCTCTGGATCCGTGCCCTGCACTTGGCTGGCTCTTCAAGGACGCTGTGGGCTTGTCGCTCTCCCAGGGCCACCGCAACAGCTGAGCCACCGTTCCAAAAGGCACCCAGGAGGAGCAAATCAAAAACGCTGCAGCGCTCATCTATAATTTACACCCAGGCAGGGGATGAAAGGATGGAAAAGAACACTTAAGCGCTGTCGAAAGACGAAACCACCAATTTTTTTACCCTGCAGGGCATTTGAGGGGGGAGGGGGCTTCGTTTGGCTGCATTTTCAAATAAGCATTTGTTAGCTAGAGATTCGGAGTGGAGGGTGGGGTGGGGGGAGAGAGATAGGTATTCCCATTTGGCTTGCTGCTACGGACTAATCATTCCCCAGGAGATCCAAAGGGATCACAGGCTAAACAGGGCTCCCCCGTTCCGTTTGGGGGTGGGCTGCGGCTCAGCAGTAAAGCACCCACTTGACACACAAAAGGACCCAGGTTCAATCCCTGAGACTTCAGGTAAGGATCCGGTTACCTGGCTGAAAAGCTGCCAGGCAATTCTATATATTCTGATTTTACTGGGAAGAGCCATGGCCCAGTGGTGGAGCATCTGCTTGGCACACAAGAAGATCCAAAGTTCAATCCCTTGGTATCTCCAGTTTAGAAATGATCAGGTAGCGGGTAACATGAAAGACCTCAGCTTGAGACCCGGGAGAGCTGCTGCCAGTCTAAGTAGACAGTTCTGGCTTTGATGGGACGAAAGGGACGGTGGCTCAGTGGTAGAGCCTTTTTCCATCTTCGGCAAGCACGGCAGCTGGCCCCTTACCTGGAGCGCAGCGACCTAGCAACGGTAATCCATGCTACGGTCACCTCAAGAATAGATCACTGTAATGCTCTCTACATGGGGCTACCCCTGACGCTAACCCGGAGACTACAACTAGTGCAGAACGCTGCGGCACGGCTGTTAATGGGGCTACCACGACGGGAGCACATTCAGCCAGTGCTGAGAGAGCTGCACTGGTTGCCTGTTGTGTTCCGAGTTCGCTTCAAGGTGTTGGTACTAACCTTTAAAGCCCTTTATGGTCAGGGACCTGCCTATCTACGGGACCGCCTTTCCCCATATACCCTCCAGAGAGCACTGCGATCAGGGACAAAAAATCTGCTGTCTGCCCCTGGCCCAAAAGAAGCCAGGCTATGTGCAACAAGATCCAGGGCTTTCTCGGTGGCAGCACCAGAACTTTGGAACACCCTCCCAGAAGCTATAAGGGCCCTGCGGGATTTGTCGGCATTCCGCAGGGCCTGTAAGACCGAACTGTTTAGACAGGCTTTTCTGGTTGACTGAAAATGGGCTGCCACCGGACATCCTACAGAAGCTGGCGATCATAGTCAGAACCCAATACCGCCAGACTGGATTGAGACAGCGCAAATAGTTTTAAATTGATAAGTGAATTAGGGTTTTATATGTTTTATGGAATTGATTGTTTTTATGATATTGTAAGCCGCCCTGAGTCCGCTTGCGGAGAGGGCGGGATATAAATGTAAAGTAACAAATAAATAAATAAAAATAAATAGAGCATCTGCTTGGGAAGCAGAAGGTCCCACGTTCAATCCCCGGCATCTCCAACTCAAAAGGGTCCAGGCAAATAGCTGTGAAAAACCTCAGCTTGAGACCCTGGAGAGCCGCTGCCAGTCTGAGAAGACAATACTGACTTTGATGGACCCAGGGTCTGATTCAGTAGAAGGCAGCTTCATATGATGGACCAGTGGTCTGATTCAGAGTAAGGCGGTTTCATATGTTCGCTTCTTTCCCAAGCCACAATGGACCAACAGCTCTAGAAACTGGAACTAGGTAAAGGGAAGTACACGGAAGGCTGTGCCATACCACCCACCCCGATGGTGGGCATCGTCCTATAAGCCTTTGGCCCTCTCACATTCTTCTGTGACATCTTGAAGGACAGATATATGGTGGCAGAGGCATTCCTAGGCTACAGATTCATCCAGATATGCCTGAGAAAATGGGCTGTGGCCCACAAAAGCTTATGCTGGTACCTGCCTAATGGTCTTTAAGGCACTACAAGACTTTTTTTTAAAAAAAAAATATGCCACCTTTCCAACCAACTAGCCACCTTGAGCCTGCTTTGGCTGGGAGGGCAGTTTATAAATAGAAACAAACAAACAAACAATGAAGAAAGGCTGAAGGAGCTGGGCAGAGTTTAGCCTGGAGAGGAGGCGGCTGAGAGGTGATAGGATCACCATCGTCAAGTACTAGAAGGGCTGTCCTATAGAGGATGGGGTGGAATTGTTTTCTATGGCCCCAGAAGGTAGGACCAGAACCAAGGGGTTGAAATTAAATCAGAAGAGATTCCGGCTCAACATTAGGAAGAATTTCCTGATCGTTACAGCGGTTCCTCAGTGGAACAGGCTTCTTCGGGAGGCGGTGGGCTCTCCTTCCTTGGAGGTTTTTAAACAGAGGCTAGATGGCCATCTGACAGCAATGAGGATCCTGTGAATTTGGGGGGAGGCATTTGTGAGTTTCCTGCATTGTGCAGGGGGTTGGACTAGATGACCCTGGAGGTCCCTTCCTATGATTCATATGATTCTACGAAACAAACAAACTTGGGGATTCCATGGTGGCAAACAAATCAAAACGTTGGAACGGCCTTTTAAAGTACTGATGGATATATAACAAATATTTTAAAAACAGTTAAATAAAATGTATCAACACAACACAGAGGCACCCAAAGGAGGGAGAGAGCCAATGAGAGTTAGTCACAGAATACCAAGCAAAACAGCAAAGTCTTCACCTGGCAAAGACAGCAATACAGGGAGACAGATGAAGCTCTTTTGTGAATGAATTCCAGAGTTTGGTCACCATGACCAAGAAGGCCCATTCTCATGCTCTGTAGCCTCAGGCGACTGGGGTACCTGAAGTAGGATCTCTGAAGATAATCAGAGTGGTCAGGTACGTTCACATGGGAGTACGTGGTCATTAAGGTACATTGGCCTCAAGCTGTACAGACAGGTCAACACCAGCACTTTGAATTGCAAAGCAAACTGGGAGCCACTCTAGGTGAACAAGACTTTCTTTACCAGCTGTATATTCTGAATACTCTTCAAGGGCAGCCCCAAGGAGACAGCACTGTAGTAATCTAATCTCAATGTTATCAGGACATGCATCAAAATACCAAGAATTTTTTTTTTCTCTGAAAGGGCTGCACCTGGCTCACCTGCCAAAGCTGATGAAAGACACCTCCTGGCCACTGCGGCCACCCATTTAAACAACAGGAGTGCCAGGTCCAGGAGCTCCCCCGAGCTACAAACCTGCTCCTGGGGGAATGCAACTCTATCCAGAGCAGAAGATATCCCAGTTGCTGGGTCAACCCCCTTCAGTAACACCTCCATTACAGCCTCTTAGCATTCGTCCATCTCAAAACAGCCACCAGGCACCAGTTCAAGGTTTCCACATCCTCCTCAGGATCTGCTGGGATGAGGTAGAGCTGAGCACCATCTACATACTGATGGTGACTCAGCCCACACCTATAGATGACCTCTCCCAGCAGCTTCATGCAGATATGAAAAGGTGTGGGGAACAAGATGGAACCTTGCAGTACCTGACAGGCCAAGGAGCCAAGCAGCAGTCCAGTCTGTCCCTCTCAAATGTTGCCCTTCTGAGCTTCTTAGGGAAGTGGGTACACTACACAAATCTAAACTGGGCTCCTTGGAAGCTTATTTATATCCCACCTTCATAAGAACCCAAGTACATCCTGGAGATCCAACTGAAGGTCCATCTATTCCAGCATCCTGTTTCCTACACTTGACAATCAGATGTTCCTAAGAAGTTTACATCTCCTCTGGACAAGGAGGTTCCATTCAGTTACCATGGCCAATAGACACCTTCATCTATTTGTTTAAATCCATCTAAATGTATTTATTTATTTAATTCAATTTGTATCCCACCCTCCCCGGCCGAAGCAGGCTCAGGGCGGCTCACATGGCCATGCATATGCATGAATATAAACATACAATAAAACAGGGGTAGCCAACGGTAGCTCTCCAGATGTTTTTGCCTACAACTCCCATCAGCCCCAGCCACTGGCCATGCTGGCTGGGGCTGATGGGAGTTGTAGGCAAAAACATCTGGAGAGCTACCGTTGGCCACCCCTGCAATAAAACAGTAAAACAGTAGGAACAATTTAAAACATAGAAAGTGACATTTCATTTCAGGTGCTATGAATGATCTTAAGTGTATTGTCTTGCTATTCCAGCTAGATGTTCTCTGTAAAGCAGATCTTAATGGTCCAGATGTTCTATATGGAACAGACTGCAAGAGGTGGCTCAGATATTTTTTGGAGACTGTAGTAGCCAATGATCTAACTTGCAAATGCCTGGTGGAAGAGTGTTGTCTTACAGGTCCTGCGAAACTGTACAAGATTGATGGCCACTCCCATACTTTGATGCATTCCACACATTAATTCTGCATTTGTGTGAAATGCTCCTTCCTTTTTGCCTGTCCTGAATCACCTACCTATCAACTTCAATGGGTTAATCCAGTATTGCAGGCAAGAAGGGGAAGTTTCCCCAAAAGACAGTTCCAAAAAGGAGATAAAACAAACTTTTAAAAAGCATTAAAGGACCATGATTTTAAAAAACCTGGTAAACACCAAACACTGTAAAATAAGAACCTAAAAAGCATCTCAACCTCCTTTTATTTTGATATCAAAGTACAGCACCAATCCCAAATCAGACTTTTCCCTGCAGCCACTGTGGCCGGACCTGCCTGTCCCACATTGGTCTTGTCAGCCACCAGCGAGCCTGCAGCAGACGTGGACTACTGCACCTTTCTTAAATCTTCGTTCGCGAAGTCAAGCCGAGAGAGAGAGAAAGTACAAATACACCTGGAGAGGTTATTCCATGACCAAGGTGCCACCACAGAGAAGGCCCCGTCCCCAGTCACTGCATGCCTAACCTCAAAAGGCAGGAGGCCCTGAAGTAAGACCTCTGAAGAGGGGATTGACAAAAATCAACCTCCAAAAGGGAATGTCCCAGAAGCCTCTGCAGCATGAAATGGTTCACAGCAGGTATGCATGAGGTCCCACAGAAAGGGTTCCCCTGAGAGTGGCAAGTCTGAAATATCACCTCCACAGTCAGCCAACTTCTTCGAAGCACTGCGCTGAGTAATCTGCCACTTTGGAAGAAGGGAGTCATCTTTCTAGTCAACCCGAAATAATGCATTTGGGCTGGCTGCAAACTCGAGGCACCCAGTAAACCCTCTGCAGTATCAGTTGCGGAGACTTCCTGGTGAAAGGATTACTGAAGCAAAACAGCAAGCTCCCCGTGCCCTGGGAAGCGTCATCTTTGCAGCTGCGAGTCTCAGGTTCCGCTCCAGGAAGTGGTTAAGCTTCAGAGAATCTGAAACGCACCCACTTTGGATCGGCGGCAGACACCTGGAAACGCAGCAGAGCCCGATAATCCTGTGGGGCCGCTGTTTCTCCTCGCGGGGCCCTTTCCTGACCTACTCAAACAAAACAGGCAAACAAACCATCCTTGAATCCGAACAGAACTCTGCCTGAAGAAACACACCCAAAGCTCTGGCGAGCATCAGAAAGGTGCACTGAATAGCTCTACGTCTTAAAAGGATCGGTCTGGTTCGGGGTGGCCAAGCTTGCTTAACATAAGAGCCACATAGAATTAAATGTCAGATGTCTGAGAGCCGTAAGACATGACCATCAGATGTTTGAGAGCCGCAAGACAGGGAGGGAGGCGGAGGTGGAAAGAAAGCAACTCTAAATGCATTACCCAAGCTGCCAGCTAGCTTGGCTTGACGAAATGATTTAAAGAGACAAATGCCTTCTCGAAGCCAGCCAGCAGGGCAGTGGGGGCTTCAAGAGCCACACAATATGTGTGAAAGAGCCACATGTGGCTCCTGAGCCACAGTTTGGCCACCCCTGGTCTGGATGGTTTTCCTGCCCACAAATGCCACACACTCCATCTGCAACCACAGCCGCCATGTTCTCCCACACCACCAACAATGCAGCTAACTGGCATTACGTCTTTAAGGCCCTAAATAACTTGGGCTCTTGCACGCTTCAGGAACTGGTGGCTCCTCTCTGCCAACCTCTTCAGTGCCACTGCGTACTTCTCGCTTTCCAATGGGCTGAATAGGGAAAAGTGGCTTTCCCATAGTAGGTCTCCACTTTCCTCTTCTACCCCAGTGAGGGAGGTTTAACAGGCCCATTTGTCAAGGCTAAAGATTTTCCAGGCAGCCTCTCCTGTGAGAGCTTGGGAACTCGCTGTAGACTGCTGCGCTTTCTAGGGGGGAGATCGTTTAAGTCGTTAGTGACGCCCTCACAAAGGAAATTAACAGCTCCCAAAGTGTACGTTACCTGGAATCCATAGGCCACAGAGGCTCTGCTCTTAGCTCACATGTATCTGGGCTGCTGCTTCCTGCAGCCGGTTTCCAGCCAGAGAATAACCATTTTAAAGTCACAACGGAGCACAAACAGGAGATTAAAAACTGCTGTTTGGCAGGGAAGGCCTCTATGCAAAACCATGGATGTTTCACTGTATCTATTCCAAGCCTGAGGTCAATCTAAACCAGTGTTTCCCAAAGTGGGCGATATTGCCCCCCCTGGGCGCTAGAACAATCCAGGGGTGCGGAAATAGCCTTGGGTGCAATTGGGGCGTGGTGAATAAAAATAAATGGGCGGTGGAAGCATAAAAGAAGAAGAGGAGAGGGTGGGAGGTATCAAAACATCACGTTTCTGGGAGGGGTCCAGAATTTCTAATTTAGAGAAAAATTCCAATTAACAAAAATAAAGAGTTTCCTTTTGTCTGCTACTTAGTGCAAATTCACCCAACTAGACTAGTAATGAGGACCAGAACTCCTTTCAATTAAAATATAAGGATGCAGTTTATTTACAAGACAGAATAAAAAAACAGAGGTGTACAGACATACAAGAAAGATAGAAACAAAAAACCTTACTAGTCTATCCTAGCCAAAACTCACTATAGCTAGCAGCTTCTCAAGGTTGCTTACAGTTTCTCTCTCAGCAATACAGTTCAAGACAGGACAGTGGAAGCACTGAGGCAATTACACAAACTTCTCTAAAGAGTTTCAACCTGTATCTTGCTCCTCACAAGGTTTTCAGCAGAGTGTCAAGCTTCTTACAGTCCTCTGGTTACCAGGTGGCTGCTTCTGTTGATTTCAGCCAATCGCAAAGCCCCAGACACAGAGACCGATTTCCCACTTGCCTTATGGCATTCTTAAGTTCCTCTTCTCGGCGGGGCTTCCTTCCAATTTCACACTGACTGTCCTGGGGCTGCAGCTAGTATCTGCTTTTTTGCACCACAAACAGAAACTGGGTTTTAGAGGTTTCTGTTTGCAGCGCGAAAAAGCCGAAGCTAGCTGCAGCCCCAGGGCAGATAGTGTGAAATCGGAGCAAAGCCCCACTGAGAAGAAGAAGATAGAAGATATTGGATTTATATCCCGCCCTCCACTCCGAAGAGTCTCAGAGCGGCTCACAATCTCCTTTATCTTCCTCCTCCACAACAGACACCCTGTGAGGTGGGTGGGGCTGGAGAGGGCTCTCACAGCAGCTGCCCTTTCAAGGACAACCCCTGCCAGAGCTATGGCTGACCCAAGGCCATTCCAGCAGGTGCAAGTGGAGGAGTGGGGAATCAAACCCAGTTCTCCCAGATAAGAGTCCGCACACTTAACCACTACACCAAACTGGCTCTTGAGAGGAGCTTGAGAGCAGCATAAGACGAGTGGGAAATCGGTCAGAGTGTCTTCTGCAGGGCCAGTGCATGGGAGTAGGTGGGTAGGCGACAGCTTAGGGTGCCACCCTGCCAGGGGGCACTGCTGGGCACCCCCTTACTCCCCCTTCCCTTGTGGCACAACTGCGCCAGCCAACAGACAAGCCAAGAGCCCCAGGCAGTGCTGCTACGCTGCCGCTTTTCTTCGCAGGGCAAACATCGCCTGTGCTTGTCAGAGGCTTCCAAGGAAGCCTACGAGGAGCGGCCGCATTTTACCGCTGCCCGCTGCTTTCAGGTTGAAAGCGGCTGGGCAGGGCACCTTCCCACTGCGTTAGTTGGAGCTGACAAGAAGAGGGTGGATAATAATTATAAAGACATTTCAAACATTCTCTGTGTATGGTTGATTTTATAAAATAATTTTAGAATTTCAAGCTTCAAAGTGTCTTCTTTACAACATCTTTGTTTACTGTGTGCGAATACGTCACTGCATCTTTTAGTCCACTTCCTGAAGGCAGATTTCCAGGGGGGCGCTGCGTTACTTTTTTTCTGAAAAGAGGGCGTTAGGCCAAATAAGTCTGGGAACCCCTGATCTAAACCAATGGCTTCCCACGTTTTTTGGTATGGTGAGCCAAAAGTCTAAATTTACTTGGTATGGTAATCCATTCAGGGCTAGTCCAGAGTTCTTTGTTGCCCTAGGCAAACTGTGACCTTGGCACCCATCTAGTTCAGCCTTCCATTATCTATAGTGGCTAACCAGATGTTTTTTGGGAAACCAACAAACATCTCATAAAAGGTGGAGGTGCCCCCGCTATGAACCCCAAGAAAGTGGCGTTCCAACATATACAACCTTTGCATGTGGAGGCATTCCAGCCTTTGATTACCTTTTCCTTCTCCATTACTCCCTTTGATTCCCCCTAAGATTCTAAGAAACTCACTCTAGTAACATTTTACTTGATCCACAGGTACATGCAGTGAGAAGAAAAAAAATACCAGCTGATGTATGATATGGAAGATGCTTTCTTCAGGGTCAGAGCTTGCTTTCCAAAATACAAAAGAAAGCAATGGAAAGGGCAGGGGTGACAATTGGGGAGGGCTAGCCCGTGACCCAAATGCAGAGACATGAATCCAAACCACAAGAGCAAGGAGGTGTAATTTCAAGCCATCCCAAAGAGCTGAAGCACAAGACGCTGGCCAAAAACCAAGGTTGGAAAGGAAGAGAGACAACTAAGCTTTGTTAGAACCATTGCATACACCCAGGGGGAAAGCCCCCCAACCAAAAAAAAAACCTCAACAACTGCAGGCAGGCAGGCAGGAAGTTGGGGAGAGGTAGAAAGAAAGCAACTTTAAATGCATTCTCCAAGCTGCCAAAGAGAAGTGATTTAAAGAGATGAATGTCTTCCAAGCTGGCCAACGCGGCAGTGAGAGCTTAGAGAGCCACACAATATGTGTGAAAGAGCCACATGTGGCTCCCGAGCCACAGTTTGGCCACTCCGGACCTGGAAGAACCAACCACGTGTACCTCTGAGCAGCACAGGCCAGCAGCAGCCTAAGCACTTCCAAGACGAAAAGAGGACAAAGAGGAAAGGAGGGCATGGCTGGGACCCTGCAGACAGTTCTCCATGAAGTGCTGAACTGGTTTCTGGACTGTACCAGGTGGTACAAACCTGCTCTATGCTCTCTCTATAAAGGACAAGCACGTTGGAAAGGAAGAGAGGCCACTAAGCTGGAATCTGACAGGCTGCAGTTCTCTGGGCAGGACTGCTTTCCAAGCAGGGATGCGTTTGAATTTCTCCCCCAAAGGAATTCACCCCGGAACGTGCCATTCTGAACTGTCTGTATTTTTAGATCCAGGTGGGTAGCCACGTTGGTCTGAAGCAACAGAATAAAATTAGAGGCAAGTGACACCTTTAAGGCCAACCAAGTTTTATTCAGGGCATAAGCTTTCATGCGCAAGCACACTTCTTCAAATAAAACGAGATGGAAGAAAGCCATTCATCTCACTTTATCTGAAGGTCAAAAGCTCAAACCCTTGAATAAAACTTTGTTGTCTTAAAGGTGCCACTGGACTCTTAACTTTATTCTTGTCTGTATTTTTGTTCCCACTCGTTTTGTGTTGGAATGTTCAGGGCTTTCTGAAGGAGGGGGAGATATGCACCAAATACGCATTTGGATAGGGACGAGCAGTACAGAAATATGGATCGCAGCACACAAGTATTTACACATGGGGCAAAATACGCATCCACACAAATGGACTTCTCAGAAATTCACAGCGGGTTATCAAAACCCGAAGCCGACAAGCGCAGGATGGAACCAACAGCATTTGCACAACCCGACTGCAAAGCACAGCAGAGCTTGGACGCACTCTTACACACACACACCCCGCTCCCCGCCGTGCAACTGAGCCTTGACTGGGAAGGGAAAGAGACACCAACCAGCGAACTCAGACCATACCTAGTTAGCACTGAAATAAGCCCATTATGGGCCATTTGTATTGTTTCAGAAATAACAGACATTTTTCTTTTGTGATTCATGAGATGATATTTACAGGATGGGTGTGTGAGCTAATTCCACACACACACATACACATGCACACACGTATGTTACAAATTCGTACTGAGCCTAGAGGTGTAACGTGTCGACCCTGAGCCCACCTCACACATCCTTCAATGCTGCGAAAGAAGATTTTGGTAGCACGCAATTTCATCAACAGATTGGTGGCAGCCCTAATTGTCAGAGCAACGAAACAAACGAACAAAATACCAATGTCTAGAGTTTGAGTCACCTGAAATACTCTTGAGAAGAAAAAGATGGTCTGGGCTAGCGATTTCGGCAGATTTCAATTGAGTCCAACCAACAGGAAATGGCTGGAGGAGAATGAAATGCCTGGCTCCAGTGGCAGGGAAGAGGCTTCTTATAGATCAGGGGCGGCCAAACTGCAGCTCGGGAGCCACATGTGGCTCTTTCACACACATGGTGTGGCTCTCGAAGCCCCCACTGCCCCATTGGCCAGCTTGGAGAAGGCATTTAAATTCTCTTTAAATCGCTTCACTCAGCCAGCCAGCAGCTTGGAGAAGGCATTTAAAGTTGCTTTCTCTCCCCTCCTCCCATCTGCCTTCCTTCCTTCCAGCTCTCAAACATCTTATGTTCATGTCTTGTGGCTCTCAAACATCTGACGCTTATCCTATATGACTCTTACGTTAAGCAAGTTTGGCCACCTCTGTTACAGATCAATCTCCAAGCCCATTTCAGGCCTCAGTGTGATTTCCAATGAGGCAGAGTTTCTCCAACCCCCCCTCCCCATAATGCATAGCCCACAAACAAATTTTAGACTGGTTCAGTTCTCTGAAAGAGCCCCAGGGCATAGAGTGGTAAAGCTGAGGTACTGCAGTCGGAGCCTTCTGCTCACGACCTGAGTTCGATCCCAGCGGAAGCCAGGTAGCCAGTTCAGCCTTCCAACCTTCCGAGGTCGGTCAAATGAGTACTCAGCTTGCTGGGGGGGGGGGGGGGAGTGTAGATGACTGGGGAAGGCAATGGCAAACCACCCCGTTAAAAAGTCTGCCATGAAAATGTTGTAAAAGCAATGTCACCCCAGAGTCGAAAACGACTGGTGCTTGCACAGGAGACTACCTTTACCATTTTTTAGTTCTCTGAATGCTCTGACCAACAACATTTTCTCCCCTTTGGCTTGCAACTGAATGAAGCTTGAGAAGGGACCTTCTGAGTGAGTGTGTGTGAGGCAAGGGTGGGGAAAGCAGTAAAGCGGAAAGAAAAAGGGACCTTGCTACTGAGAATCTCACTGAATCTCAGAAAACAGTTCTCTCTGTTGCATTTAATCTCGGCGGACAGAGGGTTTTCCATTTTTGGTCAGAGATCTGGCACACTAAATCACTGCATCTGGTTGATGGCTTCTTGCATCCGATTAGAAGGCAAGTGAAAGGGGGGGGCATGTGAAGCAGAGATCATCTTCCAATTTCTCTCTTGGCACATTCCAGGACAGATAGGGCATCATTCGAAGCAGGTCCCTAAACCCAATTCTCTAGCTCTGTTATCTGACCCAGCATCACAAAGAAAGCCCAAATATATTCCCCTATATATTTCCCAAAACCACAGCTTCAATCAGATTTCAGGTCCCTAAGCAATCCAGAAACCACATACGTAGAGACAGGAGACTTACTACTCTCATCGTCACAGGCGCGGTGTGTATGTATCTATTTCCTCCGCTCATTAAATGCTGCCTTCCCTGCCACTTCACACAACAGAGCCTCTGTTTCCAAGAAGGCCTTCAAGCTCCAGGGTGCCCGCTGATGACGAAGAGATGAGCCGAGTCTCAATCAATCCATCGTTGCTTCGAAGGAGGAAGAGAAAAGACCCAGATTCCTTCTGCTCAATGCTGCTGCTTCCGGAAAGACCAGGATGGGGAGAGGAAAAAAACAGGCCTGGAAGAAGAGGGGGGTGGCCAAATCCAAAGCGCCTGTGACCAAGCCTAAGCAGAGAAGCGCTTCACAGAGAAGGACGGATCACGTCTTCGCTGGGAAGAGGGAAGCCGGCCCGCACCCCTTCATTTGTTGACCCAAAGCGAAACTGTCCCGAAGGAGCAAAGTACAGCAACAGCCCCGAGGAAGTGCGGTGCTTCCTCATCCAACCGGTGCCCAGTCTCCACCTCCGATACCTGAGTGAGGCAGCGCACCTTTCGCAATTTCCCCCAGTCGCTGAGCCAGAGAGCGCCGGGGCTGTTTGGCAGGTCCTCAGAGCCTGTTCTCAAGTTCGGGGAGGGGCATGTGCAGCAAAAAGGGGAAGAGCCCTCTTCCAAAGAAGAACCGTCTGAAGCAGAGGGGGGTGGGAGGGGGAAGCCCCACTTTCCAGGGTCATCAGGCACTTATCCAAGGAGGAAGTCTTGCTTCCTGGGGCCCCCCTCCTCCGCCCCCAGACACAAGACAGGAGGAAACCTGCCTTTCGTTTGGCGGGAGGAGAGTGAGTTATGGCCGCACAGGAAGCTGCCTTGCCCCACCCTGGCGAGGCTTTCAAGAAAGCTGGGGAGGGGAAGAAGAAGAAGTAGAAGAAAAGGAGATGACATTGCACCTTTGACCTGCTGTCAGCGATCGGGGAGCTCTGACAGGCAAGAGACCCACGGAGCTGGCGAAGGTCACAAAAGCGGACTTTAAAAAGGTTGCCAGGTCCCAAAGAGAGGGCAAGGGAGGGACGGTGCAGGTGTGGCTCAGCAAAGGCAACACAGGAATGAGCTGTTTCCAGCGGGGGGGGGAGGGGGGGTGCAGACTCCATGCCAATAGAAGGCAGGGACAGTGGCTCAGTGCTAGAGTGTCTGCTTGGTAAGCAGAAGGTCCCAGGTTCAATCCCCGGCATCTCCAACTAAAAATAGGCAAATAGGCATGAAAAGCCTCAGCTTGAGACCCTGGAGAGCTGCTGCCAGTCTGAGTAGACAATACTGACTTTGATGGACTGAGGGTCTGATTCAGTAGAAGGCAGCTTCATATGTTCATATGCAAACCCTGCAGCCACCAGTGTACTAATGTGGCTTCAACAAATTTATGAGAATTCACACAATCTGCGTAACTTATACACCTCTGCTCATTTATTCTGTTCCCCCTCCCTCCCTTAAAGTTTCACCAGACTTTGCCCACATGACTGCAACCACCCTTTTTTTGCAAGCTTACGGGCTAGGAACTTTGCTTTTTAAACAGATGCCGCAATTCCCAGGAGAACGAATCCTACAGTCAAGTCCCCTTTCTGGAAAAGTTTGCGCAAAGAGCTGGTGAAGCGTGTTTTCCTCATTCACACCACGCCCCCCCCCCCCCCCCCGCAGCCTGCTGTAACGTACTGCAAACTAGATCTTTAATTCATTTATACCTTTCCTTTCTCCCCAGCGGGGACCCAAAGTGGCTTACGTGATTCTCCTCTCCTCCGTTTTATCCTCACAACAACCCGGTGAGGTAGGTTAGGCTGGAAGACTGTGATTGGCCCAAGTGAGCTTCCATGGCACAAGTGGAGATTTAAACCTCTCAGATTCTAATCTGACGCTCTAACTGCTGCATCACACTGACCTGTGGCACTTGTGAAAGGGGCTGCAGTATGTGGGAGGGCCGGGCCGGGCAACCCTGTCTTTTTCCCAGGGCTTTTTTTGTAGCAGGAACTCCTTTGCATATTAGGCTACACCCCCATGATGCAGCCAATCCTTCAAGAGCTTACAGGGCTCTTCTTACAGGACCTACTGTAAGCTCCTAGAGGATTGGCTATATCAGATGGAGTGTAGCCTAATATGCAAAGGAGTTCCTGCAATAACAAAAAAGCCCTGCTTTTTCCACGGGTGGCTGGCACCAGGAGACTTCACCCAACAACCCCTTTTCCTTGCAGCATCTCACACCATAGTCATAGATCCTGAGCAGTTAGCCATGTTCGTCTGTCGCAGCAAAATGGTAAAGAGGCCAGTAGCACCTTTACGATTAACAAATTTTATTGCAGAATTAGCTTTCGAGAATCACAGTTCTCTGTGCATCTGACGAATGGGAGACCTCACGAAATCCTACGCATGAAACCATCCATGCTGGAAGAAATACAAGGCATAGAATGCCATAAATAACACGTAAATGGCAAAATGTGGGATATAAAACATGACAAAGGTATAACACGCTGGTGGTATGAGGCACCTCAACCTGCTTCTCAGCTACCTTGTCCAATGGTGTGTTCATGCTACATTAAATAAATGCACTTTCCATCTGGATTTCTGCTATTCTTACACGGCAAAAATCCAGATGTAAAACGCATTATTTAGTGTGGCACGAACGCACCACAAGTGTGTGCTATCAAGAGACTCTGGGTTTGCTGCATCAGAGCTTTGCGGAGGGTTCTGAACATGAGCATCGCTTCAGATTTCACAGCATCCACTTTCACGTAATCACCCGTGGCCAGTACCTCCCGGCAGCGGGCGTGCTCTGCCCCATGTGGGCTGTGAGCATGGACGCGGCAGCCGGCGCGCTCTGCTACACTCCCCCTGCTGGGGGCTCACACCTGCTCCTGGCAAACAGGCAGATAAGAGCTTGCCCACATCACAGGCACCCCTCCCACACACACACACACCATCACCACTGTCTTGTGTGCACAGATGCCAGAAGAGCCATTTCCAGCTACTGTGTTTTCAACATGATGGATAGATGCTGCAGCTGTTAACGGGCTGCACAAAGGCAAGGGGATACGGCAACCAAAGGACTGCAGAACCAGACACGCTGCAGAAAAACCAGCCCTTGAGCTCATCAAATCCTCCACTTTGTGCTTCGCTGAGCAGCGTCCTTAGAGGCCGGCTTCCCAGAAAGCCTGGAGCAGAGGGGCCTTCAAGCTGCCCCTGGTTTACTCCTGTCGTGTCTTGTTTTCCAGGAAGGCGTCGCTGACCTCTGTTCCAAAAAAGGCACCTGGGGTTTGGCAACTGGAGCAATATAACTTTGCACAAGGACTGTCATGCTGTTGAAAGGAGCTCCCTCCGTGAATAGGCTCCTTAGGAATTAGGCAAGTGACTAAGGCTTGTGAAGGCTGGTAGGGCAATCCTAAACTGAGCTACGCCCCTTTTGAGACCACTGAAGTCAGCTGGCATTGAAGGGCGTCGACTCTACTTCAGACCACATTCTAACTCGCTTCCATCTGGCATGCCATTAGCTTATTTAGCAGGTACCTGTTTCGGCTAATGAGGGAAGTGAAAGTTAATGTGCAGTTCCAGTGAAAGCTACTATGGGTTGTTAAAATTAGCAAAGCCGTCTGGTTTTTATTTATTGCATTTATCCTCTGTGCTTCTCACTGAGACTCAAGGCAGATATTCCAAGGTGAATACTCCCTTAACGTAAGAACATAAGAGAAGCCATGTTGGATCAAGTCAATGGCCCATCCAGTCCAACATTCTGTGTCATACAGTAGCCATCAAGAGGTCCACCAGTATGGCAGGACACTAGAAGTCCTCTCACTGTTGCCCCCCAAGTGCCAAGAATACAGAGCATCACTGCCCCGGACAGAGTTCCATCAATACCTTGTAGCTAATAGTCACCGATGGACCTCTGCTCCATATGTTTATCCAATCTCCTATTGAAGCTGGCTATGCTTGTAGCCACCGCCACCTCCTGTGGCAGTGAATTCCATGTGTTAATCACTTTCTTTTATCCTTTCTAACCTGACTGCTCAGTAATTTTTATTGAGTGCCCACGAGTTCTTGTATTGTAAGGAAGGGAGAAAAGTCCTTCTTTCTCTACCTTCTCTATCCCATGCATAATCATGTTACCCCTCAGTCGTCGTTTCTCCAAGTTAAAGAGCCCCAAGCGTTTTAACCTTTCTTCATAGGGAAAGTGTTCCTTCCAACCCTTTAATCATTCCAGTTGCCCTTTTCTGCACTTTTCCCAATGCTATAATATATTTTTTGAGGTGTAGTGATCAGAATTGTACAGAGTACTCCAAATGAGGCCACACTATAGATTTATATAGGGGTATTATGACAACCATTTCTATTGACGGTAACAGATGAGACCCCCAACCCAAGAAAAAGAGTTAAAAGTTCCATATTATTTATGACATTAGAGAGGGGTCCCCACCTTGATGCCCACTGACACCTTCCCTCGTGTCCGCCAAGTGTTTTCAGGAAGTGGGTGGGGCCAGGTAGGGCTTTTGCCCTGCAAGGTTTTTGATAGGCTGTGCAGATTTTTAAAACATTGCTTTGGTGGCAGCTGCCACCACAGCACAAGGATCTCCACGGCGGTACTGAAGTTGTGGCAACCATTTTGTGACTGGCTCCGCCTCCTGCGGCAGCCATTTTGTTGCTGTGCAGTATTAGAATTCCAAATGTGCCCGTAGGCTTAAAAAAGGTTGGGGACCCCTGGTCTTAGGCGACCTGTGACTGAAAGTCTAAAGCCGGACAAGAAAGACCACAGACCCCGGAGCACTTCCTTCCACATTACAATTTGTGTTTAGTCCACTCTTCACTGCTAATTTTTTTTTTCATTTCCTTCGTTTATAACTCACCTTCCTTCCTAATGGGGACCCCAAAGCAGCTTAAATCATTCTCCTCTATTTTATCCTCACAACAACCCTGTGAGGTAGATCAGTCTAAAAGAGAGTGAATGGCCCAAGGTCACCCAGCCACCAGGGTAGAGCTTCCAGATTCTAGGCCGGGGTGGCCAAACTATGGCTTGGGAGACACACGTGGCTCCTGAAGGCTGAGGCGCACTCCTGAGTAAGTCTGTGCAGCATCGGGACCTCTGTCAGTCTCTGAGTGCTGACGCACAGGTAGGCAACTATTTCCACCATGAGTGAAGCAGGGAAAGAGGGGGGAAACAGGCAGACTTGCAAGTTCTTCTCCTCCACCCCAGAGGTCACCAACACTCTGAGAGTGGGGAAGGAGAGTGCAAGAGCCAAGGGAGAAAAGTGAGCACGTCAGATGGCTGTGCCACCAAGTCCAGTATTAAGAGTTTTAATAAAAATCATGTGTGTACTATTTGTTCCTGTATTGTGGCTCTCAAACATCCGACGTTTATTCTTTGTGGCTCTTATACTAAAGCAAGTTTGGCCACCCCTGTTCGAGTGCAACCTTCTAATCACCACCCCACACCAGCTCTGGCAGGTCTTTCAGCGATTTCTAGCCTTCCTTGCTGCAACTGCAACAACCCAGTCACAAAACAACTCCAACAGAGGTTGAAACTGGGCTCTGACTCACTATTTATAGGATTTATCATCTTTCGGCGTAGGATTCCTCAAGGTTGCCTCCAATGAAAAGGGACAATAAGGAGAACAAACAAACCCCAGACGGCTGAACCAAGTGATTTTAAATACGATCGAAAGCGCAAGAGAACAGGATGGACTTTGCCCATCGTTTGAGATATGGTCAGGATGGCGTCAGGTAAACACTCCTAGGAAGCAAGTCCTGTTGCTTGGGCGCCACCACAGAACAGGCCCTTCCAGCACATGCCTCTCCCCTCCTGAGCGCCCCCCCCCCAGCAAGTCTATCAAGAAAGGTCTCCAAAGACAACCTTCACCTTCATATGGGAGGGGATGGTACTGTAGATTCACTAGCTTCAGGGTGTTTCAAGGTCAAACCCAACACCACGAACTGGGCTTAGTGACAAACTGGAGATAGTGAAGTTCAAACTCCTCAAACAACATGCTGTAGTGCAGAGGTGGCCCAACTGACAACGTAAGAGCTACACAGAATAAACGTCAGATGTTTGAGAGCCGCAAGACATGAACATCAGAGGAAGGAAGGAAGGAAGGAAGGAAGGAAGGAAGGAAGGAAGGAAGGAAGGAAGGAAGGAAGGAAGGAAGGAAGGAAGGAAGGAAGATAAATGGGGGAGAAAAGAAGGAGGGAGAGGAAGAACGGAAGCAATTTTAAATGTATTCTCCAAGCCATTAACTGGCTTGGCTTGGAGAAGTGATTTAAAGAGAGAAATGCCTTCTCCAAGCCAGCTGACGGGTCAGTGGGGGCTTCGAGAGCCACACAATATGCGTGAAAGAGCCACATGTCGCTCCCAAGCCACAGTTTGGTCACCCCTGCTGTAGTGTACAGATTCACAGTGGTCAGTACTCGATAGCTGCCCCACTGCGTACCATTTGAAGTTTCCCAAAATGATGCTTCCCGATTTGGCATGTGGCATTTTTTCTGTGATAGAGGCAAGATAATAAGGAGGCTATACAGTTAGGAAACATCTGGCAGCCTTGCATTGTGCCACATTCGGGAAGACACGCATGCACTGAATGTGCAAATGAGAAAGGATACATGAAATCAAAAGACCTCCCCACCCCATCCCCTTTCCCCTCAGTTCTACCCAAGGCAGCTTGTGGGAAGCGGGGAGGCTGCAAGTGTGTAGCTGGGGCTCCAGGCTGACTGCAGAGAACTTCCTGCGGGTGTGACATGCAGCGAGCTCTTGGCCAGCCCCAAACCGGGGCCAAGGAAAAGTCTGCCGCTGCTTTCTTCCAAAAGAGGCTCCTGCCAAATAAGGTGGTTTTGTTTCAACCCTGCTCCCTCCACATCCTGGTCTTTAATGGGATGAGTATACTCGTGCATTCGGATGTGGCTGTTGCGAAAAGGGTGGTCATTCCAGGGCAAAGCCTGACCTTGTCTGAGCACGCATGCAAATGCATTTGTATTGATCACTGATTTCTCGTTTGCCCTCCATGGAGACAGATGAAGATGGATAGTTATGTTAGTCTGTAGCAGTAGAAGAGAGCAGGAGTCCGGGAGCACTGGAAAGGCTAATAAACTTTGTGGCAGGGGAGGAGCTTTTGTGAGTCATTGTTCACTTCTTCAGGTATCTCACAAAAGCTCCTACCCTGCCACGGAATTTGTTAGTTTTAAGGTATTACAGAACTCTTGCTCTTTTCATTTAACATGGCCTGGATGGCCCAGGCTAGCTCTATCTTGTCAGATCTTCGAAGCTAAGCAGGCTCAATCCTAGAATCACAGAGTCGGAAGGGACCTCAAGGGTCATCTAGTCCAATCTCCTGCACAATGCAGGAAACTCACAAATACCTCCCCCTAAATTCACAAGATCAGCATTGCTGTCAGGTGGCCATCTAGCCTCTGTTTAAAAACCTCCAAGGAAGGAGAGCCCACCACCTCCTGAGAAAGCAGTTCCTCAGTGGAACAGGCTATCAGGAAGTTCTTCCTAATGTTGAGCCGGAAACTCTTCTGATTTAATTTCAACCCACTGGTTCTGGTCCAACCTTCCGGGGCAACAGAAAACAATTCCACGTCATCCTCTATATGACAGCCCTTCAAATACTTGAAGATGGTGATCATAGCACCTCTCAGCCGCCTCCTCTCTGGGCTAAACATCCCCAGCTCCTTCAACCTTTCTTCATAGGACTTGGTCTCCAGACCCCTCACCATCTTCATCACCCTCCTCTGGACCCGTTCCAGCCTGTCTATATCCTTCTTAAAATGTGGTGCCCCAAAATGAACACTACTCTCCAGGGGAGGTCTTACCAGATCAGAGCAAAGTGAACCATCACTTCACGTGATCTGGACACTATACTTCTGTTAATACAGCCCAAAATTTGCTTGTTTTAGTCACTGCATCACATTGCTGACTCATATCCAGCGTATGGTCCACTAAGACTCCTAGACCAGGTGTGTCAAACTCATTTGTTATGAGGGATGGATCTGACATAAATGAGACCTTGTCGGGCTGGGCCATGTTGGGCCGGCCCATGTGTGTTCCTACTTAAGATTAGGTAGCAGAGATATAAACTTTTTAAAGGACACGGACAAACACGATTAAAGATTTTTTAAAAACTTAAAATAAAACATGCTTAAAACATTAGCACTTGCTGGTCTTAGAGGTGCTTTCTTTGTATTTCTCCCATGGGATCCGGGGAACTGGGCAAAGGAAGCTCTGCCTCTTTCCCTCCCTCCCCAGGCGACCAGGAGGGGGAGGAACCTCAACCAATGAAGAAAACAGGGGTTTTGCTCTGTAGCTCCTGTGCAATTGAGCAAGCCTTGCAAAGCAAGCCGTTATGCAGAAGGGAGCAAGAGAGAGGGAGAAGGAAGCAGACAAAAGCCAGTTGCTGGGGGGGGGGGGGCTGATAGGAGCCCTCCAGGGGTCTGATTTGGCCTCCGGGCTGCATGTTTGACATCCCTGCCCTAGATCCTTTTCACACATCATTTGGTTATTATTTGGATGAGAGACCACTAAAGAAGTCCAGGGTTGTTACGCAGATGCAGGCAATGGCAAAACACCTCTGAACGTCTCTTGCCTTGAAAACCCTACAGGACTGTCATGAGTCGGCTGCAACTTGATGCTACTTTCTATCACTACCAATTTCTCATTTACTCCTGACCTTTCTTCCAACATGGAGCGTGCACGTGAACACAAATGAAGTTGCCTTACACTGAGTTGGACCCATTGGTACATCAAGGCCAGTGTTATCGACTCAGACCAGTAGTGGCTCTTCAGGATTTCCACAGGGGTCTTTCCCATCATCTACTGAGGAAGACTCAGCATGGGTTCTGCAAGGGAAGATCTTGCCTCACTAACCTGTTGCATTTCTTTGAGGGGGTGAACAAACATGTGGACAAAGGAGACCCGATAGATGTTGTTTACCTTGACTTCCAGAAAGCTTTTGATAAAGTTCCTCATCAAAGGCTCCTTAGAAAGCTTGAGAATCATGGAGTAAAAGGACAGGTCCTCTTGTGGATCAAAAACTGGCTGAGTAATAGGAAGCAGAGAGTGAGTATAAATGGGCAGTCTTCGCAGTGGAGGACGGTAAGCAGTGGGGTGCCGCAGGGCTCGGTACTGGGTCCCATGCTTTTTAACTTGTTCATAAATGATTTAGAGTTCGGAGTGAGCAGTGAAGTGGCCAAGTTTGCGGATGACACTAAATTGTTCAGGGTGGTGAGAACCAGAGAGGATTGTGAGGAACTCCAAAGGGATCTGTTGAGGCTGGGTGAGTGGGCGTCAACGTGGCAGATGCGGTTCAATGTGGCCAAGTGCAAAGTAATGCACATTGGGGCTAAGAATCCCAGCTACAAATACAAGTTGATGGGGTGTGAACTGGCAGAGACTGATCAAGAGAGAGATCTTGGGGTCATGATAGATAACTCACTGAAAGTGTCAAGACAGTGTGCGTTTGCAATAAAAAAGGCCAATGCCATGCTGGGAATTATTAGGAAGGGAATTGAAAACAAATCAGCCAGTATCATAATGCCCCTGTATAAATCGATGGTGCGGTCTCATTTGGAGTACTGTGTGCAGTTCTGGTCGCCGCACCTCAAAAAGGATATTATAGCTTTAGAGAAGGTGCAGAGAAGGGCAACTAGAATGATTAAAGGGCTGGAGCACTTTCCCTATGAAGAAAGGTTGAAACGCTTGGGACTCTTTAGCTTGGAGAAACGTCGACTGCGGGGTGACATGATAGAGGTTTACAAGATAATGCATGGAATGGAGAAAGTAGAGAAAGAAGTACTTTTCTCCCTTTCTCACAATACAAGAACTCGTGGGCATTCGATGAAATTGCTGAGCAGACAGGTTAAGACGGATAAAAGGAAGTACTTCTTCACCCAAAGGGTGATTAACATGTGGAATTCACTGCCACAGGAGGTGGTGGCGGCCACAAGTATAGCCACCTTCAAGAGGGGTTTAGATAAAAATATGGAGCACAGGTCCATCAGTGGCTATTAGCCACAGTGTATGGAGCACAGGTCCATCAGTGGCTATTAGCCACAGTGTATGGAGCACAGGTCCATCAGTGGCTATTAGCCACAGTGTATGTGTGTATATAACATTTTTTGCCACTGTGTGACACAGAGTGTTGGACTTGATGGGCCGTTGGCCTGATCCAACATGGCTTCTCTTATGTTCTTATGTTCTTATGTTCTTACTGTCTGATCCTTATTTAAATTGAAGGCGCCAGGCAACCTGGGATCTTCTGAATGTCAAGCAGATCTCTACCATTGAGCTATGGTCCTTCCCAGTTGAATCGGTTTATACAAGGCTGCAAGACAGCTTCCCATCTAAGCACTGGAAGGACCCATCCCTGTTCAGCTTCAGCAAGGTTTGCTGTATTATCATGTTCCTTCAGACCAGGGGTGGCCAAACTTGCTTAATGTAAGAGCCACTTAAAATAAATGTCAGATGTTTGAGAGCTGCAAGACATGAATGTCCGACGATTGAGAGCTGCAAGACAAGGGAGGGAGGGAGGGAGGGAGGGAGGGAGGGAGGGAGGGAAGGAAGGAAGGAAGGAAGGAAGGAAGGAAGGAAGGAAGGAAGGAAGGAAGGAAGGAAGGAAGGAAGGAAGGAAGGAAGGAAGGAAGGAAGGAAGGAAGGAAGATGGGGGAGGGGTGGGGGATGGAGAGGTGGAAAGAATTAAATGCATTCTCTAAGCTGCTGGCTGCCTTGGAGAAGTGATTTAAAGAGAGAAATGCCTTCTCCAAGCCAGCCAAGTGGAGGCTTCAAGAGCCACACAATATGTGTGAAAAAGTCACATGTGGCTCCAAAGCCACAGTTTGGCCACCCCTGCTTCAGACCATGCGTTGTGCTGCCTTATGCTGAATAGTCCACTAAAGTCAGTACTGCCTACTTGGACTGACAGTGGTTCCCCAGGGTCTCAGGTCAAAGTCTTTCACATCATCCCCTACCTGGCCTTTTCAACTGGAGACGCCAGGGATTGAACCTGGGACCTTCTGCATGCAAAGCAGATGCTCTACCATTGAGCCATGGTCCTTCCCAGCAGAATTGGTGCATACAGGACAGCCAAGTAGCATCTGGGCAATGAACTGACCCATCCCCGCTCAGCTGCAGCAAGGATTGTTGTATCCTGTTCTTTCAGACCATGCCCTGGAATCCCATGAAGCTGCCTTATACTGAATCAGGCCCTTGGTCCACTAAGGCCAGTATCACCTACTCAGCCTGGCAGCAGCTCTCCAGGATTTCAGGCAAAGGTTTTTCAAAGTCACCTACTGCCTGGTCCTGTGAACTGGAGATGCCATGGATTGAACCTGTGACCTTCTGCTTGCAAAGCAGACACTCTCCCATTGAGTTGCGGCCCTCTCATAATCATGTCGTCCCCATTCGTATCTTGCTACCCGTGTCTCTGCCACCTCATAAAGAACATAAGAGAAGCCATGTTGGATGAGGCCAATGGCCCATCCAGTCCAACACGTTGTCACACAGTGGCCAAAAACCCCCCAAACGGTGCCATCATAGGTCCACCAGTGGGGCCAGGCCACTAAAAGCCCTCCCATTGCTGCCCCTCCTCAAGCACCAAGAATATAGAGCATCACTGCCCCAGACAGAGAGTTCCATCTACACCTTGTAGCTAACAGCCACTGATAGCCTTCTGTTCCATATGTTCATCCAATCCCCTCTTGAAGCTGTCTATGCTTGTAGCTGCCACCATCTCCCTCCCCCCTTCTTGTCATCACCACTATCAGAATGTAGATAACAAGGTCATTGGAAGCAGGAAGTTGCCTTTTGCACTCGTGAAACCCTGGGAAGTGTTGGGAACAGCTCTGCACTTAAACCACTCTCACACAACTCCACCAACTAGGGTGCTCCTGGGCTGCTCAACACAGCAGCCAAGCCCAGCCTTCCCTCATCCTCTCATCGGTGTCTTGAAAGCCACTCTGCTCCATCCCATCAGAGCTTCCCTACAAGCTCAAACTAGGAGGATTTGGGTTATAACAGTGGCACGAGCTGTGCAGTAGGTTAGCTGCTTGTTCGCAGGAGCTCAAGTTATCAGTGAGTGCTGTCCCCCACGAGGGACACTAGTGGCAGTCGCGCTCCTGACATTAATATGCTCCACTGCTGCTCCATTGGCCCATTAGACTTGCAAATGGGCCCTGATGCAATTAATACAAAAGCTCCTTGGGTTTCCGCAATGGCAGCCGGGGGATTTCTGAGCTCTATAAATCCTGGCGTGCTATTCTGTTTAACGATTCTGCGTTATCTCACTTCCACAGTCCTCCAAGTGCAACCCCAGTGGTGGAGAGTGGGGTTCCATACATAGAATCATAGAGTTGGAAGGGACTTCCAGGGTCATCTAGTCCAACCCCCTGCACAATGCAGGAAACTCACAAACATCTCCCCCTAAAATCACAGGATCTTCATTGCTGTCAAATGGCCATCTAGCCTCTGTTTAAAAACCTCCAAGGAAGGAGAGCCCACCACCTCCCGAGGAAGCCTGTTCCACTGAGGAATCGCTTTAATGGTCAGGAAGATCTTGTCAGATCTCAGAAACTAAGCAGCACTGGCACTGGTCAATATTTGATAACAATCTCTCAGACTAACCTACTTCACAAGGTTGCTGCTGTGAGGTTACGATAGAGGACAGGAGAACGATGGGACAAGTTGCTTACAGATGGACAACAGAGGATTAAAAAAACAAACAAAGGGAAGGGCACACAGGACAGCACACAAGTGAAAAACAAGGAAAAGAAGAGCAACCAAAGAGCTCCAAGGAAGGAAATTTCAGGAGCTCTCTAATTCCTCTGCTCTTGTAGGGGGACATATGAAAAAGGCTGATGGATCAGCTCCTTCCTTCCTTCCTTCCTTCCTTCCTTCCTTCCTTCCTTCCTTCCTTCCTTCCTTCCTTCCTTCCTTCCTCAGGAGATGGAAAATACAATTGATCCCCTTCCTCTAGGGATTGTAAGAAGAGGAACCCAAGTGTATCACTCCAGAAAGAGTGAGGCACTTCTGTGTCCCCATTAGGGAGAAAAACAGGTTATAAATAAAATAAAAAGTGAGATAAGAAGGCACGCCCACAAACACAAAGGCTTGCCTAGAGAGTCCATGGCTCATGAGAGATTGGAATTAAACATCTTGAATCAATAGCCGTGTCTCATTGCCCAAGGGTCACCAACCTTCCTGTCACCAGTGTTCCCTCTAAGCAGAGTTAGTGTGAGCCACATCACGGTTTTTTAGCTTCCAGCTCACACATTTCCATCTCAGCTCAGGAAAAATGGCCCCAGAGCAAACCAATTTATGCAGTATCTCATAACTAATTTATGCAGTGGGTCACAACTTTAATGCCAGCAGCTCACAAAGTAGAATTTTTGCTCACAAGACTTTACAGCTTAGAGAGAGTGCTGCCTGTCACCTTCAGAATGCTGACACAGGGTGGTGGGGACAAGCACAAAATGGTCACAGAATGGGAGACAGAGGCAGCTACGCACACATAGAGGTAGCCTAAGTCCACAGGACAAGAAGAGAATAAAGCCTTGTAGCAGCAGCTGATGCAATGTTATTTTAATCTGCACAGCCCATCAGATCGCCAATGGCCAATCAGAAGCCCTTCTGGGCAGGAGTCCCACCTGGTCCCACCCCCTTTCTAAAAATACATGGCGGGTGCCAGGGAAAGCATTGGGCACTATGGTACCCCCACGCATCACGTGGGAGACCCCTGTCTTAGCCACGATGCAACATCACCCTTAGCATACACAGCAGAACACAGCCTCCTTGGGACGGCTGCCCCCCCTGCCCACCCACCCCCCTCAGTAAAGCAAGGAAACGAAGATTGTCATGAAGTCGAATTTTTCACCAGATGGCTGATCCACCACCTACTGTGATCTCACAGATACAGAACGTGCACGCGCACACACACACAAAGTCCTGAGCCCAATCTGCTTCAAGCTAACTCCCCAGTATAAAAATTTCAGGCTCCTTGGTGGGGAAGCTGCCCTGATGGCACCTTCACAACAGCTTACACTTGAAAGCCTCCTCTGTTTCCACGAACATCGTCACCACCATGCCTTCCTTTTTTTATTTATTTCAAAAGGCTCCCAAGAGCCGGGGCTCTGAAACGCAAGCCGTCTCTCAAGGAATGATACTCTTTCTCCTGCGTTGTAAGCTGTCTGGCAGTGATCTGGAAACACTGCAGCAGATGGCTGCAGTTCAAGCAAGCCGAGCGTCGCTGAGAAAGGGGTCATGCGTGATCGTTTCGTTCTCCAGGTTACCTGAGGATCTCTGGAAAGCCTGAGTCTACACCAGGGGGTGGCCAAACTTGCTTAACGTAAGAGCCGCATCGGATAAATGTCAGATATCTGAGAGCCGCAAGACATGAACATCAGATGTTTGAGAGCCAGGAAGGAAGGAAGGGAGGGAGGGAGGGAGGGGAGGGGAGGGGAGAGGAGAGGAGAGGAGAGGAGAGGAGAGGAGAGGAGAGGAGAGGAGAGGAGAGGAGAGGAGAGAGAAAGATTAGATAGACAGACAGACGGGGGAGGGAGAGGTAGAAAGGGAGCAACTTTAACTTTAAATGCATTGTCCAAGCCATTGGCTGGCTTGGCTTGGAGAAGTGATTTAAAGAGACAAATACCTTCTCCAAGGCAGCTGACCAGGCATTGGGGGCTTCAAGAGCCACACAATATGTGCAGAAGAGTCACATGTGGCTCCTGAGCTGCAGTTTGGCCACCCCTGGTCTACACTAAGGCAACTTACCCCTGACCTGGATAGCCCATGCTAGCCCAATCTTGTCACATCACAGAAGCTAAGCAGGGTTGGCCGCAGCTAGTGTTTGAATGGGAGTCCTCCAAGGAATACCAGGGTCGCAACACAGAGGTCTCTGAACATCTCTGGTCTTGAAAACCCCACAGGGTCGCCGTAAGTAAGCCGTGACTTGATGGCACTTCCCACCACCATCGCATTAAGGCAACACGCACCCAAGCTGAGCCCGTATGGTACTATTTTCCTCCAGACTGGAACACTTCCTTTGTGTAAACAACCGTCGCTGCAGAACATCCCAGGAATCATTAGCCTCAGTTTGGCAATTAAAGGCTCAGAACGGGCAAGAGACATCTGGAGGAGGAGCTGGAGAAGACAGAAGAGCCATTATTCCACACTAAGGAATGGCCCTTCCGTGATTTGCCTTTGGACCAATGCTCCCTCTAAGCTGTGGAGTCTTGTGGGCAAAAATTCCACTTGATGAACTACTGGCATTAAAGCTGTGAGCTACTAAATAAATTAGTTTGCTCTGGGGCCCTTTTCCCTGAGCTAAGACAAAAATGTGTGAGCCAGAGGCTTAAAAAACTGTGAGCTAGCTCACATTAACTCAGCTCAGAGGGAACACTGCTTTGGACAGGAAGGCCTTGATTTCCCCCGTTCTGACTTATGACTTCTCTTTCCAAATCAGCCACGGTTAAGACCTGTCTTTAAAGGAACCGCTGACAGGCAAGTCAATTTTAGTAGGCTTGTTTTGGGCCCACTGGACTTCAATTCAGCCCCAGTGTCTCGCTCACGTTGGGAAGAGTCACAAGTTTTAACATCTCAAAGAGATGCAGAACTGTTGAACCTCAGACTTTTCTGCAGGAGGGAAGCCAGTGATATGTGGCCCTTCCAATGGACAAAAATATCACAGTAGGGTTTTTTCCCTCATAAACATATGAATCTCCCCTTCTCCTAAGCCACAATGCTTTCCCAAAATGTGAGTTGCTCTAAGGCAGGGGTGGCCAATATGTGGCTCTTTCACACCTACTGTGTGGTTCTTGAAGCCCCCACCACCCTGTCAGCCAGCTTGGGGAAGGCATTTCTCTCTTTAAATCACTTCTCCAAGCCAAGCCAACTGGCAGCTTGGAGAATGCATTTAAAGTTAAAAGTTGCTTTCTTTCCCCCTCCCCTCCCCTATCTATTTGCTTTTCTTCCTTTCTGCTCTCAAACATCTGATGTTCATGTCTTGCAGCTCTCAAACATCTGATGTTATTCTACGTGGCTCTTGCGTTAAGCAAGTCTGGCCACCCCTGTTTTCCCACCTTCGTGCTTCATTCCTGTTTCAGAAGGCAGAGCTGGGGGACTGCTGGTCAGTCTCTTGGCCTTTGGGCCTTGCAAGATTTCAACTTGCTCCTTACGCTCTTTAACGTCTACATGAAACCACTGGCTGAAGTCCTCCAGAGGTTTGGGGAGGGGGAGTCACTGGTTTCCAGATGACCCTCAGCTCTGTCTCAACTTCTGGCTTATCTCAGGGAGGCTGTAGCAGCCCCGAACCGGCGCCTGGAGGCCGTTTTGGAATGGATGCAGGCTAATAAACTGAAGCTTAATTCTGATAAGATGGAAGTGCTCACTGGAAAATTCGAGCTGGGATGGATGGTGTCACCTGTTCTGGAGAGACAGCACTGCCCTTGAAAGAAGGGACAGGTCTATAGTCTGGGAGTGTTCTTGGACCCAGGCCTAAGGCTGGATAAGCAAGTGGCAGCTGTAGCTAGGAGCGCCTTTTATCAGCTACAGTTAGTCAGCTGCAGCCTATTCTGGGTAGAAAAGATCTAGCCACTATGGTGTATGCCCTGGTTACATCTAGAATAGACTACTGCAATGAACTCTACATGGGGCTGCCCTTGAAAGGTGTCTGGAAGCTCCAATTAGTGCAGATGCTGCAGAAATACATAATTCAAAAATGAAAAGCGAGCGGAAGCTTGCTGGGTGACCTGGAGCCAGTCACCTGCTCTCGGCCGAACCTACCTCACAGAGTTGTTGTAAAAATACAACTGAAGGAGGAGGGAACGATGCGAGCTGCTCTGAGTCTCTATTGAGGAGAAAGGCAGGGAGTGAGGTAAATAACAAAAGGCAAAGGTGAGTTCCCTGTCTGAAAAGGCCACACAATACAACGATTGGGTGGCAGGAAAGGGAAGACATGTTGGTTCATGGCACTGACGTCATGACTCATGTTAATTTTATGTTGCTGTTTTACATCACCTGGGCAGATTTAACCCGGGGACTCTTGCCCAAGTGTGCTTTTGCATCGAAGTTTAAAGCTAAAGAAACACGATTTCGTGTTTATGTCACGGTGTCAGGAGCTCTTGAAGAGCCACAGGGCAGGTGTGGTCAGCCACTTGGCAGTCGTGCCCGCGGGCCAGGCTCTCTCATCCAAGACCAATGAAGGTGCTGCCAGCTTATTTATTGAACAGGACTTGCTCCTTGCCTAGATCCAAAGGCGGCTGACCTCTTGGCTTCGTGCGTGACATGGTGAGCCAGCCTAACTCCAAACCGGCACCACTAGTTTCATTTCAGGACGGGCACTGTGAAGGGCTGCCCCAACTTCGGTGCTCTGTTGGAAATGCCACTCCCCGCTCCATAAAACGCTACAGCGAACAGGCTGTGAAGGTGCCCCACCTTCCTTCCGGGTGATGGGCGTGGGGGGAGGGGGCGGATAACAGTGCTCTGAAGCGGATGTGTTACTCCAAGACTGAACATACGAAACTGCCATATAAGGAGTCAGGCTATGGATCTGTCTTGCTAAGCGAAGTTTGCTCTGACCGGCAGAGTCTCTCCAGGGTCGCTGGGTCTTTCCCAGCACTGCTTGCCTGCGTCGGGTTCCTTGTAACCGGAGATTCTCTCCTGGAAAACCTTGCCTCCTGCAGGCAACCAGGACCACCTCGCTGTGGCATCAAAGAAGAGGCAGGTGGCATACGCCTACAGTCACACGCTGCCCGGGAAAACAAGTAGATGTTACGGCAGGCTGGAAATGAACCGTGACCAGGTTTTATGTACAACACAGTGTTTGAGAGAATCTGGGTTCAAATCAGAGCATCTGACATCTCCGGAGGCCCGTTCGGAATATTATTCATTCTGCAGTTACCCAGATTCATTCACTTTGCCAAACTGGTACAGAATATCATGGTGTTGAATTCCCCCGTAGCACCCCGAACATGCGTGGCTTGTGGCCTCCGCCTTTAATCTTTTTTCCCCACCATCCCCTCCTGGGTTTTTCCCCATCTTCCAAGCAAATATGAAAGAAAAACACCATTCAATTTTTACCTCTCTCTCTAACTCCCCTGCCATGCAGCCAGTGGTTAGAATCACAGAGTTGGAAGCGGCCATACAGGCCATCTAGTCCAATGTAAGAACATACGAGAAGCCATGTTGGATCAGGCCAATGGTCCATTCAGTCCAACACTCTGTGTCAGAGTGTCCAAAAAAAACAGGCAGCATCAGGAGGTCCACCAGTGGGGCCAGGACACTAGAAGCCCTCCCACTGCGCCCCCCCCAAGAACCAAGAATACAGAGCATCACTGCCCCAGACAGAGAGTTCCAACAACGCGCTGTGGCTAATAGCCACTGATGGACCTCTGCTCCGTATGCTTACCCAATGCCCTCTGCTCAATGCAGGATCAGCCTACAGCAACCTAACCAGCATTCATCCAACCACTGCTTAAAGACTGCCAGTGAGGGAGAGCTCACCACCTCCCTTGGTTAAATTCCCCAGTTTATTAATTTTTTTTTACCTCGGCTCATGCACCCACCCAAAATGTTGTATTCCCCCCAATTTCCTCCTTTAAATAAAAAGCCTGCCCCCTTCAGTTCAAAATTATATGAATTCATGAAGTCCTCTTACATTGAAATCAGATCCTTGGTCCCGGTCGGTTCTATCTACTCTGACCGGCAACAGCTCTACAGGGTCTCAGACTGAGGTCTTTCACATTGCCTACTGCCAGATCCTTAAACTGAAGATGCCAGGGATTGAACCTGGGGCATTCGGCATGCCAAGTATATGAATGCATATGAAGCTGCATTCTATTGAGTCATACCCTTCTGACAATTCAGGTCAGTACTGTCTACTCTGACTGGCAGCAGCTCTCCAGGGTCTCAGGCATTCACATTACTTGCTGCCTGGTCCTTTAACTGGAGATGCCGGGGACTGAACCTGGGACCTTCTGCATGTCGAGCAGATGCCCTACCACTAAGTCATGGCCACCTCCCCACTGCCCCTGGACATGCCCAAGTATATCAAAACCTCCTTAAATGTTCACAGTGCTGCTGAAAGGGAGAAAACCAAGGAGAGTGGGCTCATGAAAGAGGCGAAGCTATTAGCATGCACCGTCCAACAGCAAGTTGTACGTATGGACACAGAAAAGCTGCCTTACGTAGGTCATCAGCCTATGCAGTTCTGTACTGCCAGTTTGGTGTAATTGTTAAGTGTACAGACTCTTATCTAGGAGAAACGGGTTTGATTCCCCGCTCCTCCACCTGCAGCTGCTGGGATGGCCTTGGGTCAGCCATAGCTCTGGCAGAGGTTGTCCTCGAAAGGGCAGCTGCTGGGAGAGCCCTCTCAGCCCCACCCACCTCACAGGGTGTCTGTTGTGGGGGAAGATGTAGGACGGGGTGGCCAACGGTAGCTCTCCAGATGTTTTTTGCCTACAACTCCCATCAGCCCCAGCCATTGGCCATGCTGGCTGGGGCTGATAGGAGTTGTAAGTAAAAAACATCTGGAGAGCTACCGTTGGCCACCCCTGATATAGGAGATTGTAAGGTGCTCTGAGTCTCTGATTCAGAGAGAAGGGTAGGGTAAAAATCTGCAGCCGCCGCCTTCTACTACTGGCAGCAGGTCTCCCGAGCCACAACACAGAAGGGTCTTCCCCTGACGGCTGCCGCTTGAGACCCTGTAGCCAGAGATGCTATGGATTGCACCTGGCAAGCAAAGAGGCCAGGAAACACCTGAGCCTCTCTCTCTTCCCCACAAGGTTGCGTGAAGGGCAGGTGTGCTCTCTGCCTTAGGAAGTGTATGCCCCCCACCCCCGCCAAATACACACATTTTTTGATCCACGGCCTTAGAGAAAATTCTCCCGCACCCACCCATCCCCGATGACTGCTGCTCTCGCTGGGTCTCTTGCCAGAACTCGTTCAGCCGGTTACCCCGTCGAGCAGCTTCCCTCATGTTTGGGCCTCCCCTGTGCTGTGTTTGTTCTAGATAAACTCTGCTGAAGGAGATAAAGCTATTTACTCCTGGCAGGAGAAGGTTACAGGCATAAGTTTGTTACTTTTAGGAGGGGGATTAGCCTTCCAAGAAAGAAAAAATGTAGAACCTTTAAACCACCCCACCCTCAATGACAAAGGGCAGCCGCGCTGAGAGAGAGAGAAAGAGCAAGCAGAAACAGGGTGATTGACAGCTGTGGGATCTTTTAAAAGCTAGTTTTAAATAAATGTTCCTGTTATCAAAAACTCAATAAAGGTATGTGAAGTGCAAGAGAAAAGTACTTAAAAAAAATCAGAATGAGAAGTTCAGGCATACATCAGATGCTCCGATTTATAAGAACATAAGAGAAGCCAAACTGGATCAGGCCAATGGCTCATCCAGTCCAACACTCTGTACACACAGCGGCCAAAAAACCCAGGTGTCATCAGGAGGTCCATCAGTGGGGCCAGGGCACTAGAAGTCCTCACACTGTTGCCCCTCCCAATTGATATGTTAAATTAAAAATAATTTATCATGTTGAAGTGTTAGTATTATTGTGTGCGTTTGATATTTAGGCATTTTATGTTTTGGGGTTGTTGTTTTTTTTGAAAAAGTTATAATAGTTTTTAAAAATCGGAATGGTCTAAAGCAGGGGTCTCGAACTCATTCATTATGAGGGCCAGTTCTGACATAAATGAGACCTTGTCAGGTCGGGCCATGTGTGTCATAAAATGTAATGCCAGGTAGCAGAGGTATACACTTTATAAAGGACACAGGCAAACACAAGCATTTTAAAAAAGTTTAATATAAAACATGCTTAAAACATTAGCACTTGGTCTTAAAGGTGCTTTCTTTGTATCTCTCCCATGTGATTCAGAGAACTGGACAAAGGAAGCTCTGGCTCTTTCCATCCTTCCCCAGGGGACCAGGAGGGGGAGGAGCCTCAGCCCATAGAAGGAAGAGAGGTTTGGCTCAGTAGCTCTGCTGTGGGAGTGAGAGAGTCTGGCAAAGCAAGCTATTCCTCCCCAAGGGAGGAGCTGCAGCCAATGGAGAAAATAGAGGTTTTGCTCTGTAGCTCCTGTGTGATTGAGCAAGCCTTGCAAAGCAAGTCGTGATGCAGAAGGAAGCAAGAGAGAGGGAGAAGGAAGCAGATGGCAGCCAGCTGCTCAGAGGCCTGATAGACGCCCTCTGGGGGCCTGATTTGGCCCCCGGGCCGCATGTTTGACACCCCAGGTCTAAAAGGTATCGTACTTTCTCCCCCACCATCTAGGTTTGCTTATTTTACCCATACCCTGCCTTCCTTCCGAATCAGGATCCAAAGAAGCTTATAACATTCTCCTCTCCTCCATTCTGCGCTCTGAGGCAGACTAGGGTGGCTATGTTTGTGGCTAAGGTTACCCAGACTGCTTCCATGAAAGAGGGGGGGGGGGGTGTTCGAACTGGATTCTCTCAGCTTCTAGTCCAACACTAACTACTAAGTCATGTGACAGTGAGAGCAGCTCCTCAGTGGAACAGGCTTCCTCGGGAGGTGGTGGGCTCTCCTCCCTTTGAGGTTTTTTAAACAGAGACTAGATGGCCATCTGACATCAATGCTGATCCTGTGAACTTAGGGGAAGTGCTTGTGAATTTCCTGCATTGCGCAGGGGGTTGGACTAGATAACCCTGGAGGTCCCTTCCATGATTCTACGGTGGCCAAGGTAGGGGAAAAGACTTATCTGAGCTGCTGCTGCAGAAAGGAAGAAATCTCAACTGGAGAGATACCCCATCCCCACAACTTCAACTTGTGGTTATTTGGGAAGAGGGCCGCAACACTACGAGGGATTGGAAACGATATCAAATGAGGGCTAAAGACAGCACGGAATCATATGAGCAGAAAATGATGTTTAAGGAGCAAGCGTATGAAGGGAAAGGCAGGGTTGCCAATTTCCAGGTAGTGGCTGGAAATCTGTTATGACAAACTGATCTCCAAGCAACAGAGATAAGTTCCCCTGGAGAAAGTGACCGCTTTGGAAGGGGGACTCTGTGGCATTGTACCCTACTGAAGTCCCTCCCCTCTACAAGCCTTGCCATCCTCAGGTTCCACCCCCAAAATCTCCAGGGATTTCCCAACCTGGAGCTGGCAACTCTATAATATGTTGATGTACAGAGTGGTAAAGCTTCAGTACTGCAGTCCTAAGCTCTGCTTACGATCTGAGTTCGATCCCAGCGGAAGCTGGGTTCAGGTAGCCAGCTCAAGGTTGACTCAGCCTTCCATCCTTCCGAGTAAAATGAGTACTCAGCTTGGTGGGGGGCGGGGAAGTGTATATGACTGGGGAAGGCAATGCCAAACAACCCTATAAAAGGTCTGCCATGAAAACACTGTGAAAGCAACGTCACCCCAGAGCTGGAAACGACTGGTGCTTGCACAGGGGACTACCTTTACCTTTTACAGCCTTAAAATGGAATGCAAGGGGCATAGCCAAATGCAATGGGGTTAAGTGATGCTGTGTGCCCAAGACCCTTCAAGACGCACCAAAGGCAGAGAGACGCAGCATAAAAGTAAAATAAAAGGATTTCTTTTGTGAAGATAAAAGTGATTCTTCCCCAGAAAAAAAACAAAATACATAGGCAAAGAGCAGGAAAAAAACAAAACACAGCAGCCCTTACATTAAAGAAGTTAAGAGATAATTATCAGATGAGGCACTAGTCAAGGGAGTTAACAAGCCAAATTGGGCAGTATTTTACAGTGGTTAGAGGGGATTATAAACCCTCATCCAATTAAACAAAGTCCCATTTGAAAGGCCTCCAGGGTTTTTTTTTTTGTTTTTTTTTTTAAAAAGCCTTTTCAACAGTGAAAATCGTTGATGCCTGGAAGGCCAGCCTTTTTATGGCTTTAAAATTACTTGTTGTGAACCACTGAGGTGACCCGTATGGCTGCAAACCTAAGAAAATTTACTAGGTTTATAAATACAGTAACACAGTGAAGCCTTAGCTGCTTCATCTACTGTTAAAGAAAATAGTTGCAACCCCAGAGCGCAAAGGTTGATTCATTTATTAAAATATCTGATTCCCGCTTTTCCTTGTGGCTCAAGCCGAGAGGACCCTGGAAAGCGGGAAAGTAGGGGGGCCGAGGAGAGCCCTGGGCTTGCCTAAGACCACCCACTCGGTTTATGGCTAGTGCCAAACCCAAATGAGGGCCCTCCTGGATCATGGCTACTAGCCACAGGTCTGTTTAACAGCATCCAGAAGTCTCTTTTGAGGTGCTGAATCTCAGGAACTGAAGAAGAAGATTGCAGATTTATACCCCACCCTTCTCTCTGAATCAGAGACTCAGAGCAGTTTACAATCTCCTGTATCTTCTCCCCCCACAACAGACACCCTGTGAGGTGGGTGGGGCTGAGAGGACTCTTTCAAGGACAACCTTTGCCGGAGCTATGACTAACCCAAGGCCATTCCAGCAGCTGTAAGTGGAGGAGTGGGGAATCAAACCCGCTTCTCCCAGATAAGAGTCCGCACACCTAACCACTACACCAAATTGGCTCAACTGCTGGAATACGGGCTGGTAGCCCTTGCATCACAAGCTCCTTGGCCCCGCGAGCCACAGAGGCTGCAACTGAATTCCTGTTTCGGGGGCTGAAGGGTGTTCTGAGACCAAGAAGTTTCTGTCCACTCGCACGGTCCATTGGGATCCTGGTAGCCGGAAGCCACGCCTGGAATGCTGTGTAAAGTTCTGGAGGCCTCCCTTCAAAAAAGATGTTGACAAAATCGAGCGGGTGCGGAAGAGCACAATGAGGATGATGATGGGCCTGAAGGAAGAACCCCATGAGGAAAGGCTGAAGGCCTTGGGAATGTTCAGTCTGGAGAAGAGCAGATTGAGGGGGACATTTGCTCTCTTTAAATATTTAAAAGGCTGTCATTTAGAGGAGAGCAAGGGGCTGTTGCATTTGGCAGCTGAGGATAAGACTCAAAGCAATGGGCTCAAATTACTAGCAGAAAGGTACCGGCTGGATATTAGGGAAAAAATATTTACGGTCAGAGTAGTTCAGAGGTGGAACCAGCTGCCTAGGAAGGTGGTGAGCTTCCCCTTCATTGGCAGTCTTCAAAACGTGGCTGGATGATTATTTGTCAGAGATGCTTTAGGATGATTCTGCATGGAGCAGGGGGTTGGACTAGATGGTCTGTATGACCCCTTCCAACTCCATGATTCCATTATTCTAAGGATGAGAAAAGCCCCAAAGAATGCTGGGGGATCCAGCCATGGCAGTTCTAGCAAGTTAATAGCTTCTTCTGTTTTCTAACCCTCCATTTTCCTCACAACTCCTCCTATACAATCTGGTGTCATCTCAGCTTCAGCTCTCCTGCCATTTCATCTCTGGACCTCCCAGCCTCTTTCACTTGTTTATTTGGCTTGCTCCTGGTTGATGCTCCTACAGTATTGACTCGTGGCCCTAGGATCACAGCCCGGACACAAAAGAAGCTCCTGGAACTCTTAACTTCTCTCGCAAACTTCACAGGCTCAACAGTGCAGCATACCAGGAGGTATACAGAACAGCTAAAATGACACAACATACCCACTGGTTCCAGCCTCCATACTGGGGAAAACCCAAGACATTTACAACTTTAGTAAATGCAATGCATTTTGTCTTTGATGCGCTAAGCTTAACCCGAGAGGTCCAGTGTTTCTTGCAAGCACGTTGCCGAAATTTCATAGGAGAACGTTCTTCCTACAGTGGCTGGGAAAGGGGTGGATAAGGAAGGTATGAATAAGCTCCAGCTGCCTGAACTACAGAGAGTGATTAAAATGTGGAATTCCCTGCCTGAGGATGTAGAGATGGCCACAGGCATAGAAAGCTTTGGAAGTGAATTTGACAGATCCTGGGAGGAGAGCTACGATGAGAAAAAGGAGCCTCCATGTTCAGAGGCAGTAAGCCTCTGAATTCCAATGCCAGGAAGTAACATCAGGGGAAGGCCTCAGCTTCTATGGCCTGTTGTCGGCCCTCCAGAGGAACTGGCTGGGTACTGTGTGTGAGACAGGATGCAGGAGTAGCTGGACCACTGGTCTGATGAAACAGGCCTGTTCTTATGAAAAGCTGGGTTTTATACCCTGCTTTTTTCTACTTTTAAAAAAAAAATTTCAAAGATTTTATTGAATAATAAAAGCATTTACAAAACAAAAGGAAACAAATAACATTCAAGACCTGTGAAACTCATGCAAAAACAAGACATGGTCAGAAGTCAATGGTCTAAATCAGAGATGTCAAACATGTGATCCAGGGGCTGAATCAGGCCCCCGGAGAGGTCCTATCAGGCCCCTGAGCAAGTGGCTGTCATCTGCTTCCTTCTCCCTCTCTCTTGCTTCCTTCTGCAACACAGCTTGCTTTGCCAAGCTTGCTCAATCGCACAGCAGAGCTACACACATGGCCCCGCCCAACATGGCTCAGCCCAACCAGACATGACCCGGCCCAACAAGGTCTCATTTATGTCTGATCCAGCCTTCACAACAAATGCGTTCGACACCCTGGTCTAGATGATCAAAAGGTTTATAATGGTACTATTCCCCATAAAGGCTTAAATATACAATCAGCAGAAAAGTGGAACAGCAAAAGTTACAAGTGTCTTCCTTTCCTCTCCCCCCACCCCCATCAGTCATCTTGAGACTCAGGTGAGGCTGAGACTGTCCTAGGAGAACTGTTTGACTGACCCAATATCACCCAGCAGGCTTCATGTGGAAGAGCGGGGGATCAAAACCAGTTCTCCAGATTCGGTTCTGCTGCTCTTAACCACTATGCCACACTGGCTCTCTCTCTCTTATGTTCTTACACAGGCAGTGAGAACACTATTCAAGAGCAAAATGGTTCTCCTGCCGGCTTTTGCAGTTCTCAGCCTCTTGACGTTTCCATGGGAAACTAGCTAACTAGGCACAAGGTAGTAAGTTATTCTAAAATCCAATTCCCACCTACTCTCATTGCTGCAAAAATACTTGAGGCACTTCAAGATGAGAGAGGAATGGATGCAGTCCCAGATTCCATCCAATTAAGGGATCTCCAATGTAGGACTGGAAGTCCTCTTCCGAGACCCGGACCAATTTTAATTGTACTCCAAGGACCTCTCGATACTCCCGGAGAAGCCCATCTGTCAGAAAAGAGCTCCCCTGTTCTTAAAACACCCACAGTGGAGTAATGGAAGACCGGGCCTGGTGCACACTTTCAATATCCCCCTCCTCCACCAATCCCAATGGCCCTTCCTACTACATACAATCTCAAGATTTGTAGTTTCTGAAATGACAAAGTAGCAAGCATGCAGACTGGGCCTGCTTGGATATCCAGGGTGTTCTAAGACAGCCAGTTTGGTGTAGTAGTTAAGTGTGTGGATTGTTGTCTGGGAGAACCAGGTTCGATTCCCCACTCCTCCACTTGCACCTGCTGGAATGGCCTTGAGTCAGCCATAGCTCTCGTAGGAGTTGTCCTTGAAAGGGCAGCTGCTGTAAGAGCTCTGTCAGTCCCACCCAACTCACAGGGTGTCTGTTGTGGGCAAAGAAGATAAAGGAGATTGTAAGCCGCTCTGAGACTCTGATTCAGAGAGAAAGGCAGGGTATAAATAAGTCTTCTTCTTCTTCTTGAATCCTGAAGGTGAGTCTATTTCTAAACTGTCATGCTCGGACACTGAAGATTTGGGGCTCACAGACTGAATGGGGAAGTACCCCATTACCCAGCACTTTAGAGAACACTTTAGAGAGCCAGCCTGGTGTAGCAGTTAAGAGTGGCAAGCTCTAATCTGGGTTTGATTCCCCACCAATACTCCCTCTAAGCTGAGGAGTCTTTTGAGCAAAAATTCTACTTTGTGAGCTGCTGGCATTAAAGTTGTGAGCTACTGCATAGATTAGTTTGCTCTGGAGCCATTTTTCCTGAGCAAATTCAAAAACGTGTGAGCTGGAGGCTAAAAAACTGTGTGCTAGCTCACACTAACTCAGCTTCGAGGGAACACTGCTCCCCACTCCTCCTCCACATGCAGCTGCTGGGTGACCTTGCTCCAGTCATAGCTCTTGAAAGAGCCTCTCTCTGAAGAGCAATTCTCTCAGAGCTCTCTCAGCCCCACCCAACCCACAGCATGCCTGTTGTGGGGAGAGGAAGAGAAGGGGATTGTAAGCCCCTCTGAAACTCCGAGTGAAAGGTGGGGTATAAATCCAATTCTTCATCTAGCAATATAATCTCCCAGAAAGTCTACTCTTGGGCTTCAGATGAGAGTTCCCAGCTGTCACCAGTAAAGCAGAAGGAGAGGGGGACGCAGCTAGACGGCCCTCCATCACACCCATATCCAGCTGGACATTCAATGAAATTGCTGAGCAGTTGGGTTAGAACTGATAAAAGGAAGACCTTCTTCACCCAAAGGCTGATTAACACACGGAATTCACTGCCACAGGAGGTGGCGGCGGCTACAAGCATAGACAGCTTCAAGAGGGGATTAAACATCTGGAGCTGAGGTCCATCAGGCTACAAGCCACAGGGTATAGATTGAGCTCTCTGTCTGGGACAAGTGATGCTCTAGGGCTTCTAGTGTCCTGGCCCCACTAGTGGACCTCCTGATGGCAGCTGGGATTTTTTGTCCATTGTGTGACAAAGAGAGCTGGACTGGATGGGCCATTGACCTGGTCCAACATGGCTTCTCTTATGCTTTTATGGAGCTCCTCCCTTCCCAGTTATCAGCTCTTACGATGGAGGCCAAAAGGAGACGAGAAAGCTGCCAGGTACCTTTCCGTCCTGCCTGGGACTAGACCTCCCCAAGAATCCCCTTCTCCAAGCACTTTTCCCATTGAATTTTACACGCTAAGTTCTCTCTATAAGTCTTCTTTCTTGAATTCTCACCAGCCATTAAGCTGAAGTTTCCCCAGATGAATGGCGACTAAAATATTTACATAACCAACACTGATCGACTAGTGGGCAGTGGATGCTAGTTAACAAGAGAGCAGAGCTGGATTGGAACCCAGGCCCAACCCACCGGCCGCTGGACCCATGCCAGCCCCTGAAAAGAAACATTTCCTCTCTGCTTAGAAGGCAGCTCCCTCTGCTGCTGATAGGTGTTCTAACACACCTTTCTGAGCGCCTGCAGACTGGAAAACAGCTGGCCTGTGGAAAAACAGATCACGTTTCATTGAAGATAAATGAGAGCGTCTACCCGAGTTTTATCACAAGATCGGCCTCGGGAGTCAGACAGGCACAGAACCGCGCTCTCCTCTGGAGAAAAATGCCACGGTGCTGCAGAGCAGCTACGCGGCTGCAAGCTTGGCTCCAAGGAGGGCAAGCCCTCCTGCTACAGCTGGCACAGAACCAAGCCCAGGGAGCCATGCCAGATGAACAGGCCTCGCTGCACAGCAGAGGTGTCTGCGTCACGGTCCTGCCACCCAAAACAGGAACTTTCACTTGGGACTGGGAAGTGAGAACTGTCAAGCCTTTTCTGCTTTCCGTGGCTCTGAATTAAGACCTATTTCCAGTGGGCTGGACCAGCTGCTCCCTGCCACTTGAAGCTGGGGACGGGGGGCCCTGACACATGAGGCTGCCGCAACAACACGGTTGCGGCACTGACCTAAAAGCTGCTCTTGGCAAAAACATCGCCAGTCTGGCCCCAGTGGAGGACGGCGTGGGGAGGGACACCTCCGGCTCTGCTAATTTCCAGTTCCATTTTTATCACCCTGGGCTTCGGCATCAGATCGTTCCAAAAAAAAAATCAATGAGATGATAATAGCTTCCTGCAGAAACAGGCATTCCAAGTGGCTGCTAGAGGAGTGGGGGGGGGGGGGAGAGAACTGATCAGCCCAGCTTGCTAGAATCATAGAGTTGGAAGGGACCTCTAGGGTCATCTAGTCCAACCCCCTGCACAATGCAGGAAACTCACAAACACTTCCCCCTAAATTCACAGGATCTTCATTGCTGTCAGATGGCCATCTAGCCTCTGTTTAAAAACCTCCAAGGAAGGAGAGCCCACCACCTCCCGAGGAAGCCTGTTGACACTTATATAAGAAATAATCTGTTGAATACGTGGATGAAATATAAGAAATATGGTGATGAAAGGAAACCGTTATGGCTAGTGCCAGCAGAAGTGATAAAAATAACGGCTGAAGTGGGTGAAGAAAAGTGGTTGTCATATAATCAGCTATTAAAAATACAAGGCGGTAAAATAGAGCTGAAAACTGCGAAAGAGTTGAACAATAAATATGATTGGTTTCAAATGCAACAAATAAAGAGTTTGGTGGAAAAAGACATTAAAACTGAAGGAATAAGAAAAGAACAAACAGAAATGGAAATAGTTCTGCTTGGAGATAATGAAAAATTAATTTCAAAACTATATAAACTGCTTTTGAAATGGTCTACAGAAGATGAAGTAGTGAAATCTCAAATGATTAAGTCGGCAATTAATGTAAATAAAGAAATACAGATGGAATCTTGGGAATATCTTTGGAAGAATTCTATAAAGCTTTCGACATGTCAAAGTATTAAAGAGAACTGTTTTAAAATGATGTATAGATGGTATATAACTCCTAAAAAGTTGGCAAAGATGAACAATAAGATGCCAGATAGATGTTGGAAGTGTAAAAAACATGAAGGTTCTTTTTACCATATGTGGTGGACTTGTGAAAGAGCAAAAAAGTATTGGCAGATGATTCAACAAGAAATATCTAGGATCTTGGGATATGAAATCAAGCAAGTTGCAGAGACTTTTCTGTTGGGATTATATATGGAAAAATTTCCAAAAGAAGATAGAACTATAATTTGGTACTTGCTCTCAGCTGCTAGGACATTGTATGCGCAGTTGTGGAAGCAAGAAAGTATACCAGAGAAATGGAATTGGATTATAAAAGTTATAACATGGAGTGAAATGGACAAACTGACAAGAATTTTAAGAGACTATGATCTAGAAATTTTTAAGTTGGAGTGGAAGAAGTTTAGAAGTTAAATAGAAAAAGAGTGGAAAATAAAAGGGCATTGGAAAATTTTTGATAATGAGTAAGTCTTACAAGAAAGAAAAATAGATTTGTTTTATTAGTTAAGGGTACCTTTAAATATTAGAATTTTAAGTATATAACACCAGCGGGGGTCAAGTAACAGGGGGAGGAGGGGTTAAAAAAGTAATATATGGGATAGTTAAAAAGAATTAATAATGCAAGAACCGATTGTTACCATACGTTACTGGAATAAAATTGTTTTAAAACACAGACAATGGGGAGCCTCCCATGCTGGAGAACTAACCGTTTGACATCCCCAGCTGAAAAATCTCATAAGCAAGTTCATGCACCTCCAATACAGCAGCTGAACTCTCTGTCTCTCTCTCACACACACACAGAGGAGGATTTTTTGTGCTTGGCACCAAACAGATACTGGGCTTCTGCTGGGGGGGTGGGGTGGAGAGCATGGGTGCATATCTGACAACAGCTGGCCCATGGACAGTGGTTCATGCAACCCTCCTAACTCTGCTTGGTGTAGCTCGACTCCCATTATATCAAGCAAACTTAGGACTACGGCCAGGCCAGGCTGTGCCGGTTGCTAATCACAGGTCGCAGCTGGTTACGATAGCGGGGCTGCTGACTGATTTGGAGAGCTGAACTGAGAACTGGTGATAATCAAGGGCCGACAAGAGCATCACCGTTTTGTGTGACGTGCAACAACAGGGTGGCAGGTTTGAAAGTGATTACGTTTTTAAAAGACTCCGTGCACATACGCATACAAGGCGGCTGTAGCAGGGAAAGCCTGTCCCTCTGGGGAAAATCCGCTGGGACCAGGAAGGGAGAACTGCCAAGCCTTCTTTTCTGTGGCTCCGAATTAAGGCCTAGTTCCAGATTTGTAGTTTTCAAGCAAGAGGGGGAACAGGGGGCGCTACCGGTGCAGGACCCCGAAAGCAACAAAAGGGGACTGGACCTCCTCCCCCACCAAGCAGCTTTGTGTCCCTTCTGGTTTGTTTTTTCCTTACCAGGAGCAAGGCCCGTTGTGAAGAAAAATACAACGGGCTCTAGGAGGCGGCTGTAGGAGGCGAGTGCCCACCACTCTTGCTGTCTTTCCACCCATCCAAGTGAAGGTACTGACTCCCCCCTTCCACCTCAAGGGGAGCTGATTTCTGCCATCTAGTTATATATCTGAGTGATCTCCAGTGGTTCCCCAGGAGGAAATGGTATTGTACCTGTAAGCCCTATGAGGTAGGTTAGGGAGGAGGGGAAGCTGACCCCAGGTCACCCAACAAGCTTCCATGGAAAGGGGGGGGGTCCAAACCAGGGTCTCCCAGATCCTAGTCTGACACACCCACTGCTAGACCACTCTGGTTCTTAAGACCCAGGGCCGGGTGATCTGAGGCCAAGTGAGATGAGCCCCTAGAAGAGGGACAGACTGACCGTCACATACCCTGCCGCTTCCTTCTGCCACTGAAACTAATTTTAATGACGGTTTTAACTCTGAATTGGTGCTTTGTTTTTTAAACCATCTTGGGAGTTGTTACAGCTGAAAGCCTTGTTAAGTAAATTATTAACTAAGCGGTTAACTATAAAACCAAATGCAATGTGTGAATACTCTCCAAAAGGCCCACGGCATCTTTCTCCTTTCCTTCTGGCGGTGCTATGAACTTGCAGCAAACGCCCGGAATGTCACTTCCCATCACGAAAATGAGAAACGCTGCTCTACCTCTGCTCAAAACCTGATGTGATGTTCAAAGCAGCTGGAGCGAAATCGAATGGAAAACCCATTACAGAAGCCTCCATGTAAGCCTCAATTGTTTGGCTTGCCAGGTGCCTGCTAATGATGGGCAAACGCCCAGCAATTGTAGCCAATGCCTTCCAATGCTTAGCCGGTTGGTGGGCAGGAGCAGGCAGGCCAAACAGGGGAGTGATCGCTGCCATGTGATGTCACTTCTGGTGTAACCTGGAAGCACCAGTGCTGCACCATGGCGATGGTTTTAACGCTGGCATTAAAACTAGACTTTTGGAATGGTGCTGGAGGTGCTGGAACATTGCCCTGACACAATGCTGGCACTTCTAGGGTTGTGCCAAAAGTGACCTCATCAGGCAGCAACAACAATCACTCCCCCCCCAGAGTAAGTACCCACCTCCCCCATGTTCCAGCGGTTGCCATACCTGGCAACACTATTGATTGCACAGGAGTCTTATGATTCTACTACTGGAAGCAGATCTTGAAGCACAAATTCCTGCTCCCTGTTGCTGTCTAGTCCTCAAGACCCTCAAAGGTTCACTAAGGATTTCAGAGAATACCTCAATTCTGCTCCAGACCCTTCCACTAAGAGGGGTGGGGGGTGGGGGAATGCATTCAAGGACACACAGTGGTTCAATTTGGCCAGCTGGTCACCCAACCCATAGTTTTGAAGATCTTGAATTAACTGCAGCCTCATAGTGCTTCCTGCGTCACTTTTGTAGAATGCTTCGCTCTCTGTTTCACATTCACCAGAAGCTACGGTTCGTCACAATCTCTGAATCAGCACTTGCCCCTACAAGCCTAACTCAGAAAATCTGCTTCACATCAAAGTTTGGAAGACCAGAATTCTGGTTTGGAGGACCAGGAATCGTCGTAGTTGGACCATCTGGACAACACCACGTTTAGCACCAGAACAGGAAAGTGTGCCTGCAGCCCATTCACAATCCGCCAAATCAAAGTTCAGAGAATCATTTGAACAAGTCCACCCTCCCCCCCCCCCCAAAAAAAAAAAAAACCCCAAGCCCAGTTATTTTTTCACTATCATTTCCGGAGAGGAATAAAGAACTTGCAACATCCCTCATGACTCGCAGAGACTGATGCTCTTTCCTAACCCTACAATTATAGAAAGGAGGTAGCTGCAGCTGAACTGGGGGCAAAAAATGCCAGGGGTTCAAGACAGTTATAGAGCTGAGCTAAGCAGAGCTGAGCCTGTTTCAGGATTACGTGCGCACCACTGATCAGAGTCTATGGAAAGCCAGGCAGTGTTTTCAGGAATAGTTTAAAGCCTAGAAAAACCCATCCCTTTAACGCCTCTCCTGTTCTCAATGGAAGATGTTTTTTAAACAAAAGAGGAAATAGGGATACCTCCACACAGATTTAAAGTGGTTTAGCAATTGCTCTTGAAGTGTAATTTTGCAAGACAGGCTAAGGATCATCCACAGAAAAATAGTTCCCACATTCATCAGCAAACATGACAACTGTAAAAACTGGTATAAAATGACACAAGCTTGTAATGTAGATACATCCTACGCATATACATTCCTTAGGAATAGGAAATGGTTTCAGAAGAAGAGAGTGGTTTTATGCCCCGCCCCCTCACTACCTGAAGGAGTCTCAGAGAAGCTTACAATCTCCTTCCCTTCCCCTCCCCACAACAGACACCCTCTGTGAGGTAGGTGGGGCTGAGAGAGCTCTGACAGAAACTGTTTGAGATGAACAGCTCTGCAAGAACTTGTGACTGACCCAGGGTCACTCCAGCAGCTGCATGTGGAGGAGTGGAGAATCAAACCCTGTTCTCCCAGATGAGACTGCATGCACTTAACCACAACACCACACTGGCTATCAGAAAGTAGCTGTGTTGGTCTGCAGGAGAACAGTTAGATTTGAGTCCAGAAGCACCTTAAGAGATCAACGAGAGGCCACCTTAGAGACCAACTGCCAACCAAACCCAGCTTTCAAGAGTCTGGCTAGTCTGACATCTTATATCTGGGATGGCCAAACTGCAGCTTGGGAGCCACATGTGGCTCTTTCACACATATTGTATGGCTCCTCATGGTCAAGGAGGAACTTAATGCAGGCTTACTCTCAAGTAAGTGTGCTTAGCTTTGGGACCTCAGTCAGCCACTGAGCGCCGACCCATAGGTAGGCAACTATTTCTGCTATATGCGAAGTGGGGAAAGAGGGAAAATAGGTAGGCTTGCAAGTTCTTCTCCACCACCACAGAGGTCACCTGGAGTCCTAGAGCAGGGAAAGAGAGTGCATGAGTCAATGAAGTTACTGGAAGGAGGGATGGAATTAAAAAAAGGTGGTATGGGGTTCCTCCTTAGTTTCACAGTTCTTGTAGGAGCAGTATTTACTAATCTTGGTGTTAATGCAAAGAGAGATGCATAATGATGCAAACAGCGGTCAGCGGTTTGTATGGTACATGTGTGTTTCCTTCTCCAGCTTGTGCCAAAAATAATTCCCAAACCTTTCCCTATGCAGATCTTATGGGGACTGTTATTACTAGCTTTAAAAAAAAAAATCTCTTCCTAGCATGGTCATGTTGTAAAATGCATACATATGTATTTTATCTTTCTATACAAAGACAATATTAAGAGTTTTAATCAGGGCTTTTTTTTTTTTAACAGGAACGCACAGGAACACAGTTTCAGCTAGCTTGACACCGGGGTGTGTGGCCTAATATGCAAATGAGCTCCTGCTTTTAATAAAGTTTCCTGGTTTTAATAAAAACGTGTGTGTTAATATTTATTCATGTCTTGCAGCTCTCAAAATCTGGCATTTATTCTATGTGGCTCTTACATTGAGCACATTTGGCCACCCCAGCTTATACCTTGAAACTCTCGCTGGTCTCTAAGTCACTACATAAGAACATAATAGAAGCCATGTTGGATCAGGCCAACGGCTCATCCAGTCCAACACTCTGTCACACAGTGGCCAAAAAAACTCAGGAGGTCCATCAGTGGGACAGGACACTAGAAGCCCTCCCATTGTGCCCCTCCCTGCACAATGCTAACTATTCCTAAGATGAAAGTTTGAGTCCTGTGGCACCTTTAAGACCAACAAAGTTTTACCCAGGGTATGAGCTTTCATGTGCATGCACACTTCCTCAGGAGGAAAAGTGTGCATGCACTATTCACTATCTGAGGAAGTGTGCATGCACTATTCACTATCTGAGGAAGTGTGCATGCACTATTCACTATCTGAGGAAGTGTGCATGCACACAAAAGCTAGTGCTACTGGACTCTAACTTTGTTCTATTTTTTCAGACCAACACTACTACCTACCTGGATCTATTCCCAAGTTGTCTTACGAAGCCACTGAAATACGGCACCCCCGCCATTTTCCCAGAATGCCTCTGTTTACCATAGATTAGAAGCAACTCCTTCCTTACAGTAAATGCTTCCAGTATGTGAAAGAGTTAACCAAGGGCTGGTATGAAGTCCTGGAGAAACAGGTAAAAGCTGCAGGTACTCTACATAAATCTACCATCTCTGGCATTGTATTTTTGGAAGAAAATGGTACATTAAGTACACAAACTGTCAAGGCACCACAGCCCCTCAACGGCCCCTGCAGAAATAATTGTCCTTGGTTGGGCAAACACCACCCTGGGTTGCTTGAGACAGCCAACAGGTTGTGAAATCCCTGCTTGCCATCTTCCTGCTCAGAAACAAGGCAAGGCCTGGCCTCAACCTGTTCCCACTTTTTTTTTTTTTACCTCCGTGCCCAAGACTCCAATTATCTGGGGCAAAGGTTTCCTCTGTTTAAAGTAACAGAAGCATCACTTCCCTCTTCCGTGTAATAAAATCTCGGTTGTGTCACAGGTGGAATCCATACCACTTCACTTGGAACTTTCTAATGCACGATCCACTGGAATTCCTGCCTGCGAGCGATTTAAATTTTACGCACTGCCAGTGGAGGTAACAAGAGCTGGGGACGGGTGGCACCCGAGAAATCAGGACTGACGTTTAATCAGTCGAGAACAAACGCCTCAAATGAACCCTGGTCGACTGACTGTTCGTACAGTCAAGCGTCTAAAACTTTCATTTTACAAACACCAGTGAAGAATGCCCTGACCTAGATGGCCCACACTGGTTAAGTCTTGTCAGCTCTTGGAAGCTAAGTAGGGTCAGCCCTGGTTAGTACTTAGACAGGAGACCATCGAGGAAGCCCAGGGTTGCTACACAGAGGCAGGCAATGGCCAACCACCTCTGAATGCCCCCTTGCCTTGAAAACCCCACACAGCAGAGGTGTCAAACATGCGGCCCGGGGGCCAAATCAGGCCCCTGAGCAACTGGCTCTTGTCTGCTTCCTTTGATCTGCATCACTGCTTGCTTTGGAAGGCTTGCTCAATTGCACAGGAGCTACAGAGCAAAAGCTCTATTTTTTCCATTGACTGAGGCTCCTTCCACTCCTGGTCCCCTGGGGGAAGGAGGGAAAGAGCCAGAATTCCCATTGCCCAGTTCCCCAAATCCCATGGGAGAAATACAAAGAAAGCACCTTTAAGACCAACAAGAGAGCCAGTTTGGTGTAGTGGTTAAATGCGTGGACTCTTACCTGGGTTTGATTCCCCACTCCTCCACTTGCACCTGCTGGAATGGCCTTGGGTTAGCCATAGATATTGTCCTTGAAAGGGCAGCTGCTGTGAGAGCCCTCTCAGCCCCACCCACCTCACAGGGTGTCTGTTGTGGGGGGAGAAGATAAATGAGATTGTAAGCTGCTCTGAGTCTCTGATTCAGAGAGAAGGGCGGGGTATAAATCTGCAATTCTTCTTCTAATGTTTTAAACATGTTTTATTTTAAATTAAAAAAAAAATCTTTAATTATGTTTGTCTGTGTCCATTATGAAGTTTATATCTCTGCTACCTAATCTTGGCTGCAACTTGATGACACCTTCCAGTGCCAATGAAGAATAGAATTATACCAGATGCAGATACTACCGTCATCTAGAAAGCTCCAGATTCTCCCAGAACCATGACAGAACAATGCTGGGATAGAAACATAAAGCTGGAAGGGACTCGAAGAGTCATCTAATCCAGTGCCCTGCGCAATGCAGGAAATTTGGTTTCTCCCCTTCACTTCCCCCAAGTAACCCCTGCTCAATGGTCAGAGGAAGGCAAAAAAAAAAACCCTCCTGGGACAACCTGGCCTAGAGGGAAATTCCTTCCTGGCCCCCAAGGTGGCAATTGGCAACTACCCTGGGGCAGGTAAGAAAGGGTCACAGGAGCCAAGCACTGGCTCATCCCTTCCTGCCCTCCCTCTTACGCTCTGCCTAAATTCATAATGAGTCACAGGCCACAAGACGGTCACTTTCTCACAGCTAAAGGCAGCTGGCCCAGTGATAGTTTTGTGCCATGAGCAAGTGGTTTATGAACGGGCTGGCACCTAGCGCCAAGTTTTTCTGAGCATATGCAAAGTTCACCCCCCCCCCCAAAAGAAGATGTGTAAATAAAAATGAACCACGGGCAAACGTCTCCAATATGCAGAACACCTTTCTTCCCATCAAGGGAACGCTTGCTCACCAGTCTGGAGTCTCAGACAGCCTTGCCTTAGGTGACAGCAGCCCCACAGACGCTGCGCCACCTGAGAAGTGTCTCAGGGCGAGACAGCAGACAGGCAGTCATTCCGTGCATGGGGACAGGCTTGGGCTCTCCTTTGGGGGATGCTGGTTAGTCTGTATGTACCTGGGAGACCAACACACCCACGTGTGCCGTCTCAACAAGCACGCCTAGCAAAATGGGGCCAGCCACCTTCATGGTTTTTGCAGACCGAGTCATCAAGCGGCAGAGCAGCAAGGCGAGCACCCCGTTTTGCATTTGTAGCAGAAACCAAATACAGCGCATGCATGCGTAATATGCCACAGATGCATCCCCAACTCCAAGAGGCGGTGCCTTTAAGCCCCGTTGACAGCATACACTGGCGGGTTGCAAAAATATTCACATTGCTCAGCTAGGACATTTTCCTGGCTTTACATTCTCCAATTCTAGTAACGTTGCCAAGAGCATAAATGTCTGGCTAGCTGGCAACCCCCTAAGAGCCATGCCAGTCTGATAGCGGCTTCATACAGGTTTGGTTTCACGATTCAGCCCTGGTGCCCTTGGGTCCTGGTTCAGCAAAGCCTGAGCTGCAGTAAGACCAGCTGGGCCTGGTGGCTTGACCTGGGGCAGGAAGAACACCAGCTCCCTGAAAAGCAACCTTGGTTCATGCAGAGCTGCAAGGCTCAAGGGCCCCTCCATTCCAGCCTTCGTCCTGAGATGAAACTACAATAAGCCCACTGCACCACCCAATGGCTGCTAATTATACAAGTTGCAGTTGCTGATATGGAGTTCTTGGCCACAGACAAATTATCAACCCAACCTTATGCTAAATGCGATCCCATTTATTCATTTACTTCATTTATACCCCACCTTTCTCTCCAATGTGGTCCCAGAGCAGCTTATATCTTCCTCCTCCCCTCCATTTTATCCTCACAACAATCCTGCCAGGTAGGGTAGGCCAAGAGCATGTGACTGGCCCAAGGGTCACCCAGCAAGCTTCCCTGGCAGAGTGGGGATTTGAAACCGGCTCTCCCAGTTCCTAGTCTGACAGCCTAACCACCACATCACACTGGCTCTTTTACTGAAGCATTTTTGACATCACTACCAACCAATGCTCCCTCTAAGCTGTAGAGTCCTGTGAGCAAAAAATTCTACGTTGTGAGCGACTGGCATGAAAGTTGTGAGCTACTACATAAATTAGTTTGCTCTGGAGCCATTTTTCCTGCACTAAGACAAAAATATGTGAGCCAGAGGCTAAAAAATGGTGAGCTAGCTCACTCAACTTAGAGGGAACACTGCTACCAACCAAACCAGGTAAAACTACCACTATAAAAAAAAGAGTTAGATTTCACAGTTCACTATCATTCTTAAGGCTCTGTACAGGAAACAAACAAACAAAACCAAAACAGGAATGAAACTGTATTGTAGCATATGGCACGTCCAAAGTATTTCAAAAACCGCCGTCAAGGGCAAGAGAATCTTGATCTGCCATTTTGTGATGGTAGAGAATGATGGTAGCCAAGCTTTCTTCTTCAGTCTTCACATCCAACAGCAATGCACAAAAAATCACATTTTCTGTTTTACAGATGGAGAATAAAGGCTGCCAGACCTTCAAGGGCCATAGTGGCTAATCTGGGGGGAGGGGCTGTGTGCCACAAGTCATGGCCAAAGGACTGTGAGGCATCTATCTCCATCTCCCATGACTTGGACTAGCTTTTCCCTTCTCCACAGTTGGGGAGCTAGCAGCACCGTGAGATCATAGAATCATAGAGTTGGAAGGGACCTCCAGGGTCATCTAGTCCAACCCCCTGCATAATGCAGGAAACTCACAAATACCTCCCCCTAAATGCACAGGATCTTCATTGCTGTCGGATGGCCATCTAGCCTCTGTTTAAAAACCTCCAAGGAAGGAGAGCCCACCACCTCCCAAGGAAGCCTGTTCCACTGAGGAATCACTCTAACGGTCAGGAAGTTCTTCCTAATGTTGAGCCGGAAACTCTTTTGATTTAATTTCAACCCATTGGTTCTGGTCCTACCTTCTGGGGCCACAGAAAACAATTCCACACCATCCTCTATAGGACAGCCCTTCAAGTACTTGAAGATGGTGGTCCTATCACCTCTCAACCACCTCCTCTCCAGGCTAAACATCCCCAGCTCCTTCAACCTTTCCTCATAGGATTTGGTCTCCAGACCCCTCACCATCTTCGTCGCCCTCTTCTGGACCCGTTCCAGCTTGTCTAAATCCTTCTTAATATGTGGTGCCCAAAACTGAACACAATACTCCAGGTGAGATCTTACCAGTGCAGAGTAAAGCAATACCATCACATCATGTGATCTGGACACCATACTTCTTTTGATACAGCCCAAAATTGCATTTGCCTTTTTGGCCACTGCATCACACTGTTGACTCATGTTCAGCGTATGATCGCACATACTACTGCTAAGACAAGTCTCCCCCATCCTATAACCATGCATTGGATTTTTCCTACCTAAATGCAGAGCTTTACAGTTATCCCCGCTAAAATTCATTTTATTGATTTTAGCCCAGTTTTCCAGCCTGTCAAGGTCATCCTGTATCCTGTTTCTGTCTTCTTCTGTGTTTGCAACCCCTCCCAATTTAGTATCATCAGCAAATTTAATAAGCATTCCCTCTATTCCTTCATTCAAATCATTGATAAAGATGTTGAACAAAACAGGTCCCAGCCCAGGACAGATCCTTGAGGCACTCCACTTGTCACTCCTCTCCAAGAGGATGAGGAACCATTCACAAGCACTCTTTGGGTGCGATCTGTCAACCAGTTACAGATCCACCTAATGGTAACAGGATCCAAACCACATTTTATCAACTTGGGAGAGGCAGGCAAGAATGTAGGCCTGATCCCATGCCCTCGTCCTCTGAACCAAGAGCCACACAAACCACCATCGCCCACCGTGACGGTTGTGGTACTCTTCTTTGCAGGTTGGCCATCCAGACCTTAGAAAGCCTCAGGAACAAAGGAGGGTCTGAAATCAGTCAAAGGTCTAGACTCAGCCCAAAGAACCTCAGCGGCTTAGCATCAACTAAGTACATTCCACAGCTCAGCAAAAGAGGCTGACCAAACAAAGAGTTCCATTTAGATCAGCATCTAATTTTCCACAAATGACCAACCAGATGCTTCAGGGAAATCCAAAAATTGGGTCTGAAGGCCACAGCACTCCTCTGCTTCATCCCATTAAGGGAAGCCCTTTGTAGCCATAATTGCTACTGACAGCCAGATCCCACCATAAATATACCTCGTACATTTTTAAAAGCTAGCTCTTGCAACATCCCGTGGCAGTGAATTCTATATATTAATCATGGGCTCTCCTGCATCTACTGCCCACCAATTTATGCTGGGTGATCACCGATTCTAGTACTATGGGGATTAAAACAAAATCCCTTCTCTCATCACCTTTCAAATTTCATAAACGTTGCTGTCCCTACCCTCTCTGCCCTCCTGGTCATCGTTGTTCTAAAAACAAATAAATGAAAAGGCCTCAAGTGATTTACCCTTCCTTCATTGGGAAAGTGCTCCAAGCCTTAGATCACAGTTGCCTTTTTTCGATTTTTCCCCCCCAGCTCCATACTCTTTTTTGAGTTTTCACATTCTTGGGGTATGATATGTCACAAAGGCATCAACATGCATACAAAGTTTTGGGTGGGAGGGACAAATCTGAAGGGCCTTTTGTTCACTACCTTCTCTGGGGGATTACTGGAGCACTAAGAGATATTCCCAGGAAACCTCCTGGTGTAATACCATTTTACTGAAAAGATTCCATTGTTGCTCTCTACTGCAATGGTTATGATTTATCAGGATAACAGGCCTGCCCCTGAATCACACAGCATCCCCAAAGGCATTTTGATATTCTGGATGCTTTCTAGTAAGAAAGGGGGGTGGGTGGGCTCTAGACAGCTTTTAAATTCTCCTTTATCTGGTTAAGTTCAACCCCGCTAAACACATGCTGCTTGCTGGCCTTTCATTCCTACACCCTGAAAGCTGTTTTGATAAGTCAGGAAATAACTGCATTATGGGGAAGGGAGACAAAAAGAATTTCAGAGATCGCTGCCATTAGCAGATTTCACCCTGAGAGGTACAGAAGACTGGGGGAGGGGGGGAGAGACCTTTAAGAAGGGGATCCTCAGGAGAAACTTGTGTTAACCTAACTGAATTGGGCACAGAAACATTCAAATAGAATTAGACATAAACTAGCTGCTTAAAATTTTACACAATTTTTCAAGCTGGTCTGCAGGATGTGTGCGTTGCCGTCTCCATCTTCTCCATCAGATCTGTCTATGGCCTTCTCCAGTAAGAAGAACAGACTGGATTTACACCCTGCTCTTCTCTAACCAAAGGAGTCTCAGAGCAGCTCAGAGCCTTTCCCTTCCCTGTGAGGTAGATGGGGCTGAGAGAGCTCTGACAGAAACTGCTCTTGAGCAGAACAGCTCCGACAGAACTTGTGGTTGACCCAAGGTCACATCAGCAGGTGCACGTGGAGGAGTGGGGAATCAAACCCAGTTCTCCCAAATAAAGAGTCTGCACACTTAACCACTACACCAAGATGGTTATCAGATAAAATCATCATCATCACCGCCACCACCACCATCATTGTTCCTCCTCTGGGTGCCCCAAAATTCTAAAATTGGACAGGTGAGAAACCATTTCTGTTGCTCTAGCTTGTTGCTAGAAATCTCTTGTGAGGGATTCTGGTATCATCATTCAGGCGCCAGATAACATCATGTCCTGTTTGCTCCAGACCTGGGACTGATTCCTTCCCTTTGTACCTAACTGGCTGGTTTCTTGCTTGTGCAGTTTGTGGAATCTGTGCTGCAGCTTCAAACTTGGGGGGGGGGAGGGGACACCGCTGCTGCTATGATTTAATGCTTTTTTATTGATTTGTTTCATATTTGCTCGATAGCTGCAAAACTGCGTTGAATGCCTACTGGATAGAAAGCTGGCGTGCTTTTTTTTTAAAAGGTATTTTTTTAAAAAGAAGAAGAAGAAGAAGCACTCTTTTTAACTAGTCAGGATCTAAATAGCAGGGGAGATTAAATAAACAAAAGCAATTGCCAAATGACAAGGACTGCAACCTGCCAGAATAGGAGAACAATCCTACAAAAACAGTGGCGAAAGCGGTGCCAAGATCACATACCTAAAAGGGCCACAGGGGACTACAGGAATTATGAGGCCTTGAAAGGACAGAATAAAATGGCAACAGTACTACTACCTTTACCTTTTTACATAGAGAGACACAAGAAGCTGAGCAACATACAGTTCAGCCTCCTTCTCCTCCTCCAAGTAGATTGAGTAGTGGAGAATCAAACCCAGTTCTCCAGAATAGAGCCCGCTGCTCTTATCTACTACTCCACAATAGCTCTCCACTCCCCACCAGCACCTTGTGAGGAGGCAGGTGGGACTGAGAGAGCTCTGAGAGAAACTGTGACTGCCGCAAGGTCATCCAGCAGACTTCATGTGGAGAAGTGGGGAATCCAAGTGGGGAATTACCAGTCTGCCACTCTTCACCACAACACCATGCTGGCTCTCTGGAGAAAGACAATTCCATCTGCCTTAACCTGTGGCTTGCAATATTTAACATGGGAGCTGTGAACAGACATTAGTAGACACGCTTGGGTAAGAACACTATGAAGACAGAGGTTTTTCGGTCCTGTAAAATCAGTGCAAACAGCACCCATTTGGAAAAGGGGGTGGAAAGGCTACATTTAGCATCTGAGAAACCAGGTAAAAATAGGGAGCTAAGAATATGAACTTTTACTCAACATTCATCCAAGTGTTTGTCCTCCCCCACCCTTCCGCCTTCATGTGGTTAGTTTTAACCTTGCTTGGGTAAACTGCGTTCTACTTATGTTTCCCCCCCCCCTCTCTTCCACTGTAGGGTATTCCTCTGTTTTAACAGCAATTCTCCGCAAAGTCAACAGGATCTGTACACCCCAGAACATTGCCCACTTCATCTATAGCTCTCTCGCTGGGCTTTAACCCTTTGCCTCAAAGCCCAGAGGAGGAGAACGGATAGATGGCAGAGAGGAACAAGAGACACTCTGTATGCAAGTAAGAACTGGCAAGGCAGCCAGCAAGAAGGAGGATGGATAGAAAGACAGATGATAGATGATGGATGGATGGATGGAGAGAGAGAGGGGGGAGGGAGAGAGAGAAGAGAGAGAACAGATAGAAAGATAGATGTGAGAGATATGATGATTGATAGATTATAGATGACAGACAGACACACACACACACACTAAAGGCCCTGATTTGAGAGCAGCAAGATATGCAGCTGACTCTGGCAGTTCTCAATGGCTCGCCTCTAATAACTGTAGTCCCCAGTGGCTGCCTCATTATTTAACATTGAACATTTATATGCCAAGTTCTCATCCATTCACAGTTCACTACAGGTCACAAGACAGCCCCACCCACCCACCCAAAAAAAACAATTAAGCACACACAATGGTGGAAAACGCAATCAAGTTGCAGCTGATTTATGGCAGCCCTGTAGGGTTTTTCAAGGCTAGAGACAACCAACCTGGTTTGCCACAGCCTCCTTCTGGGCAGAGATCCTGGACTTCCTTTGCGGTCTCCCATCCAAGTACCAACCAGCTAACTTGCCTTCACTTCCAAGATCTGTTGAGACTGAGCCAGCCTGGGCCAGCCAGGTCAGGGCACGTCACGACAAAAGCTGTAACAGATCTACAACCCAGCGGCCAAACAAAAATTCCAGTTGAACACAACCAGCTTCAACTTCTTGCCGATTAAGAGTGCCCCCCCCACAAAAAGCCCTGCCCATTAAACTTTGTGCCCATCCTCCCTCTCTCCAACCCTGTAGCTACGCTGGGGCCCAGGAGAGGCCAGGCCACTCTACTTAAACCCCCCTTCCCTCTATAGGGCCCCTCCATTGGAGAAAGAGCAACAGCAAGGGGGAGAGTGAGCAAGAGACAGAGCGAGAGAGCGACGGGGGGGGGGGGGGGAGAGACAGCAACAGCAAGAGACCAAGGGAGAGAACGAGAGAGCGAGTGAGGGAGAGAGCGACAGCAAAAGAGTGAGAGAGAGCTTGAGAGCCACAGCGAAATAGCAAGGGGGAGACTGAGTGAGTAGCAGCGAGAGAGTGACAGTGAGGGAGAGAGCAACAAGAGAGTGAGAGAGAGCAACAGCAAGACCGAGAGAGAAAGAGAGAGAGAGAGAGAGAGCTGGGGCCAGATGGGGCCAGATGGGCTGGCCGCTGGAGGGAAGAAGCAGCTAAGCCCCGCGGGCCCCCACCAATTTTTTATCTCCTGGACCCCTTCACCCAAAATTTTCTGGCTACAGGCCTGCCTCTCTCCCCCTTATGGCTACAACACAGAAGGAGGGCAGTGCTGCTCTTCTCTTTATCTGCAAAACTTTCTTTCGTTTAACCCCTCCAATCCCCAACCCAACCCAACCCCACCACACCTGAAGACAAGACAAAGTACACACAAGCTCATCCCATGGTCAAGCACAGCTCTCCCTTTCTGCCCTCATCAACTTATTCTGTATGACGCCCAATACATTCTGTGCCACCACCAGCAGAACCAGGGCAGCTGGGGACCACAGAGAGGGCTTTATCAATGGTGGCACTTCCACCTGTGGCACGCGCGCACACGGTCTTTTTGCAGCAGGAACTCCTTTGCATATTAGGTCACACCCCCTGATGTAGCCAATCCTCCTGGAGCTTACGGTATCCCTGTACTAAGAACCCTGTAAACCCTTGGAGGATTGGCTACATCAAGGGTGTGTGGCCTAACATGCCAAGGAGTTCCTGTCGCAAAAAAGGCCCTACACACAAGGCTTGTGCAGAGTCCACCTTACTGTCCTTCAGGCGCCGTGCTGACACATTTCTTTCTGGTGGTGGAAAGTGACATCAACCTGCAGCCAACGTACAGCAACTCCCATCGGCGTTTCCAAGACAAGAGATGTTCAGAGATGTTCTGCCACTGCCTGACTCCGAGAAGCAATTCTGAACTTCCTCAGCAGTCTCTCTCCCAAATACTAGCCAGAGCCCACCCAGCTTAGCTTCTGAGGTCTGATGGGACCGGGCAACTCTGGGCCATTCAGGTCAGAGCGCTTTTGTGGGGGGGGGGGGGGGCGGTCAGGGCTTTTTTTGTAGCAGGAACTCCTTTGCATATTAGCCAGTCCTCCTGGAGCTTACAGTCAGCCCTGGAAGAAGAGCCCTGGAAGCTCTTGGGAGGACTGGCTACATCACGGGGGTGTGGCCTAACATGCAAAGGAGTTCCTGCTACAAAAAAAAAGCCCTGGTGAAAGTGCAAAGCACTAACAAGTCAGAGTCAACTTATTTTGACAGACTTAAAAACTGAGCAGTTGCACCTCTTAAAGCTGTGTTTATGGCCCGCTTCTAGCCTGAAGATTATATTATGGGCATCCTCTCAGGCTGATGGATGCTTTGTGTTTATGGCTTGGTTTGGTTATTGATCATTCTCCTGACCATAAGAACCTGCTGGATCAGATCAACGGTCCCACCTCATCCAGAATCCTGTTTCACTCAGAGGCCAACCGGTTACCCTGGAGGACAAACGAGGGCTTAAAATTTTTTTTTTATTGTATTGTTTTTATTTTGTGAACTGCTTCGAGCAAGACTGGAGAGGCAGCACATAAATTTCCTAAATTAAATAATACTCCTTGGCGATATCATGTCAACAATAATTGTAACAGCTTATGGAGCTTGACATTTCCTGGGGCAGAGAATACCAGTCTAGCTACCCTACGAGACGACATAACACAGTTTGGAATCCCCCAGCCACTGGCATCTGGAAAGATACCCAAGGGTTGACAAATAACAAACAAAGCAATCATCCAGCTACGGAGGCAATCTGCTTAAAAGCCTGACAGAAAACAGGGAAAGCAGCTTAAATTGAGATGAGAATTTATGGCCTTGAAGGTACAACATTCAACCAGGGCTTTTTTTGTAGCAGGAAAACCTTTGCATATTAGACCACACCTTTGCATATTTGGCCACACACCCCTGATGTAGCCAATCCCCCAAGAGTTGCAGGGCTCTTAGTACAGGGCCTACTGTAAGCTCCAGGGGTGTGTGGCCTAATATGCAAAGGAGTTCCCGCTACAAAAAAAGCCCTTCATTTAACATTTTTAAGCTGAAAGTATCAGACATTTTACATGAAGCCATCTTATACTGAATCAGACAGTCCATCCAAGTCAGTATTCTCTACTCAGACTGGCAGTGGCTCTCCAGGGTCTCGTGCAGGGTCTTTCACATCAACCAATACTAATTTCTTTAACTGGAAATGCCAGGGATTGAGCCTGGGACTTTCTGTCTTCTACTCAGCATTGTCTACTCTGACTGGCAGAAGCTCTCACACCACACCTGCTTCCAAAGCCTTCAACTGGCGATGCCAGGGATTGAACCTGGGCCTTCGACATGGCAAGCAGATGCTCTTCCACTGAGCCATGGTTCCCCCCCCCAACTGCTTAGTTACGACCTCTTCATTTACCAGTTTAAGGCTGGCCCCTCTCCTCACCTCACACATGTGCACACAGAGTCTGGACTGCAACCACTAGTGGCGAGTTCAGCTTTGTGAAATTAACTCCAGATCTGTGAATCAGAGGAAAGAGCCTCCAGAACAGAAAGAGACAGACGGAATTATTAAGTCAGATCCCATCTCTGCTCTCTGACTGTGGTTTTTAAAAATATTGTGAGAGACAAGTTTGGATGCACAGAGCCCTCGGGTGAGATAAGCCTTGTTTGCTTGGTTTCTCTTTGGAGGTACACAGGGAGAGAGAGAGCACATGTACAAGTCTGTACAGAAACGCAGCTCTTTCTTTCTCACCCCTAGCTGTAGGTAGTATTTCTGGCTGTGCTCGTTCCACCAGGCCATCTCCAATCGTTTCCCAAATCGTCCTGACACAGCCCGTTTGTAAAACAGCCCATTAGTTTATTGCATGCAGCACGGAAGGGTGCGGGCACTACATCCAAAGCACAACCATAACCAACGTATCCCATGCTTTTTAGGGTAAGCAAACGACAAGGTCCCTGTCCCCATGGAGCTTACAAGCACAGAGGGCTTTAAGAGGAAATTGAACCGTTTCGTGGAAGAGAAATAGGGTCGCCAGGTTCCCCTTGGCCACTGGTGGGAGATTGGGAGAGGGGGAAGGGTCGCCAGATCCAGGTTGGGAAACTCCTGGAGATCTGGGGAGGAAGTCTGCGGAGGTTGGGACCTAAGTGGGGTACAATGCCATAAAGTCCACTCTCCAAAGCATTCATTTTTTCCCAGGGGAACTGATCTCTGTAGTCTTAAGATGAGCTGTAATTCTGGGAGATCCCCAGGTCCCATTTGGAGGCTGGCATTCCTAAGGAAGAAAGACCCTTCAATAGCCACCAGCCGCTGCGGCTAAAGGAAAGACTCAAATAGACAGCCACGTTGGTCTGAAGTAGTTGAACAAAATAGGAGTCGATTGCACCTTTAAGACCGACTTAGTTTTATTCAGAACGTAAGCTTTGCGCGTGCACACAAAAGCTTACATTCTGAATAAAAGTAAGTTGGTCTTAAAGGTGCAACTGACTCCTATTTTGTTCTACTAAAGGAAAGACTGTCCATGTACAGAGGCAGTGCACCTAAGAATCTCTGTGCTAGCAGGCAACATCAGGGGAAGGCTTCGGCCTCCATGATCTATTGCTGACCCTCCAGCGCAGGGGTGGCCAAACTGCGACTCGGAAGCCGCATGTGGCTCTTTCACACGTATTGTGTGGCTCTCAAAACCCCCATCACCCTGTCAGCCAGCTTGGAGAAGGCATTTCTCTCTTTAAATCGCTTCTCCAAGCCAAGCCAGCCAGAGGCTTGGAGAATGCATTTAACATTAAAATTGTTTTCTTTCCACTTCTCTCTCTCTCCTTCCTTCCTTCCTTCCTTCCTTCCTTCCTTCCTTCCTTCCTTCCTTCCTTCCTTCCTTCCTTCCTTCCTTCCTTCCTTCCAACATCTGACGTTCATGGCTCACTGCTCTCAAACATCTGACACTTATTCTATGTGGCTCTTCCATTGAGCAAGTTTGGCCACCTCTGTTTCAGACAAACTGGAGCAACGGCCACTGTGCAAAACAAGATTCTGGATGAGATGGACCACTGGCATGACCCGGCGATGCTCTTCTTACAGAACAGGAAACAAGTGTTTTGTTACATTCACTCAGACTTTGTTTCTGAATGGAGCCAAAGGAGTTAAGCCAAGAGAAAGGTGAGATTTGAGAAGGGATATTAACTGCCACGAGACTTTTTTTTTTTCTTAGTTTGCAAGGAAGCAAGAGAGCTTAAGGCAGCTGAAAGTAATACAGTTTAATTACTTCATAATCCCGTACGGATGTTCAGGTGCATATTCAACACTATCTAATGTGGATTACTTACACCTCTTGGTAACACCCTTTAAGCCGGATCCACTTAGATCTGTTCTGGAAAGGTCCTGTTTTGCCTGTCCCTGCTTTTGAAAGGAAGGCAGGGCTAAGAGGCAGCCAGGAGAGAAGAGTTGGTTTTTATACCCCACTTTTCTCTACTGCAAGGAGCCTCAAAGCGGCTTCCTTTCCTCTTGCCACAACAGGCCTCACTGCAGGGGGGGCTGAAAGAGTCCTGACAGAACTGTGACTGGCCCAAGGTCACTCAGCAGGCATCAAGTGTAGGAGAGGGGAATCAAACTCAGTTCTCCAAGTTAAGAGTCTGCTGCTCTTAACTACTACACCATGCTGTCTCTGCAACTTGCACCAATGCAGGTATCATTCAGGCATCAGGCGAAGGCAATTTTGCTTTTTGCTGGGCCTTGGTACACACTCCCCACAATTACGTCTTGATTATAGCTGCCACATTTGATTCGTACCACGGCTGTTCAGCATTCGATTGCTGGCTTAATTGCAGTGCGTGTTTATTTTATAACTATTTAGGCACCGTAAGCTGCCTTGGCTGCTAATGGTAGAAAAGAAATGCTTTAAGTAAATAAAATGAGTGTGCGAGTCTGGCTTTTTCATTACGATGGGATGAAAAAGACTGATCCCCACCTCCTTTTCTGACCTGGGTCTGCAGTTCTGAGCACAGAAACAGGAGGTAGCCACAATTCTACAACAATGAACATCCATCTGAACACACATGAAGCTGTCTTACACTGAATCAGACCACCAGTCCAGCAAGGTCAGCATTGTCTACTTAGACTGGCAGCAGCTCTCCAGGGTCTCAGGCCGAGGTCTTTCATAAGAACATAAGAGAAGCCATGTTGGATCAGGCCAATGGACCATCCAGTCCAGCACTCTGTGTCACACAGTGGCCAAAAACCAGGTGTCATCAGAAGGTTCATTAGGTCCAGGACATTAGAATCCTCACACTGTTGCCCCTCCCAAGCACCAAGAATACAGAGCATCACTTACTCCAGACAGAAAGTTCCAACAATGCACTGTGGCTAATAGCCACTGATAGACCTTATGTCACCTGATGCCTGGTCCTTTTAACTGGAGATGTTGGGGATTGAACTTGGGACCTTCTGCATGCCAAACAGATGTCCTGCCACTGAGCCATGGCCCCTCCCATAGTTCTGACTGTATGCACAGGCAAGGTGTGAGGAGCATGTGCATGTGTGGATGCACGTATAGGCACAGGTATGACTCTTTCCCACCCCACCTGCAACAGGTAAGATGGTTCCTGCTTAGAAGACCAGCCTGATTCACAAGATTCACAAAAGAGAGAGACGTTAACTGTTTGGGTATCATACTTCTGCAACCTGGCTGCGGGACAAAAAATCTGTTAGGATCGCTTACTTTGGGGATGGCAGCTCAAACAGAGAAAATCATCTGGAATCTCTGCTGACTCACCTCTTTGCTCGGGGCTCTGGCATGACAGGACAAGATGACAATTCTTCTCTTCTCCCCCCACCTCCCCACCCAGCCATGCACAACCTCAGTGAAAAGTCCCTGTTTGCGTCATGCCCCCTGCTCTTTCTATTCTTTATGTTCAGGCGCCTCCACCGCCCTCCCCCAAAACACCCAAACTGAAGGCTTCCACTAACCCAGAAGCATCTCCCACAGCAGATGTCAGCATTAAAAGCATATATTAATATAGCGGTGGAAGCATGTGCTGTAGAGAGCTTTCCGCCCACATAACGAGGACAATGCAAGACCTCGATTGAACTGTTCATGGTACAAGTTGCCTGTCTCCTAAGAAGAAGCCTAAAAAACTATTAAAATTGGCATCGGATAAATGTGTGGCACCTTAAGGACCCACCTTTTGTGCAGGACAGAGGCTCAGGGTTGCAGGAAAGAAGTTCCTGAACCAAATCTTACTATAGTTCCTTGGTGGATTCTGGCAAACTGCCATTTTTCACCCTCATCCCTCCAATCCCTTCTGCAGCATGAGAGCTAAAGAACATAGGAAAAGAGGCTTCCGGGTTTCGTCGCCTTGAGCTCAGCGAGGGTCCACAGAGCTTGTCTCTTGTGGGCCCCCCTGAATTGGGCAGTGGCACCTCTAGGGGGGACCCTGGAGGGGTTGCCTTTCGGCATGGGGCTTTTGCAGGGAGACAGCGGCGGCTGTTCCTGCTCTTCTTGTGCGCTTCAATGCTCCGCTGCCTTGATCGCCATTATGGCAGAAAGAGGTAAAACCCGACCACTTGCTTTCTTTGCTGCTAACAAGCCTTTGATGTATTGCTTTCCTGTCTCAAACATGGCAATTCTACTCTGCAAGTAAGTTTGCTTTTCATACCATCGGCTAATGGGTCGTTTTACATAACAACAAACAGGTCAGTTCAAAGGAAGGGAAAGATGTGAATTCCCCCCACACACACACACTTTCCCGTGAATCCGGCTTCCAAAAGATAAAAAGAACAACTTTGAATGCCTGCAACAATCAGAATTTGACTGAATATAAATTCTTAAATCGACCCGGATTATGATTGAATAAGTGATAAAGAGACTATTATTTGGTTATAATTTGGTCTGAACAAATGAGATATATTCCAAAGAGATTGGTATTTGTCATCCGAGTGCAACTGAAATGGCAACGATCAAGATATACGGCTGGTAGAGATTTGGAAGGATAGACTAACTGGTTCTCTGAGTTACTTTTCAACTTTGATTATTAGACTGAGTTATTCTGTGGAGTAAAATGGCATCACAAAGCGAAATGTTTCATAAAAAAGATACAATGGATATCATATTTTCTCTAAAGCAGGACCTTCGTTTATTAACAGAGTTGATAAAAAAGCAAATGGGAGCTTTTATGTTGAAAGCTAGCAAAAACTTGAATCTACACGGGCAGATTGACAAAGAGATCTTGGTGACGTCTGTGGAGTTGGAAATGGAAAAAGATCTGTCGGGAAACAAAAAGAAGAAAACTAAAATGGAACCTTATGGCACAGTTACTAAGAAGAACTGGAAGTTAAGGCTGTTTGAAGTTTTTTTGAAAGGATCTAATGGCATGGGATTTTTACTATCGTTACCGAGAGGGGTGCTTGCATTAAGGAGAGAGGATTCACATTTCATCAAAAAAAATCAAAACGTGGAAAACTTTCAGGAAGAAGGGATTTTAAATTGTTTTCCTTCTCTGTAAGTAATTGGATAATATGGAACTTTCAGCAAGTTATGCGATTTTAAAAGGCAAAGTGAGAGCTTTGGGACACAATAGGTTTGTTCCTCTCTGATTAATATGGACATAAGAGCTAAAGGATTGAAAAGTTCTGAAAAGAAATTTAGATAAATAAACAGTTAACTTGGATTAATTTTTAAGACAGAAAACACAATTATTTTGTAATCTGGTAGATCTGCTCTTAATATGTTTGTTTGGAGAAATTGCTTATATTGAGATAGATAAACTAATATGCTCCTTGTTTACCATTTTTCTTTCTTATCTCTCCACTTTTTACATTATTTTAAATTTGATCTTTTTCTCTATCCGTTTGAAATATGTAAGTTAGAAGGATAAATAAATATTTGTCTTTTATACCTATTTAAATGACAACACTGTTAAAATAACATGTCAGTTTGTATTTTTAATATGGTTAAGCTTATCCAGTTAGTTCTGTGTTGAGCCCTTGGTGACTTTTTTATTATATCTATGTTTGCTGAAGAATAGTTCAGATTTGTTTTTTAAGTAATAGTTTAGAAAAAAGTGTACAACGGAAAATGAAGACAGTAGAATATAAGGGGAAAACTCAATACCTGCAGGTAGAAAGGATTAGGTATTTTGTTTTGAGATAAAAACATAACTGATATATTTGCAGCTTTCTTTGTTTCTGATCTCCCACTCTGTATTTCTCCCTCCCTCTTGATGTTTCTGTACTTCTACTTATGCTTTTTCTTTTTGTAGTTAAAATTAATAAAAATTATGAAAAAAAAGAACATAAGCCTTACTGGATCAGACTGAAGGTCCATACAGTCCTTGGTTCTGCTTTTTCCACAGTGGGCAACCAAATGCCCCCCTGGAAGCAGTAATTTGTGGCACGCTGCTTTGGACAAAAAGGCAGTTCCATTCAGCCATCAGGGCTAAGAACTGCTGATAGAGCCATACTTGGGTGACAGAATTTAACAGGCTCCTGTAAAGGATCACGGAAATAATGCAGTGTCAGAGGATTACCAAGTTAACATAATGAGAGCCCCACTGGATCAGACCAGTGGTCCGCGGCGGCCTGGGTAGAGAGATCCCTCTGCCAGCCTTTGATGGGACACATAAGAACATAAGAGAAGCCATGTTAGATCAGGCCAATGGCCCATCCAGTCCAACACTCTGTGTCAAACAGTGGCCCAAAAAATTTATACACACACACACACACACACACACACACACAGAGTGGTTAATAGCCACTGATGGACCTCTGCTCCATTGGTGCTAGCCTTGAAGGTCAAGAGTTTAGGGGTGCTCCTGGAGCCGTCACTGGTAATGGAGGCCCAGGTAGCAGCCACTGCCAAATCCGCATTTTATCACCTTAGGCAGATAAGGCAGTTGGCCCCATACCTGGAATGCAATGACTTGGCAACAGTGATCCATGCGACAATCACTTCAAGAATTGACTACTGTTAACGCCCTCTACATAGGGTTGCCCTTGACTCAAATTCGGAGGCTGCAGCTGGTGCAAAATGCAACAGCCAAGTTATCAATGGAGCTACCTGTACGGGTGCACATTCAACCTGTGCTGGAAACATTGCACTGGCTGCCCGTGGCGTTCCAGATTCGCTTCAAGGTGCTGGTTACAACCTTTAAAGCCCTATATGGCCTTTGACCTGTCTACCTTTGGGACCGCCTCTCCCCATGTGTGCCCCAGAGAGCACTTCGTTTCGGGGTCTAAACATCTCCTCAAGATCCCCGGACCGAAAGAGGCTCGACTACACCAGAGCCAGAGCGTTTTCAGTAATATCTCCTGCTCTGTGGAATGCCTTACCTGAAAACATCAGAGCCCTGTGGGACCTGCCACAGTTCCACAGGGCCTGTAAAACCAAGTTATTTAAACTTGCTTTTAGAGGCTGAAGGGAGGTAGCTGTTACCCCACGGCACCGATAATCCCACTGAACCACCATAAGCGAAGCAAGATCATTCAGAGCAATTAGAAACACACATCTTGGTCTTAAATGATTGTAAACTGTATTGCTTAATTTAATTGTGTAATCTGCTTTTAATGTTTTATATGGTTAAGTTGCTGTTGTTAGCTGCCCTGAGCCCACCAGGGGAGGGTGGGATATAAATTTGATAAAATAAAAAAAATAAAAAATAAATCTAGTCCAGCATTCTGTCTTACACAGTAACCAACCAGTGGATGGCCAACAACAGGACATGGAGGCTGAAGCTTCCCCCTGATGTTGCCACCTGGCTCTGGGATTCAGCGGTGGACTGAACATGGAGGTTCTCTTTAGTCACCACGGCTAGTACCCACGGCTAGACCTATCCTCCATGAATCAGCTGGATCCCCTTTTAAAGCTGGGTGGCCATCACTACATCCTCTGGCAGCAAATTCCACATTTTAATCACTCTCTGTAGCTCAGGTGGCTGGAGTTGATTCATGCCTTTCATATCCATATCCCCCTTCCTTTCCCAGACACTACAGGAAGAACGTTCTGTGAATTTCCAGCAGTCTGCCTGCAAGAAGGAAGGGCATACTGCTCACCATCCACCTATATGTATGGACTGGTAATTTCCAATTTTGTCTCTGTCTCTGCCTTGATTGCAAATGGCTCTTCCTGGCAACTACCCCCCCTTTCTTTCTATATATAATGGTTGAGGAAATTCTGTTTCACTGTATCTGAAGAAGTGTGCTTGCACAAGCAAACTTATACCTTGAATAAAACTCTGTTGGTCTTAAAGGTGCCACGGGACTCATATACCCGGAAACACTTGCTGGTCTCTAAGGTGCCACTAGAATCAAACCTAACCCTTCAGGACTCTGCTCTCTTCCTTTTTGACCCACAAACCAGTGTGTATTTATTCACCCGACCACCATCACTCACGGCCAGCAGCCTGGGAATCCGTCCACCCCACCTGATCTGCTTTGCTTGGGAACAGGCATCTACAAGCTGCTGATGTTTTCAAACAAGGCTCCAAGTATTGATGCCTTTCCAAGGGGTGGGGGGGTGGGAGTTAAAATGATCATGATAATTATAGCTACGTACACCGTTGCTCTGGGGTTAAGTAGCTCTGCAGTTAAGCTGGCAGGACACCAGTGCTTCGGAAACTGCCAGGAGAGGGGGGGGGGGAGAAAAATGACGGACAACTTTTGTACGCAGCACAAGATAAACTGCACATCAGGCCGCCTGCCAGCTCTGCAGTTCTCCCTTGGAGAGCTGCAAACGGTGGAAGAAAAAGGCAGCAACGCTGAGCTCTCTTCCTCTGGCCGCTGTTGGGTGGCTGGTCAAGCTAACCAGCCTCAAAGAGTCTCCATTAAGCGACTAGCAGACCAGGGTCTAGTCAAACAACCAGCCTGCTCTACTCTACCTCAGTCAAGGCCAAACATCAAAATTGCAAGACGTTATAGTCCCGCTGCACAGGCCGCACCTGGAGTACTGTGTGCAGTTCTGGAGGCCTTACTTCAAAAAGGATGTGGACACACTGAAGCGGGGGCAGAAGAAAGTGACAAGGATGAACAGGGGCCTGGCGATCAAGCCTTATGAGGAAAGGCTGAAGGACTTGGGCATGTTCAGTCTGGAGAAGAGGAAGTTGTGGGGGGACATGACTGCCCTCTTTGTATTTGAAAGGCTGACACTCAGAAGAGGGTGAGAAGTAGTTCCTGTTGGACTAGGACGTGCAATAATGGGTTTAAAGTACAGGGCGAAAAAGCTGTGGTAGTGGTTTACAGTAACAGTAGTTCAGCAGGGGAACGGTGAGCTCCCCCTTTAAGCAGCATCTGGACGAACACTAGTCAGGGATGCTTTAGGCTGATCCCGCAATGAGCAGGGGATTGGACTACATGGCCTGTATGGCTCCTTCCAGCTCTATGATTCTATAGTCCCTCCTGGGGCTGCAAATGCCATTTTAAAAGCACTGGGAGTTCTTTAAAAATTGCTGTGAGACCCCAGTCACCCCAAGAGCTCTTGTCCCTCCCTATGCCTATTCAAGTGTAGAACCAGCCATGGGCGGCATTCTGTACCTGGAAATATGCGGAGGGGAACCAGAGCTCTTGGGGCCACCATGCTGAGCACCCAATCCAGATCAGGGCCTCAAAGCAATTTTCAAAGAACTGCCAATGCTTCTAAAATGGTGCTGGCAGCCACAGGATGGACCCATGGCTACCATCACTTGTAGTCTGGCCCTCAGTCGCATATGGACAAAGAGCTAAGGAAACCTATCTTTCACCGTGCTGCTTTGGTTGGCTGCCTGGTAAATTAACTTTGCTCGCCAGAGGCAACCTGAGCTATTTCACTAAGGCTGAATGGTTATATAGTTAGCTCAATTTCTTATCCTGCAGTTTCCCAAGGACTTGTTACAAAAGCTAAACAGAAAGTCAAAAGTGCACAGAACAAAACACTCCAAACAAGCTACCCCATGCCTGAATCGTTCCAGTGACTTAATGCAAGCCCAAAGAAAAAGTTTCACAGTAGTGGAAGACTTCCACAATCACACAGCAGCCACTAAGAATGTGCCTGTTTGCAGCTGGCACATGGAAGGAAGTTCTCTCCAGCTCATGGGTAAACAAAGGGACCAAAATGGTACAAGCCTGTGGCATCCAAACAAGGCTGACAAGCTAGGTTAATAAATCAGAATAACTAACATGTAGAGAAGAGGTGGCCAAACTGAGATTCGGGAGCCACATGTGGCTCTTTCACACATATTGTGCGGCTCTCGAAGCCTCCACCCCCACCCTGCTGGCCAAATCGGAGAAGGCATTTATCTCTTTTAACCCCTTCTCCAAGCTAGCCAGCAGTATGGAGAATGCATAAAATTCAAATTGCTTTCTTCCCACCTCTCCCTCCCTCCCCCATCTATTTTCATTCCTTTCTGTGGCTCTCAAACAATTGACGTTCATCTCTTGTGGCTCTCAAACATCTGACATTTATTCTATGTGGCTCTTACGTTAAACAAGTTTAGCCACCTCTGACGTAGAGGGCCCCAGGTTCAATCCACTGCACGTCCAATTAAAGGACCAGATAGCAGGTGACGTCAAAGACCTCCACCTTGAGACCCTGGAGAGACGCTGGCGGTCAGAGTAAAGGAGACATACCTTGGCAGACCGAAGCTCTGACTTTGTATAAGACAGCTTCAGGCATAGAGCCTCTGCTAAAAAGCAAGAGTTATGTGTCAACTGAATTCAGTAGATTCGTGTCTTAGCTGGAGAAGAGGAGAGAACCACTGAAAGTTCTTCTGTACTGATGCCATGCCGGGCCTACTCAAGTATGAGACACAGTTCTGTCCAGCAGTGCAGTGCCTTCCCTGCCCTTCTGCTCAGACGTATCCCTGCAGACCGAAGGCTCTTTGGTGCACTGCAGACACCAAACACCTTGGGCCGCTCTGAAAGCATCCTGCCTGCCCTTCGCACTGTGAAGTCAAACCGAGATGGGTTTTTGTGCTGCAATTCCAGAGACTCGCCACAGAGCCAAGCACAGCTGGGAAACAGGCCAAAAAACCCCAAAAAGCCATGCAGGAGGACGAGCCAAGGAACAGATTCGATGGCTTCCAGTTGTCTGTCGTGCTCAAGAAAGGCAGCCTCGTTAGTTCCCATTAACGCTCCCAAGGCATGGAGCTGTAACTGCCCTGCCTGCCTTCAGGGAAAGACACATCCCATAGGATCTGGGACAGAAGGCAGCAGCTACTCCATGCTGCATGGAGCAAGAGAAATACGGTGCTATAAGGCAGTGGCTCCCATCCTTTTTGGCATCAGGGACCAGTTTCATGGTAGACAATTTTTCCACAGACCGGGGCGTGTGTGTGTGTGTGCGCTGGGGTTTTTGCAGCCTCCATGCCCCGTCCCTGCCCCCCGTGGGGGTATTTAAATGAGGGGTAGGTGAAGTTCACTGCCATGCTGCCCCTTCCACCTGTACAGGACCTGGGTGGATGAAAGAGGCGGTGCTTCGGAGCGAGGCTGTGCCTCTTTTGTCCGCCTCGGTCCACAGCAGGTAAAAGGGGTGGTGTGGCACCTCTGCCTCACTCCGCGGCCTGGTTGCTAACAGGCCATGGAGCAGGACCAGTCCACGGCCTGAGGGTTGGGGACCCCTGCTGTAAGGTGTCTGTAAAGGAATTGGCACTAACGGAACTCAAGCCAGCAAGCCAAGCACTAAGCCTTTGAGATGCACACCAGACTGCATGGGGAGTTTCTAGCTCCCAAGAACCACAGCTGGCACAGAGACAAACCCGTCCATTAGGAAGGCCCAGTTTCAAGTCTCACGGCTACCAGGAGCAAGCTGGACCTTGAACAAGACACCAAGTTTCGGCCACTAAGAATATGGGATAACAGAGACTTACGCTACAGAACAGTTGTTGAGAATTACTGAGATAATGTTAACGGAACAAAGTTTGAATCCAGCGGCACCTTAAAGGCCAACAGAGTTTAATTATGTATGTAAACTTTCGTGTGCACTGAAGTGTTCATGCACACGAAAACTTATGCTCAGAATTCAGCTTTTTTGGTCACGAAGGTGCCACTGGACTCAAACTTTGTTCTGCTGCTTCAGACTGACACAACTACCCATCTGAGAAAATGTAACATGAGCCCTGGGAGACTGATAGTTTTCCTAATCCATCAATCATTTTCCTTTCGTTTGGGGAAGAGCTGTGCCTCAATGGCAGAATATCTGCTTAGCGCGCATAAGGAGGCAGGTTCAATCCCTGGCATCCCCAGTTACAAGGGACAGGCGATGTGAAAGGCCTCAACCAGAGCTACTGCCCTTGTCCGAGCAGACAATATTGATTCCGAAGGACCAAGGGTATAAGGCAGCATCATGTGCTCAGCTTTGGGAAGGTATAAGCTTTGGTATAAGGCAGCATCATGTGCTCAGTTTTGGGAAGGTGCCCTGGCTCAGTGGCAGAGCATCTGCTTTGCATGCAGAAAGTTCCAGGTTCAATCCCCACCATCTCTAGCTGAAACGACTGGGAGATGGGTAATGTGAAAAACCTCTGCCAGTGAGAGAACTGCTGCCAGTCTAAATAGACAGTACCGACCTTGATGGTCTGATTCAGTAAAAGGGCAGCTTCGTCTGTTCATAGTAGGCAACCTGATGCTTTCAGGAAGCCTGCAGTCGCAGCAGAAAGGCAGCAGCCCTGCTGTGCCTCCCCCCACCCCAGCCTATCTAAGGGTATACTGCCTCTAAACATGAAGGTTCCATTTAGCCATGGCTAGCAACTATCAGCAGCCCCGTGGCGCAGAGTGGTAAAGCTGCAGTACTGCAGTCCAAGCTCTCCACTCACGACCTGAGTTCAATCCCAGCAGAACCTGGGTTCAGGTAGCCGGCTCAAGGTTGACTCAGCCTTCCATCCTTCTGAGGTTGGTAAAATGAGTACCCAGGCTTGCTGGGGGGAAAGTGTAGATGACTAGGGGAGGCAATGGCAAACCATCCCGTTAAAAAGTCTGCAGTAAAAACGTTGTGGTGAGACATCACTGCAGAGTCGGAAGTGACTGGTGCTTGCACAGGGGACTACCTTTACCTTTTTAACAACTATCAACAGAACTATCCTGTCCGCAGCAGTACAGAAAAGAGCACAAGTCCAGTACCACCACAAAGACTAACAACAGGGAATGAGTTTTTGTGAGTCGCTGCTCCGTCAGGACCCTTTCAACCCGCCAACAGCATTTGCGCTATCTCAAAAACTGACACCGTCGCTCCACTCTTAAGATAAGAGCCAGAGAATGAGCATGTTGTGCCCAGCTTGTTTACAAGGAAAAAGGGATTAAAAGTTTCTGACTGGGGAGGAAGGGATCTGAGTGGGCGAAACTAGGAGGGTGATTTACCCTCTAACAGAGGCCGCTGCAACCATTTCAGTGTGATCATCACAGAGCGAAACTCCCCTGTGAAACTCTCAATTGCCACGCGGCTAATACAAGGGAGCGATCTTTGAGTCCCTGCTCAGACTGAACTGCTCTTTCATTTACGCCAGCAGCAAAGGTTCTCTTCAGAAGCAGAACATTCTCTGGACATAACTTGATATGGAAGGGAGGAAATTGACTCAGTGGCAGAAAATACAGGCATGCTTGGAAGCAGTCCTATTACTGTTTATTCCGGCCCCTAATAAAATATCACCCTGACTTGATAGGCCAGGCTAGCTCGATCTCTTCGGAAGCTATGCAGCGTCAGCCCTGGCTAGCCCCTGGATGGGAGACCACCAAGGAAGTCCAGGGTCACTATGCAAAGGCAGGCAATGGCAAACCACCTCTGAATGGCTCTTGCCTTGAAAACTTTATGGGGTCACCATAAGTCAGCTGTGACTTGATGGCAAATGAAAACTGGGGAGGGGGAGAGAGAAATCATAAAATGATGCAAAAGAACAAAGTAAGAGTCCAGTAGAACAGTCTGATGTAGTGGTTAAGTGTGCGGACTCTTATCTGAGAGAAGCAGGTTTGATTCCCCACTCCTCCATTTGCAGCGCTGGAATGGCCTTGGGTTAGCCATAGCTATCGCAGTTCTCCATGAAAGGGCAGCTGCTGTGAGAGCCCTCTCAGCCCCACCCACTTCACAGGGTGTCTGTTGTGGGGGGAGAAGCTATAGGAGATGGTAAGCTGCTCTGAGTCTCTGATTCAGAGAGAAGGGCGGGGTATAAATCTGCAGTCTTCTTCTTAAGACCAACAAAGTGTTATTCAGAATGCAAGCTTCGTAGGCATGCAGACTTCATCAGACAATGGGATAGGATACAGTGAGGAGAGCTACATATAGCTTGTGGGCAGTGGTAAGAACATGAAATGGTACAAAATTAGAATCCAATGGCAAAATAGTGAAATTAACAAATTGAGAGAACATTTGGCCTGGATAGCATTTGCATAGGAAACCAATTAAACAGTAACACGTCAGAATGGGAGAATGATGGGGAGAGTGTAATAAGGCAATAAATGGAATCTGTTAATTGCTCTATTGCTTGCAAGTCTGGGTTAAGCTGAGAACATGTCTTTCCCAGAGGAGTTCCTGTCCACCTAATTTACTTTTTAAACATGTAACATACAGAACACATAGGACTCAACTCTGCCCCCCTTTCCTTTTTTAAAAGAAAGGATGACCCCACCCCCACCCTGCTCCCGCCCGGGTCACAGAGAAAATCTTCCAAGCGTGCAGGATGTCCCCAGAAAGAGTCTCTGTCTCACACAAATATATCAAATTCCTAGTGCCAATGTCAATTTCTTTGAGGTGCCCCAGCAACTGTAAGCCTGTTTCTCCAGCTTTGGGCCTCCATGGTTCATTGCTCCTTTCCCACATTTACCGTTTCTGCTCCCCCTCAGGCACTGTCTGCTCTCTTGTTCATACCATTCACACATGCTGTCCTTGCAGATTCAGCAGTAAATTGAGCTCTTCCTGGACTGCAAAAGCTCAAGCTGCTCCCTGGAAGGCAGCCAGAAAGGAAAGCACTGATGCCCAGGGGCTCCCACCAGCCTCAGACTGGTGACGAAGAGCGAGGCTGGATTAAGTTTCAGTTTCAAGCATGCACACCCTGCTCCTAGATCCTCGGGGGGGGGGGGTATACAAATGGGCTTCCTTGGAGAAGTGCAATGGCAAATCACAGCAGTTAGTACGGAAGCAGTTGAGCGCAAGGATCTCTGATATGTCCCATGTCAGAAGATGCAAAAATAACAGTGGAGCGCGGTGTAGCTGCATGACCCTTTGTCTTACTGACCGGCTGGCCGAGGATCCCTCGTCTTATTGCGGAGATTCCAAGACATGTTCTAAGATGACATATTCAGTTCATGCAGAACATGGTTCTGGCAACGACTACATGGGCTTTAACGCCATCCTATGGTACTCAATGAAATGCCACAGAATATACCCAATCCTCTTCCCATGACCGTATGTTGCCAAAAGAGACACTTAATTCTCTTCCAGAGACAACTGTCCCCCAAGTCCTGATCTTTTTATGGCAAGCACCATCGCTCCCTGCAAGAACGTGGCTTGCTGGCTACTTGTCGTGTGGTACACGGGGCAGATAACAAGCAAGAACTACGTTAAGAGAGGCAAGAACCAAATCCGAAGCACAACACGGAATGGGTCTGAGATCCGTCGCTTCCTCGAAAACAATACAGGTTGGAAGAGCGGAGGTTTTTCCATAAATCATCTGGGCACATACCGTGTAGCTTCGGAGACCTTTTGCAATATTTGTTTTCAAAACTCTGTGGTAGACAGGAAGACATCAGTTTCCTGAACCAGAGGGGCCAAGTGCAAAATCGAAAGTAGCAGCCATGAAGAGTGCCACATTTCAACAGCCCTTTCACGATATTTTGGCCTCATGCCGAAGCCAGGTTCACTTAGAAGGCTATGGCATTCTAACTGCATTTGCTGAGATAATAATTTATAAAGGTTTAGGTAGGTTTCTAATACAGGGTCAAGTAACTTGTAAAATCACAGTGTAAAAAAACACAAGTCTTCTGCAATATTTTCAAAGAAAAGTGGGGAAAAGATCCTGAACTTATGTTGAACTTGATCCGGAACGTCACATCACACGAACCAACAGACAAAAGCAGTACAATGCAGCTGACAACCTGGAACTGGGTTCAAATTCCACCTTTGGCACCATTAGTGTGTCCTCTGGCTTTAAGAAGGTCACACACATTCAGCCTCAAGATGAGTAGCTGTGTTAGTTTGCCTGTAGCAGTAGAAATGAGCAAGAGTCCAGTAACGCCTTAAAGACTAACAACATCCCTGACAGGGTATGAGCTTTCATGAGACATTGGAAGAAGCGAGCAGTGTCTCACAAAAGCTCCCCCCTGCCACAACTTTTGTTAGAGTTTTAAGGTGTTACTGAAGATGAAGATGATGATACTGGATTTATATCCCGCCCTCCACTCCGAAGAGTCTCAGAGCGGCTCACAATCTCCTTTACCTTCCTCCCCCACAACAGACACCCTGTGAGGTGGGTGGGGCTGGAGAGGACTCTCACAGCAGCTGCCCTTTCAAGGACAACCTCTGCCAGAGCTATGGCTGACCCAAGGCCATGCTAGCAGATGCAAGTGAAGGAGTGGGGAATCAAACCCGGTTCTCCCAGATAAGAGTCCGCACACTTAACCACTACACCAAACTGGCTCTCCAGTTACTGGAGTCTTATACTGGAGTGTGTTACTGGAGTCTTATACTCCAGTTCTGGTGTTACTGGAGTCTTATACTCCAGTTCCCCTCACCTCAGTCTGTAAAATGAGAATTGGAAACTACACAGGGTTGCTGGACACTACTTTTTGCACACGCACTCCATGAAACTCCATGAAAAGGTTGCTAGAAGCACAACTTGAAAAACCGAGCACAAAACCAACGAGTTCCCACCTTCTAACAAGCCGCCTGCCCTAGCCCACAGCACACCAAAAATCCCATACATAGCTTCCACAGCTCTTCGGCAAAACAAGCCAAAAACAAGCATCCAAAACTAAAGTCCTCCATTCCTCCTGATTTTCTAGCATGCCAAGGAAGAGCCTGGAGATGACCTGTTTGTGGATTATTGAATGACACCAAAATAAACCCCGAGTACCTCTGTCCCCCCTCCCCCCCCCCCGCAGCAGCGGAGTACGCATGCCACTAATAAAAATAGCTGAGGTATAAAAAGAGCCGTTAATAGCAGGACTGCCCAGACACATACATTAGACGGCTCCAGCACCTCGCTTGAGAGGCTGCATGAGGGATTCCAGGGTCCGGTCAAGCTTTGTCGCAACAACATTCTCTTTTTCTGTTATCTCACTTTAAAATCTTGATGCCTACCTCAGAATGGGAGCAGCTGGTTTGATTTCGTGTGCATGCGTGTGGTTTTTAAAAGTTTCTAGACCTCAGGACTATAGCAGCTTGTATGTGAAAACCTGTAGACTGTGTCTGCCTGCACAAAATAAGTAACCAAACGGAATTTCTGTACCCTCTGCTATCTCTCTCTTGTGGCATGCAGCCGTATTCGCTCCGCTCGCCCCCAAGTAGACAGTGTTATTACCCCATCCATATCCTTCTGCTTCTGCCACTGCTCTCCATACTTAAAATGCAAAACATCAGCCTGAGAGCGAAGCTTTGAAAAACAAGCGTCCCCAAAAGCAAACGGCGAGATTTTCATTCCTCCACCAGGACTAGATTAATGATCTTTAAAAGCATCGCGTTCCTAGACAGAATCTGAATTTCTGTATTCTCCTCAAGTGTGAGCAGATCTGACTCATGGTATGCATTGTGGTAGACCCAAGAGGGCTAGACAGAGAGGGCTGACATGCTTGTCTTGGGTTGCAAAAAAACCCCTTCAAATTTACCATGAACTAACCATAGACTAACAAGAAAAACAAACTTGGGGGGGGGGCATGAAGGAAGAGAAGAAGAAACCAGGATGTACCATTTACTTCCCCATGTCCCGCCACATGAACGTACACACGCACACCAAAAAAAAACTATGCCAAGTCTGGGTAAACACTGCAAACTGGGCTAGCTTCAAATGAATGGAGACAGGCTGCTTCCCTGCCTTGCTTCTCAGAGGTGTCAGGAGTGACAAACGCTGGTTCACAAGATGCCATAAACAACCCCCCCCCCAACTGTGGGGCTGTCACTGGATCCTAGCCCCCCCCCCTCAGCTACTCACTAGTCTATTAATGCTCTTCCATAGTGCAGCAGTCATGGGACGTCAGGCTAGTTGCCGCTCTTCCCGGCCAGCGACTCCCCGTTTGTCCTATTCCTTGCGAGAGAGAGCCGAAAGGTTACTTCCCTGTGCACAGCATTTAGCACCGCCTCTTCCTCCCTCCCTGTAAAACCAGCCAGAGGGGGGGGGGGAACAGGGAGGGGGAGAGAGGGATAGTGAGAAGGGATTTGTTCACGGTTTTTTTAGACACAGCTTCCTGCCGTTTGGCAGCGCACATCCACTCTGATGCACCATGAGAAATCTGGGGGAATACGCTCACTTACACGCGGGGAAACTGAAACCAGCCACCGTGCCCTGGCCCCTCCAGTACGCCCTCCCCCACAAGCTCACCCCATAGAGAAAAAGGGGCTGGCTGGCTTCCAGGAACTTAACACACCTTGTCACAAACAATCCAGTGAGAGGCAGCCACAGCTGGGAAAGACCACGAGAGGGAGAGAGAGCTGTAAAGGCAGGATGCGGGAGAAGTTCAGTGGGGCCAAGCGAGCAACAGAAACACGGTTGTGAAAAAATGCTCTTAAAAACAGAGTCTTGCCTGTGAGGAGGGGAGTCCGCTACTGGGTAGAAGCAAAGCAACTGCAGAGGTTCACAGGGAATGGAAGAGACCCCCCCCCCAGTCACCGACCCACTCTTTTCTTCCATGCATTAATAAGCCAGTTTCAGAGAAGTGCAACTTAGCTGCAGATCTGAAGTCCCTCTTTCAAATCTCACCCTGACCATGAACATGCTAAGGAAATTTAGACAAGCCGCTCTCTCTTGGCTCTCTTCTCCTCTGCAATACAGAGATCCAGGGCTTTTTTTTTTGTAGCAGGAACTCCTTTGCATACTAGGCCACACACCCCTCATGTAGCCAATCCTCCAAGACCTTACAGGGCTTTCAGTACAGGACCTACTGTAAGCTCCAGGAGGATTGGCTACATCAGGGATGTGTGACCTAATATAAAAAGGAGCTCCTGCTACCATAATACTGAACTCCCTTACGGGGTTACATGAAGGGCTTTCAACACACTCCAAAGCACTACGTAACATATGAACAGTACATCCATCTTCATATTGCCCCAATCCACAATTGGGCAGTATTGGCAAATTAAGATGCCCGACCTGCCCCAGCCAGGGATACTGAAGCTTATCTTTACTTCGTTCCCACCACGGTTTCTTTGACCACTGGACGCAACCAAACTCCCTTAGGTTGGTTTTTCTTAAAAGGGAGAAAGGTAAACAAGGCCACCCCACCGGTGTGTCCGCAATGGCCTAGACAAAAAATTGAAAAGCAAAATAAGAAGAGAAAGCTCCATATTAACTCCAGGCTTTTAAATAGCAGCTCACCTTTGGCAAAAAATCACCTCCAGGTAAGGAACAGAACGTTCAAGTCCAGAGGCACCTTTAAAGACCAACAGTGTTTAATTCCGGGTAACCACTGTTGGTCTTAAAGGTGCCACTGGTCTCAAACTTAGTTCTGCTGCTTCAGACCAACACAGTTGGCATTCGATGAAATTGCTGAGCAGAAAGGTTAAAACGGATAAAAGGAAGTACTTCTTCACCCAAAGGGTGATTAACATGTGGAATTCACTGCCACAGGAGGTGGTGGCGGCCACAAGTATAGCCACCTTCAAGAAGGGTTTAGATAAATATATGGAGCACAGGTCCATCAGTGGCTATTAGCCACAGTGTATGTGTGTATATAAATTTTTTTGCCACTGTGTGACACAGAGTGTTGGACTTGATGGGCCGTTGGCCTGATCCAACATGGCTTCTCTTATGTTCTTATGTTCAGTTACCCATCTGGACCTATATCTAGGCAAGGAAGTTTCTGTTTGATTGGATGATAACAAGTTCTTCCCGCCCCCCCCCCCCCCCACACACACAGATACCTCAGGTTACTGATAAACCACAGAACACACTTATCCATGTAAAACCTATTAAGAACGAGACTAGTATCTTTTGCAAGTTTATTTGGCAAAGCTGTGTTCCTCGTTCCCAAAGCTGGCCTCTCCCTGTTCTGTTCTCCAATGATATCCTTAAATCTATTCTTACAGAGCAATGCAACACGAGTGAAGAATCCTGCTATAGGACAACCAGGGCTTCTTTTGTAGCAGGAACTCCTTTGCATATTAGGCTAAATTCTCTGAGATGAGGAGGCATGTGAAGAGGAAACTGAAAGGAAAGGTAAATACGGTCAAAACCCTTGGGTAAGCTTGGAGGCTATTCAAAACTACAATCCTAGAAGCTCAGATAAAATATATACCACAAGTTAGGAAAGGTACAAACAGGTATAAGAGAAGGCCTGCATGGTTCACAAACAAAGTAATGGAAGCTGTAAAAGATAAGGAGGACTCCTTTAAGCGGTGGAAAGTTAGTCCAAGTGAAATTAATAAAAGGGAACACAGGCAGTGCCAAATCAAATGCAAGACTGTGATCAGGCAGGCAAAAAGGGACTATGAGGAGCATATTGCAAAAAACATAAAGACCAACAATAAAAATTTCTTCAAATATATTAGAAGCAGGAAACCAGCCAGGGAGGCAGTGGGGCCCTTGGATGACCAAGGGGTCAAAGGATTACTGAAGGAGGATAGGAAAATGGCTGAGAAGCTGAATGCATTTTTTGTCTCCGTCTTCACTGTGGAAGATGAGAGTGTTTGCCTGCTCCAGAACCACTTATATTGGAAGGGGTGTTGAACGACCGGAGTCAGATTGAGGTGACAAGAGAGGAGGTCCTACAACTGATAAGAACATAAGAGAAGCCATGTTGGATCAGGCCAATGGCCCATCCGGTCTAACACTCTGTATCACACAGTGGCCAAAATTTCTTATACATATACACATATATATACACACTGTGGCTAACAGCCACTGATGGACCTCTGCTCCATATTTTTATCTAACCCCCTCTTGAAGCTGGCTATGCTTGTAGCCGCCACCACCTCCTGTGGCAGTGAATTCCACATGTTAATCACCCTTTAGGTAAAGTAGTACCTCCTTTTATCCATTCTAACCCGACCGCTCAGCAATTTCATTGAATGTCCACGAGTTCTTGTATTGTGAAAAAGGGAGAAAAGTACTTCTTTCTCTACCTTCTCCATCCCATGCATAATCTTGTAAACCTCTATCATGTCACCCCGCAGTCAACGTTTCTCCAAGCTAAAGAGCCCCAAGCGTTTTAACCTTTCTTCATAGGGAAGGTGTTCCAAACCTTTAATCATTCTAGTTGCCTCACCTCAAAAAGGATATTACAGCACTGGAAAAAGTGCAGAAAAGGGCAACTAGAATGCTTAAAGGTTTGAAACACTTTCCCTATGAAGAAAGTAAAATGCTTGGGGCTCTTTAGCTTGGAGAAACGTCGACTGCGGGGTGACATGATAGAGGTTTACAAGATTATGCATGGGATGGAGAAGGTAGAGAAAGAAGTACTTTTCTCCCTTTCTCACAATACAAGAACTCGTGGGCATTCAATGAAATTGCTGAGCAGTCGGGTTAGAATGGATAAAAGGAGGTACTTCTTCACCCAAAGGGTGATTAACATGTGGAATTCACTGCCACAGGAGGTGGTGGCGGCTACAAGCATAGCCAGCTTCAAGAGGGGGTTAGATAAAAATATGGAGCAGAGATCCGTCAGTGGCTATTAGCCACAGTGTGTATATATATGTATGTATGTGTATGTATGTATGTGTGTGTGTATATATATATATACACACACACACAAAAAAAAAAATTGGCCACTGTGTGATACAGAGTGTTGGACTGGATTGGCCACTGGCCTGATCCAACATGGCTTCTCTTATGTTCTTATGCTACACACCCCTGTTGTAGCCAATCCCCCAAAACTTTACAGGAGGCCCTGTACTAAGAGCCCTGTAAGCTCTTGGAGGATTGGCTACATCAGGGGTATGTGGCCTCATATGCAAAGCAGTTCCTGCTAAAAAAAAGCCCTGAGGACAACTGAGAAGGACCAGATTACCCATAAGCCTCCATTCCGCTCTGCCTAGAGGTCTGTTGTCAAGGTTGGGTGAAGGGAGAAAGAGCTCTTTACAAACCAGCTTAAGCAGCTGGGGGGAAGAGGGAAGAACCCCTGACTGTTTGGATCCAGATCAATTGTACATGCTGCTGCCAAGTTCTGGATGTCTGCAAAAAGCTACAGTGGCTGCTGCCATGACTTTGAGGCACACGGCAGAGGAGAGCCAGAGAGAAAGGGATCGACTGTGATTGTCGCCAACCAGTCCCTCGGTCCAAGAGTTTAACACACGGAAGTGGTGAGTAAGACGCACGGACTCTTCCCTGCAAAAATGTCCCTCAACTCACCCTCTTTGTGGGTCCTCCGAAGCACCAGAGGAGCAGTGGAGAAGAACAGAATTGCAGAACCATCATTTTGCCCGGTAAGCAAACAGAAGCCATACACAAGGCATCCTAGGCAGTGGTTCCCTCTAAGCTGAGTTAGTGTTCCCTCTAAGCTGAGCTAGTTCAGTTTTTTAGCCTCTGGCTCAAGCAGCTTTGTCTTAGGCTCAGGAAAAACGGCCCCAGAGCAAACTAATTCATGCAGTAGCTCACAAAGTGGAATTTTTTTTGCTTACAAACTCCACAGCTTAGAGGGGGTATTGACTCCAGGATGAAATCTTGAAAACCTAGACTGCCACATCTGTATTGGGTCTAAATCCACAGAGCGCCCGAGGTGCCCAGACCACAGCTCCATAAAAAGGTAAAAGGTAGTCCCCCTGTGCAAGCACCAGTCGTTTTTGACTGTGGGGTGACTTTTTTAAGGGGTGGTTTGCCATTGCCTTTCCCAGTCATCTACACTTTCCCCCCAGCAAGCTGGGTACTCATTTCACCGACCTCGGAAGGATGGAAGGCTGTCAACCTGAAGCCGGCTACCTGAACCAGCTTCTGCAAGGATCGAACTCAGGTCGTGAGCAGAGGGCTCCGACTAAAATACAAAGGGAAGAAATGAGAGGAGCTTGTCTTCCTGATGCTAAGAGACAGGGAAGATTAAAAAGGGAAAGTACAAACATGGGCATTGTAGCGACTGGGAGGACACGGGAAGGCAGAACCTGATGAAGAAACATTTCCAGCTATCTCAAAACTTGCCCAGCACAGGTACACGCAACCACTTAACATTTCTTGAGCTACCAGGATCAGTTGTTTCAGGACAGGCAAGACCCAAGAGGCTTCCTGCCCAATTGCAAAGAAATCACAAGGGAACTGGAGCTGCCTTGGAGATAGCGCTGGTGCCTGCTTGCCTTCAAGTTTAGAAGAACCGCCGCCTTGACGTTTCATGCTTCCAGATAGCATGGCCAGGCAACAAGTTCCTGCAAGTAACGCCACAGGGGCTGTACCTCTCTGCCAACAAGACCATGTGGGAGCTACAGAAGATCCCCAAACGGAAACCTCTGGCAGTGTCCTCAGAGGGCATGGAGCCTCAGAGAGGGTTGATCAGGCCTATAAAGCTGGAACTGCGTAATCTGAGACTGAACCCAATGCCCTCCCCTCTTGCATCGTCACTCTTTAAAGAACATGCTGAGGACAGCCCCTTACAAAAGACCTTTCTGCTCTTGATTTCTACCCCCCCCCCCACTACAGACAGCAAGAGAGATCTCTGATTAGAGAACCTACTGCTGCTCTGGCACTCATCTAGCAAAGCAGACAGTTTTTCCAACTTGGGGGGAGAAAAAAGCGTTCCAAAGTGCTTGTGGCAGGGTTGCTCTTTCAGGAAGTCACAGTGCCAGCTTGAACTTCCAGCCCTGGAAAGTTTTGGCTTACCCACCCAAGACGGCAAAACAAAGCACAGACTAAAACAGGTAGCTTTAAAGCCTAGCTGGGTTGAGAAAACTTCGGCCAACATCTGCTGGTGGGGGGGCGAATAAGTAGGATTCAAAAGTCCCTGCATCAGAAGGAAGAGCCGAAGTTTCCTAGGAGACTTTCCATCTCCCCCAGGGTCCCGACAAAATAAAGCGGCTTACAGAATCCCCTTGGAAATAACAGCTACAGCTTAGCAGCTCTGATTTTGCACTTCACACACCTTCACTTGTCTCTGTGCGCACACACACACAAACTCTGAAACTAGCATAACATTTCACACTGTGGATAAAGCTAGCCCTAGTCCTCCTCTGGCTGAAAGCAAATGAAAAAGAAGATGACCCAGCAGAAGAGGCATTGACTCAATTAAGGAAGCCATGGCCCTCCATTTGCAACTCCTGGGCGAGACTGACAGTGATGGGATGTTCTGGAGATCATGAATTCATAGGGTTACCATGATTTGGAAGAGACCTGATGGCATTCAGGGCTCTTTTTTTTTGTAGCAGGAACTCCTCTGCATATTAAGCTACACCCCCCCCTGCTGTAGCCAATCCTCCAAGAGCTTACAGGGTTCTTCTTACAGGGCCTACTGTAAGCTCTTGGAGGATTGGCTACATTGGGGGGGTGTGGCCTAATATTTATTTGGTTTATTACATTTGTATCCCGCCCTCTCCTGACAGACTCAGGGCGGCTAACAACAATTAAAACAACACAGTGCTAAAATAAAACCGCAATAAAATCATTTAAAACATTTCATACAATTTTGTACAATTTAAAAACAATCCTTTCGGTTTCATTCCCTAGAGTCCTAGATGGCGTGGTTAGTTCTTACTGAGCGATGATGATGTCAGGTGTTGTTTAGCGCTCTACGTTTATATCGGGATGGGTTCAAATGCCAGTGCTGCGGGATGGTGGAATAGTGGTCGCCTCCACATTATGCAAAGGAGTTCCTGCTTGATGGCTCACAAAGCCCTGACACCTCTGTTTTCTTTTACCTAACTCAACCATTCTGTACACAAATAACGCATAACGAAATACACTTACAGACCTGCCACTATCTCCCAAGCCTTAGTCACAGCGTAAAAACTGAGGTGTGCTAAACTATCACGGAGAACAAGTAGGGCAGGACGTGGGCCCCACTGATGACATCCTGCCAAGGGTAAGGCGCGCATCCATATACTTGGAGCCACCCCTGTACATTTGTTTACAAGCCTCCAAATTGTTTAGGCTGTCCCTGCGGTGATGAGATAAAAGCCAGCGGCAGCTGTTCGCAACCTCTCAAATGCCAGCCTTGATCTCTGCAGAACTTGGGTGGCCGATGCGCAACAAAACTGGGTAGCGGAACTCCCAGAAGAGGGTCAGCCAAAAAAGTGAAGAAGATGCCTGCTTGCCTCGCCCACACCACCCTCTCCTTAGATCAGCAGACTAGTGACAGTTCACACCAAGGCAAGATGAAGAGGGGAGCTGTATATATCAATAGAGCAAAATAAATAAGAACATAAAAGAAGCCAATGGCCCATCCAGTCCAATACTCTTTCACACAGTGGACAAAAAAGCCAGGTGCCATCAGGAGGTGCACCAGTAGGGCCAAGACACTAGAAGCCCTCACACTATTGCCCCTCCCAAGCTCCAAGAATACAGAGCATCACTTGCCCCTGAGAGTTCCAGCAATACGCTGTGGCTAATAACCACTGAGGGACCTCTGCTCCATATGTTTTTTAAAAATTTAAATTTTATTCAAAAAAGTTTCAATAAATTACAACAAATAACACACCCCCATACGGGGTCCAAACCACATCCATATGATTACCGTCACATCTGGTCATATTAGTTAGGCGTTGTAGAAAAACTTCTCGAATTATACACATAAATCAGACAGTCAAAAGGCATTGAAATACATCCAATGAGTATCAGTATATCATAAAGTTTACATATTTTGCGGGTAGTTTCCCGAAAATAGTATCAGAACTGTTCACATATTCAAGGAAGTTGAACCACTTCTGAAGAAACCAATCTCCCGCTTTAGTATTATCCATCATAGCAATAGTGGTAGTCAGTTTATCCTGTAGCAGGACATCCCACACCTTATTGCACCAAATTTGGAGTGAAGGACAGTTAGGTTGTTTCCAGTAGGATACAACAGAAATTTTGCCAGCAAGCAATAGTAACGCAACTAGTTCCTGTTTCAAAGTAGAGAGCACCTGGTTGGACCAGAAATTTAACAAAACTACTTCAGGAGTGCATGGAATATTAACCCCTACTATTTTTGTTATTATTTCTAGGATAAATTTCCAGAAATTAAATATCTTCGGACAGTCCCACCAACAGTGGATAAATGACCCTGGCAACCCACACTCTGCTCCATATGTTTATCCAATTCCCTCTTGAAGAGATCTATGCATGTAGTTGCCACCACCTCCTGTGGCATTAGCCACCAGGTAGTGGAATGTGCAGCTGACTTATGATGACCTTATGAATTAATGACCTCCAAAACATCCTGCCCTATAAGCATAGACAGCTTCAAGAGGGGATTGGATAAGCATATGGAGCAGAGGTCCATCAGTGGCTATCAGCTACAGCTTATCATTGGAACTCTCTGTCTGGGGCAGTGATGCTCTGTATTCTGGGAGCTTGGGGAGGCACAGTGGGAGGACTTCTAGTGTCCTGGCCCCACTGGTGGACCTCCTGATGGCACTTGGGGTTTTTTGGCCACTGAGTGACACAGAGTGTTGGACTGGATGGGCCACTGGCCTGATCCAACATGGCTTCTCTTATGTTCTTAAGTTAACAGTCTTGCTCAGGCCTTGCAAACTGAGGGCCGTGGCTTCCTTTATAGAGTTCATCCATCTCATGCTCGGTCTTCCTCTTTTCCTGCTGCCTTCAATTTTTCCTAGCATTACTTCTTTTTCCAGTACCTCAGTTCAATCAATTTAGCTTCTAGGGAGAGTTCAGGCTTGATTTGATCCAGGACCCACTTATTGGTTTTTTGGTAGCCACAGTATCCCTAAAACTCACTTCCTCCTATACCACATTTCACAGAAAATGTGGCTCATTTCCCTGGATTTTGGGTGTAGTTGATCAGCAAGGCTTAAAGAGTCAGTTTGTTTCTTAAGTTGTACTTGCTACCACAGTTCCCTCTAAGCTGAGTTAGTGCAAGCTAGCTCACAGATTTTTAGCCTGGCTCACAGTTTTGTCTTAGCTCAGGAAGGATGGCCTCAGAGCAAACAAGTGTATGCAGTAGCCAAATAATTTGCTCACAACTTTAATGCCAATAGCTCATGAAGTGGAATTTTCGCTCACAAGGCTCTGCAGCTTAGAGGGAACATTGCTTGCTACAGTGATGTGAGTCTTTGGGGTGAGGGATAAATCAGAATCGGAAAAGTTTCCAAGGCCCTAAATATAGCAAAATTTGATTTAGCATGTTTATTAAAGATAAGTGAAAAGATAAGTGTTTTTAAGTACCTCGTGTTAATAATTTTATGTCCCAACAACAGCAATAAATACCTGAACTGAAATATCTGATCAGAACAAAATCAAGCTTGGCTTAATTGTCCAAAAGAATTCAGGGTAGTGCAGGAGTTAGAACGCCGGACTAGGATCTGGGAGACAAGGAACGCACATGAGACTGGCTTATAATGAATTAAACCATTGGTCTATCAAGGTCAATATCATCTAATCGGACTGGCGTTGGCTCTCCTGGGTCTCAGGCTAAGGTGTTTCTCACCACCTACTCCCTGATCCTTTTACCTGGAGAAACCAGGGATTAAATCTGAGAGAGACCTTCTGCCATCTAAACCATGGCCTTGCTCTTGTTCAGACTCCCACTCTGTCATAGATGTTTGCTGGGTGACCTTGGGCCAGTCACACATATTCAGCTTAACCTGTATCACAGGGTTACTTTGAGTCCACACTGGGAAGAAAAGCAGGGTAATAAAGGAAACAAATATAAATTCTTTTTTTTTGTAGCATATTAGACCCCCACCCCACCCCGATGTAGCCAATCCTCCAATAGCTTACAGGGCTCTTAGTACAGGGCCGCCTGTAAGCTCTTGCAGGATTGGCTACATTGGGGGTGTGGCCTAATATGCAAAGGAGTTCCTGCTACAAAAAAAGCCCTGAATATAACCTTCTTAATAGATTAGTTCTGAGCATCTCCCAGCGACTGCTGAACCACAGCCAGCCCTTCTGTCTCTGGAGTGAGGAAAAGGACTTTCACCTCCGCCTTCTAGCTCTCTCCCCCGAAGAAGGCACAGCAGCTTGGGTGACAAAAAGACTGCCAGAGGATAGCAAGCCCACTATGGACAGCTTGCTCATCTCCTGGGTAGATGCAATAGTGTTGGATTTCTCAGCGGTCTTGAATCGGTTTACACTTCTTTCGGCAGAACAAAGTAGGAGTCAAGTTCACCTTTACGACCAACAAAGTTCTATTTAGAACATAAGCTTTCGTGTGCCCCAAGCACACTTCATCAGATGAAAGCACACGAAAGCTTACATTCTGAATAAAAGCTTGTTGGTCTTAAAGGTAGACTTGGCTCCTACTTTGTTCTACTGCTTCAGACCAACACAGCTGCCCACTTGGATCTACTTCTTTCGGCAGACACCCTGGCTGTGGGGGAGAGTTGTGGGGTTGTTGGAGAGGGCGGACCCTTTACTTCCATCCTTGTTGCAGCTGAGGGAAGGTTCACAGTTTACCTGCCCAGGTAGTAACCACCTGCCTATCACAAGCCCTACCAAGCAGAGGTCCTCCTTGTCTTGCTAGCATATTGGCTAGGTGGCATGCTGGAGAGCTGTTATCAGAAGAGTCATATGTGGTTGCTGAGCCACAACCTATCACAGGATTACACAGTATCCCTCTCGCCACGCAAGCTATAGGGAAAAGTGGGGTCTAAACATTTTGACAAGCAAGTATGAGAAGACACATAAATAAGAATTTTAGCTTTGGCTACTCAGGTAAAACAAACCCCATCAGATTAATTCATAATTGCATTTCCTAAATCTGAATTATATGTATTTGTGCTTTTATCTCCCCCACCTGTTTATAAATCCACACAATTCCTAAGGACAATCACAGGGGGGGGGGGGGGAACACTAATTACAACTTCTAAACTGGTTTGTCCGATATTGTATTGGCAGTGGCATCTATTCATTGTGATTGACTTCATGAAACAATGTAGAAAACGGAAAATGTTCCGCAGAAAAGGAACACGCTGGAAAAATACAGCAGTGGGGGAAATTTTCCACCCCACTTTTCTGACTAAACAACACAGATGCAAAGACAAATAACTTTCTTACTCCTAAATAAACACTTTCAACCCTTGATTGCAAAGGCGTGTTTTTCTTTTTTCTGGGGGGGGGGAGGCTGGCCTAATAACCAGTCCTCATAATTTGCTCCAACAGCTCTGAACCTACAGTTCTTTTGTGTCTCTATCTCCTCTCCCCCCCCCATCCCATTCTGCTGTTGTTAAATCAGTTCTACCACAATGCCCCACTGTCCCGCACACAATGGAGTCAACGCAAGCAGCAGCTAGAGTTTACTGCTCTTTTTGACCCAGCTCTGGTTTCTAGCACACTGTGAACCTACACGGGGAGGCGGGACACCCAAATATAAGCAGCTGAAAATGCTGAAAGAAGCACAAGCACACATCGCACACACACACAAAAAAACCAGCTAGTGTTGGGAGGAATTCCCAGTGGGCAGCCCTGTCAGCCTATATAGCAACAACAGAAAACTAGAGCCTGGAGGAACCCTGAAGATTAGCAATACACCTCTTCCAGTGAGTGTCCACTCACAACACCTTATGCTGGGTTAAATGTTCTTAGCCTGTGATGTGCCACCAGATGCCTATTTGGGGGTTAAGGAGGAGAAGCAGTGGAAGATGGAATGGCCCATTTGGGAAAGAGTGGTGTCTCTCTTTCATTTCCGCCCCCCTCCAAGATAAAGATCAAGGCAACTTGCATTTAGAATTTAATGCAACCCTCCATGCTGGAAGTACAACAGAAGAAGGTCACACCTGTGGCTGATAACAGCTCGGCCTTCTGTTTCCAGCAGTGATCAGCCAGGAGCCTCTGGGAAGCTCATAAACAAGATCTTTCCCAGCATTTGCTACCTGAGATTCTTTTAACCAGATGCTGAACCAGAAATCTTCTTCCTGTAAGGCAAGTGATCCACTGCTGAACTCTGGCCTCTGCTCTTGGAAAACCAGCAGCGGCATTCCAAAATGCTATCGAGCCAAGCACAACTGACTGCAATTCTCAATCTGCCTTACTGAAAAAGCGGATCTTCCACTAACTTATCAGGTCCAAGAGGATGATGCGTAACTGCACCTTTGGGGGGTGGGGGGGTGGAGAGAAGGTCATTCCATATGAAGCATATATGAACATATGAAGCTGCCTTATACTGAATCAGACCCTCGGTCCATCCAAGTCAGTCTTGTCTACTCAGACTGGCAGCGGCTCTCCAGGGTCTCAAGCTGAGGTTTTTCACGCCTATTTTCCTTTTTTAGTTGGAGATGCTGGGGATTGAACCTGGGACCTTCTGCTTACCAAGCAGATGCTTTATCACCGAGCTACTGCCCCTCCCCTAAGAATGCCACAATATACCCTCGATCCTAAACCATCAGAATCTAGAGAGAGGCCCTCAAAGACATCTCAGCAAGTAGGCAGGCTCATATGATGTATGAAGGTTCCAGGACTTGAAAGAATGACGATTCAAAGGGCTGGGCTTGAAAAGCCTACTACTTATTTATAGGATTTTCAAGACAAGAGATGAACAGAGGTGATTTTGCCATTGCCTGCCTCCGCATAGTGACCCTAAACTTCCTCAGTGGTCTCCCATCGAAGCACTAAGCAAGGCTGACCGAGCTGAAATCTGATGAGATCAGGCCAACCTGGTTCATACTGCAACCCTCCCGTCGGGTAGATGCTGAGCCTCTTTGGACACTGCTTGCCTTTTGTTTCCTCTAACGTAGGACCTTTCTTCTTCTCTCTTAACTGGGCTTGGAGCTGTAGCAAGTTGACCTTTCTGAAGTTAATCCGTTCACAATAAGTTAAATGCCCCTACACGCATATGTCATGGAAGATGTGCTTCTGTTTTTGTGAGTAAAATTTCTTTCTCTTGCTACTGCTGGAGTCAGATCATCTTTGTAATTTGTTTGAATGGCATCTTTCTTCTTAACCAGGAAACATAGAGGATTGGGGATACTGCATAAAACTTCTGTGATTCCAAGGCAAATTATTTTTTTAAACATTTAACCCAATAGATTAGACCAATCCTTGAACTTTGCATAAGGCAGCTTCATGTGTTTAAAGTGAAAGCGGAATTTAAGAAGGCACAGTCCAGTTGCATGGTTCAAATACTTGATTGAGGGTAAAGAAGAAGAATTGCAGATTTATACCCTGCCCTTCTCTCAGAATCAGAGACTCAGAGCGACTTATAATCTATATCTTCTCCCCCCACAACAGACACCCTGTGAGGTGGGTAGGGCTGAGAGGGCTCTCACAGCAGCTGTCCTTTCAAGGACAACCTCTGTGAGAGCTAAGGCTGACCCAAGGCCATTCCAGCAGCTGCCAAGTGGAGAAGCGGGGAATCAAAAACCCGGTTCTCCCTGATAAGAGTCTGTACACTTAACCACTACACCAAACTGGCTATTGGGTTAAATGTTTAAAGAGCCCTCTCCCTCATGACACGTCATATGGTGTTAATGTTTGGTAATAGCCCTTAAGTTCCTAAACATGCAAATACTATGACACGCTAAAAGCTTTCGAGATCCCTCTGGGCATTACTACAGACATTTTGCAGAAGAAGCAGTGAGTGTTTAAGGCCCAGGGATAACAAAACATTTCCTGATCTCTCTCTACTATGGTTAAAAGATCAAGAGCCCCTACAGGTTCACATACACCTCCTCCTCTCTTCCTGTTTCAGGACTAATGCCAAAGTTCGCACTCCTTTGGCTTGGAGTACAAGACACCACAGCTCATAACAGTTATCTTGTAGCATGACAAGCATTACAGATCCTAAATTCTTCTCTGGGAATTCCCCGTGCCTTCACATATTTACCTACTGCAGCAGAGGACAAGGGGTGGCAGCAGAGGGCCAGGGAAGATTATCTTATCTCTCCACCCACGCCCTTCTTTCCTACCTTCTCTTGTCCAGGTGCCTCAGATGCAGAACATCCATTGTGATGCTGCATCTTGGGAAATGTAGTTCCCAAGAGAAACAACATCTGTCAGACGCTCTGGGGAATACTTTCCTCAGAGCGGTGGGACTGTTTTGACTGGGGCAGTGATGCTCTGTACTCTTGGTGCTGGGGGGGGGGGGGGGCAACAGTGGGAGGGCTTCTTGTGTCCTGGCCCCACTGGCAGACCTTCTGATGGCACTGCCCGGGGGGGGGGGGGGTGGCCACTGTGTGACACAGAGTGTTGCTCTGGATGGGCCATTGACCTGATCCAACATGGCTTTTCTTATGTTTAGACTGCAACAGAGGCCTTAAATGGACAGCTGGGAAAGGGAAAAGAGCAGGAGGCTGGGAGAATCTTTCTTTCTCCTGGCAAACTAGTCGGCAACCTGCAAGAGACAGGGCCATGGCTCAGTGGCAGTGCACTTTGTTTTGCATGTAGAAGGCTCCCTATTCTCCTGGCTTTCCACAAACAATGCAAAACTGAAAATTATACAACTCACAGCCCGGTTGCTAACAGGCCACGGACTGGCACCAGTGCACGAACCGGGGGTTGGGGACCCCTGGCCTAGAACAAGGTACGAGATGGGAGCAGAGGTCCAATGGCCTATAGCGCTTTTTTGCCCCTTGGGTATGCGATTGGGAGGGGGCAAGACTCCGGGGCAGAACACACGGCCTGCAGGCGTAAAAGGCCCAGGTTCGACCCCAGTTTAAAAAGCATCTCTGCATGAGACAAGAAAGGGAGGTCAGAATCCTGTGATCTGATATCTGACAGCAGGATACACCTGCACGAAATCGACAAGAACTCTCCTCTGATTTTCATGTGGTTTTGAACAAGGCTGGCTGCTTTTAAGTCCCTCCTGCCTCCTCAAACAAAAAAAAAGACCTCTTCTTTTCCTCCGCTGAAACGCTACTGTGGCAACAAGACAGAAGCACAGCTTGTCAGATGGCTGAAGGCTGCCAGGGAATAAGCTTGGAACGCAACCGCTTTCTGCAGCAAGCAAAGGAACGCGCGACAGGGGAAACGGCGTTATTAGGACACGCGGAAACAAGAGACTGCGAGGGGCTTCCCTCGCAGTTTGCTCAAAGAGGGCCTCTGCCTGTCACCTAATCAATTAGCAGCCCGTCTCGCTGCAAGGGCACGATCAGAGTAATTAAAGGTAAAGATCTCCCTCCTCCCCTTTCCTCTCGCTGGGAATTCAGGCTGTATTGAAGCACTAAGAGGCAAATCCTGTTAGAGGAAGCATCAACAGGCCCAGAAATTCCACAGGTTGCAATGCGAAGCATCTGTCTTAGCAATCAATCTGGCTTAGGGATGGGACTGAATGCAGCAGCTGTCTTCTTCACATCAACATCACCAATCCTAATAAGATACAGCTCTAACAGGGCGGGCTTTTTCAAAAAAGAACCCTCTCTAGAACAAGGGGCTAAAAAAACCAAAGCATGTTGCTAGTGGCAGGCAGCAATCCCTAGATATTTCATTTTCACCCTGCTTTTTTCCCAAAAACAAGCCCCGTGGCGCAGTGTTAAAGCTGCAGTACTGCAGTCCTAAGCTCTGCTCATGACTTGAGTTCGATTCCAGCGAAAGCTGGTTTAGGTAGCCGCTCGAGGCTGACTCAGCCTTCCATCCTTCCGAGGTCAGTAAAATGAGTACCCAGCTTGCTGAGGAAAAAGTGCAGATGACTGGGGAAGGCAATGGCAAACCATCCCGTAAAAAGTCTGCCGTGAAAACATTGTGAAAGCAACATCACCCCAGAGTCGGAAACGACCAGTGCTTGCACAGGGGATCTTTCCTTTCCTTTCTTCCAAATGGGGACCTAGTGGTTTACGTAATGCCCCAGTCTCCTCCATTTTATCTTCACAATGACTCTGTGAGGTAGGACAAGTTGAGTATGTGTGACCGGCTCCAAGGTCACCCACTGAGCTTCCATGACAGCGTGGGATCTGAACTTGGGTCTCCCAGGTCCTAACTGGACACACTCAACCGCCATGCTGGCTTTCAAATGGGCGCTCTGTGATTAAATTATGCATTATGCTGCGTTACTCAAGAAGAAAGTCACTGGGGGGGAGGTATTACTGACAGGGCTTTTTTCCGTAGCAGGAACCTCTTTGCATATTAGGCCACACCCCTTAATGTAACCAATCCTCCAAGAGCTCATAGGGTTCTTCTTACAGGGCCTACTGTAAGTTCTTGGAGGACTGGCTACATCAGGGGGTGTGGCCTAATATGCAAAGGCATTCCTGCTACAAAAAAAAAGCCCTGCTGAGGAGTTATTGCTCAAGGATCAATGGGGGTGTTTAGGGGGAAAAGATAATTGTGAATTTCCTGCATTCTGCAGGGGGTTGGACTAGATGACCCTGGAGGTCCCTCCCAACTCTATGATTCTAAGAGCTGACCTCAAGGCCAAGTCTAACCCAAGCCAGACTGCAATGCTACTCCTTCCCTTGTTTGTTCTCTGCTTTTCCTCCAACTAAACCTGCCCTTCAGTCGCGAGTGGCATCATCCTTTATAATTAGGCAAACCGCTGTTCAAAGCAAAGAGCTGTTTCTGGCTTGTGCTGCCCACTGGAATATCACTAGCCAACTGGCAACCGGCAGGCAATAATCCTCGGGCCGCAAGAAGCAGCTGGACTGCCCAGGCTACAGCTCCACTCCCCAAAACCAAGGGACAATACAAAAGAGAGGGGGCATGTTATAAAGCATTAAGTTGGGCTGCAGGCAGGAAGTATAGCTGGATGTGGGATGCAAAAGCAGGAGAGTGCGGAAAGGCGGGAGGCAGGCAAGATCCTGGGTCAGGAGCAGGATGCAGAGGGCAAAGTCAGGTGGGAATAAACAGCAAAGAACAAGGGGTTGGATCATGACAACATTTCTCAGTGGCAAAAAGGGACTTTCCTACCTCCCTCCTCCCAGGGATCTCCACAAAATGCCACTCCCAGGAGACTCGGGGGGGGGGGTCTGCAGTGAGAAGGGGGAACTGGTGGGAAATGCCGATTTCATCTGGATCCAGCTCAGCAAAATGAGTTCTGTGGGCAATGCCTCAGCTTCTATGTGCAGAGCACTTATTTGGGTTAGAAGACAATGTGAATCCAGTGGCACCTTTAAGACCAACAAAGTTTTATTCTGGGCATAAGCTTTCATGGGCCCACACAAAAGCTTATATCCACATGTATATCCACATATACACGTGCACATGTGGAATTCACTGCCACAGGAGGTGGTGGCGGCCACAAGCATAGCCACCTTCAAGAGGGGTTTAGATAAAAATATAGAGCAGAGGTCCATCAGTGGCTATTAGCCACAGTATGTGTGTATGTGTGTGTCCCACTCCTCCATTTGCATGGGATGGAGAAAGTAGAGAAAAAAGTACTTTACAAGAACTCGTGGCATTCGATGAAATTGCTGAGCAGTCAGGTTAAAATGGATATATTTTTAATATATATATATATATAATTTTTGCCACTGTGTGACACAGAGTGTTGGGCTGGATGGGCCATTGGCCTGATCTAACATGGCTTCTCTTATGTTCTTATGTTCACATATCTTCAGATATGTGCACACAAAAAAGCTTACATCCAGAATAAAATCTTGTTGGTCTTAACAGTGCCAGTGGACTCAAATTTTGCCCTACTGCTTCAGACCAACATGGCTACCCGCTTGAATTTCTTTGGGTCAGTCACACATGGCATCCTTTGTCCAGACAGGGCACACCATGTAAGCAGCTTACTGCTGGGGCTCTAAACAGTTTGGAGCAAATCAGCTTCTGGGACAGCAAATCAGGAGGCTGCACACCATCCTCCTGATAGACGGACAGAGACAAAACACACATCCAACCTATTTTGCGGCAACTGGCTTAGTCACCCGGTGGCTTCCAGGCCAAATTTATAGACTTCATTTCTATTCCATCTTTCCCCCCAATGGAGACCCAAAGCAGCTTACATCATTTATTTCTATCCTGCCCTTCCCACACGCGTTCTCCTCTCTCCCACTTTATCCGAACAACAATCTTGTAAGGTTGATTAGGCTGAATGTACCGTAGTGTACCGAGGTCACCCAGCAAACTTCCACAGCACAAAGCAGGGATTCGAACCTGAATTTCCCAGATCTTAGTCCCACGCTTTAATCACTACGGTACTCTGGCTCTTGGTCTGAGGTGTCAGGTCATTACCTTTAGAGGGTTTCAAGATCTGGGGTCCCTCATCTACCTCACAGGCCACCTGTCTGCATATAATTCCAAGTGCTTTTTACATTCTGCAGGATGGACTCTGTTCTGGCTTGGTGTGGGGTGAAGAGGAGGGCTTTTACTGCATTTATTCCATTGATATCAATCTATCCTGCCCACCCCCCACCCCCCGCTCCCAGATTCAAAACTGTTCTGATCTTGTGGCTTTTTGGTGATGATGCAACACCTTCCTCTTCTGAAACACCCAACTGTTTACTGGGGCCCTATGTTACAAAAAGGTAAAGCACCGAGTCAATACCGACCCATGGGGGTGACGCTGCGTCATGATGTTGTCATGGCAGGCTTTTTACGGGGTGGCTTGCCATTGCCTTCCCCAGTCATCGACGCTTTACCCCCAGCAAGCTGGGTACTCATTTTACCGACCTCGGAAGGATAGAAGGCTGAATCAGCCTTGAGCCAGCTACCTGAACCCAGCTTCCGCCGGGATCGAACTCAAGCCATGAGCAGAGCTTGGACTGCAGCACTGCAGTTTACCACTCTGTGCCACGGGGCTCTTGGGCCCTACGTTACATACTGTCTATTGTGGTGTATTCTAATTTTTACTGATGAATCCCAACACTCACTGTCATATGTATTTTTGTTAGAAATGACCCTAAGCGCTGGAGAAGCGGAACAGGAATGTTATAAATAAAGAGGCTCAAGTGCTAGCGAGGTTCGCCTTGCCCAACTCCTGGACCCCTCCAGTGGGTGGGGCAGCTGCTCAGGAAGCGTCCTAACCCCCACTCTGAGCCCACAGGAGCAGTGCTTTTGCAGCCTACATGGAGGAAACGGTATGTCAAAAGAGGATGTTGCTTCGCTTTAGCCCTTGTGCCAACGCTATATTTGGATTTCTTCACACCTCTAGAATCTTTCAAATTAGGGAGCTGCTTCTTATACCAGGCTGGCATTCTCTTTGCAATTTGGAGAGGTACTTGGGAGGATTTTTTAAAATAACCTGGGAGGGTATTATGCTACTTTTAAGATTCCATCCCACCCATCATAAGCTCCATCCAACAAACCAACGGCAACCCACATCCTGTTCAAAATCCCTTGGTTAAAAAAAAAAAAAGGTTTATTAGATCATCTCTTCTACAGAACTGGAATGTCTTTGACTTGTCGGCACTGGACTGCAGATCTCCCAACACACAGGGACAGAATACTCGTGGAAAAGAGTCTAGTGTTGCCAGGGAGTTCCCAGTGGAATGGGCAGGGGTTCAAGATGATGCATGAGAAAGGCAGAACCAAAACCAGGATTTGTCTCCATCTCTCAGCCTTGCAGGTCAATGCTGAGCTATCACTTTTAGAAGCGAAAGATGCAGGAGGGCAGCAGAAAGGCAAGGAAACAGGCTAGTCAGAAGGGAATCTGGGAAGGCGCAAGCAAAACCAATCCATACTTCAACCCATGCCTAAAACTTCTATGCCCAAAATAAGCCAACTGGCAATGTGGTACATATGGGCAGGCAGATTACCCAATTAACAGTCCAGCCATTGGAACATGTAAAACACAGAGAAGAGGAACTAAGAAACCAGACCTGAATATTTAACCTACTTTCGCTATACAGCAGCATCAAAACGTCACAGATGAGCAATGGTATCTAAGCAAACACAAAAACAATTGCAATACCAAACTACCACATATAATTACTGGCTTGCTTTTATAATGATATCAGATTCTGTAGGAATGCAAGTTTTCCATTCACCTACTACCGCTAACATATGGTATTCTGGTATCTCTTTATGGCACAATTTTTGTATTTTATTTCGACATTACTCCATGCCTACCCAGCTGTGTGCCACTTTATGGAGAAGAAATGTTAGCACATACTCCTGTCGGGTCTGTTTTTAAAGGGCTGCTCTTCTGCCGGTCTTCTTTCTGCAGGCGGAAATACTTCTGCCTTTGTAGCTGTTCCCCTTTAGGACTACTAAGAGATTACTGATGTGTAGTGTGGCCTGACTAAGCTATGAATCAGGAACTTCACAGTTTGAATTTCCTCTCTGCCATCAAGGTGTTCGGTGACCCAAGGCAATTCACTAACTGGGTTTCAGAAGGTTCTGTAGAGAAGCATCTTCCTTCCATGGAGAAAGTTCCAGGTTCACTCTCCAGCAAAAAGAATCAGGTAATAAGTGACATGAATGACCTCTACCCAAGACCCTGACAAGCTGCGGCCAGAGTAGACGACACAAACCTTGATAGGCTAAGGATCTGACTCGGTAGAAGGAAGCTTTGTGTAAGAGTAGCTCAGGTAAGAAGAGAACAAAGTAAGAGCACATTAGCACCTTTAAGACCAACTAAGTTTTATTCAGAATCTAGCATTGCTCACTGTACCCCATTTCATTGTCTGATGAAATATGCATGTATACAAAAGCTTACATTCTGAACAAAACTGTTTACTAATCTCCGGAAGGTTCTGTTAGATCGTCTTTCCTTACCATCTTATAATCAAGAAAATAGGATTGATTGCCGTTTCTTACTAAACGACAACATAACCGATATCACAAGAAGGAAAGGAAATGTCCCCTGTGCAAGCACCAGTCGTTTCCGACTGGGGTGACGTTGCTTTTACAACGTTTTCATGGCAGACTTTTTACGGGGTGGTTTGCCACTGTCTTCCCCAGTCATCTACACTTTCCCCCCAGCAAGCTGGGTACTCATTTTATCGACCTCAGAAGTATGGAAGGCTGAGTCAACCTCGAGCAGCCTACCTGAACCCAGCTTCCACCAGGGATCGAACAGATATATTGGGTTGCTGTTTGGCTGACAAGTCTCTGCATCTCTCTTTTGGTTATGCCAATAAAGGTATGCAATAAAAAAACCCCTTTGTTGGTCTTAAAGGTGCTACTGGACTCCTACTTTGTTCTATTGCTTCAGACCACCGCAGCTGCCCACCTGGATCTATCTGAGTTGCCTAGAGAGGTGGTGAGTTTCCCCTCCCAGCAGTCTGCTTTCAGCTGATCCTACATTGAGCAGGGGCTTGGACTAGAATGGCCTGCATGGGCTCCTTCCAACTCTATGGTTCTATGTTCAGCCCATACATACAGAAGAGCCCATAGCCAATCTTCTGCATTTTCAGAATTCTCCTACTCTTTGGCTCCTGTGCCATGTTCCCTGGAGTACCAAACACCCAACATTTGCTCAACTATTCCTCCAGCTCCGCCTTACCAGATATAGTTGCTCACTTTTCAAGTCAGAAAGTGCTTTCATTTTTCTACTTAAACACACAGATCTAGGCTTGAAATAAATTCCTGTTAAGGTATGTGTTCCTGCCAACAGCCCTAGAAGACATATTTTAGACACCCTGGGACTACAATGTGGTCAAAGGAAAATTGGAAACAGAATGTAATTTTGGTAATGATTTGCCAAGCTGAGAGTTGTGCAAAGAGAACATACTGCAGAAATTGCAGCTCTCACATTTAGATGCTTAAAATTCTTGCAACTTAAACAAGTAATACTACAGGAAAGCCTAATTTAGACACGGATACTGGAAGTATTTGACATCCTGTTGATATTTGCCTTCAGAGATAAGAGCCAATGATTTAATGACTCACAAAGGGGAGCCCCTGGGAGCAATAGGGACATATAGGCCTTCAAGAGAAGTCCCAGGTCAAGTGCTTAAGAACTGGCCAATGATACAGAGGGATCCAAAATCATTTTCTAGCCCCCGACATCAAGATGCATGCTACCCACATTCACACAACAAACCACTCTGAAACACCAGACAGAGAAAAGAGCTCTACCACAGAGGTGTCCACCTTGACCCCTGGAATGGTTTGGTCTGATTAACTGAAAGACTCAAGTAATGGACAAAGTAACACCATTTGTGGACTAGGAAGAGACTAGGGTCATTCTTATTTTATTTATTTATTATTTCATTCGATTTATATCCTGCCCTACCCCACCGTAGCGGGCTCAGTTCTGATAAAATGAACTGTTATCTAACTTGGTTTTACAAAGTTCTAGGCAAGGGCGAATCACCAGCGAGAGAGCCAGTTTGGTGTAGTGGTTAAGGTGCACGGACTCTTATCTGGGAGAACCGGGTTTGATTCCCCACTTCTCCACTTGCAACAGCTGGAATGGCCTTGAGTCAACCACAGCTCCTGTAGGGGTTGTCCTTGAAAGGGCAGCTGCTGTAAAAGCTTTCTTAGCCTCACAGGGTGTCTGTTGTGGGGGGAAGATAAAGGAGATTGTGACCGCTCTGAGACTCTTAGGATAGTTCTTTCAACTGTTTAAATAAAACCTGCACCCAAATAGTGTACAGCCCCTGATTTTGTGCACAGAAGGTCCCAGGTTCAATGCCTGGCATCTTCAGACCAAAGGCAGTTCAGTGGCAGAGCATCTGCTTGGCATGCAGAAAACCCTACGTTTAATCTCCAGCATCTCCAGTTAAAAGGGCCAGGCGGGAGTGATATGAATGACCTCCATCTGAGTCCCTGGAGCCACTGAGTAGATAGTACTGACCTTCATGAGATCTAAAAAAACACTGAACTAGGTGGTCCAATGCTCGCAAGATGGTTCCATGTGTTCACTTGTCCCTGCTGCAGGAACTCAGGAAACAGAGGAGAAGTCTGCACTCAATAAACTTGGAACTGACCTGCCCATTCACTCCACCATACTTGCTTTGTGTGCCTCCCCAAATCACTTGCCGCATAAACATACCTACCAAGACATTCTCGCCTTCCCTTTCTAACTTATTCCATCTCCAGCCTTCCTTTACACATTCAGAACAATGGGCTTAATACAGTTCTCCCAAAAAGGATTCCAGAGCTGGTTTCCTTCTCTGTTTATAGAACCAGTTCTAGGTTGAGAGCTGTAAATCAGAGGGGAAAAAACCCTAGAAAGTGGGCTTCCCTCCCCTCGCCCCCTCCCCAAACCCCCCCCCCAGCTCAGCATCAAACTGCATCCAATCCTTGCATGGACACTGATGTAGGATTGTTGTGACATTTACAAATGTAACAAGAAACATTTCAAATGATCATAGCAGTCGCTGGTTAAAGCTGGAACATCCCCAACTGATTCCCTAGTCTTCACCCTTTGTAACAAACACAAATTCACTGCACATAATGATTTATTGGGGAAAAACAGTTAATGACAGTGCCAAAGGCCTGAAAGTTATAGGCAAGCTAAAGCTATTCCCCATATTATGTGTTCGTACATTAAAAAGAAGGCTCAAAAAAGGGAGAAAGGATTTTAACGCTCCACCCTCTCACCCTGGGACAAACATCCTTTTGAAACAAACACCACTGACATGATGACATGACAATAAAGAAGCCGTTCTCAACCCAGTATATCATGATCCAGCTGGGAGATGACGCAGGACAGGCCTTTATAAATGCAAGACAACAAGTCCCAAGTTCAAACTGTTACCTCCTCTATGAACTCACAAGATAGCCTTTGGCAAGCCAGAATTTCCTTAGCTTCAGCGTCTGCCACAATCCTGAGCCTACCTTACAATTCCGTTGTTGGAATTACCAAGAGAGGGGGAAGGGCGCAGAACGCGCCAATGGTGTTATATATACAAATGTTAAATATTATTCATTATAAGTTCAGTGATACATGAATTCTACCAAGCATTGGGTTGTTTTTTTAAACTTGGATCTCCCCAGCTTTTCATCTAGCATTGATGGAGCTCTTTAAAAGAGGGCAAAAAAGTAGGCAGATTCCCACATATTATTCTGGGAACTGGACGATCCATCCATCCAGTTTTCAACTGCCACTGCAGAAGTGATTGTAAGGATGAGAAGTGCCACCCTGGCACCCTTCCACCATGCCCAGACCCAATTCCAGCTGAGAATCCTCACCCTAAGGAACATTTTGAGTGGCGCTTTGTTGTTGGTATTAGACTGATTCCTGCAAGATATGCCTTGAGAGCCAGTTTTGGGCTGAAAAACAGAATAGTACAAAATCAATCTACATTGTATGGATGACCTTCTCTAATACATAAGAGAAGCCATGTTGGATCAGGCCAACGGCCCATCCAGTCCAACACTCTGGAACACAGTGGCAAAAAAACCCAAACAAGCGCTATCAGGAGGTCCACCAGTGGGGCCTGGAGGTCCATCAAGGGGTCCTCATACGAACCTGCCTATACATTCAGAATGATCTGTTTTGCATTCTCTCTACCAGGAGTGTCGAACATAAGGCCCGGGAGCCAGAACCAGCTCCTCCAGGTCTGTTATCCAACCCACAAGCAAGGAAAAGGAGGGCAGTGGGGGCAAGAGCAATGAAAAGACCAATGACAGGCTGGCCGGCTAAAGGGTTCATCCTCCCCTTCGTCTCTCTCTTGATTGGGCCAGGCTGCTGCTCTCTGCTCTCCTCCTGTCAAAGGTGGGATGAGTAGCTTCCTGCCTGTTAGTGAGCATTTGCGCTGGACCTCCCCTTTTGCTTAAGCTGCCTCCATTGCCACTGTTGCTGCCCCTTTCTTCTCCTCTGACCATCTCTCACACTCTGGCACAATGCTGGAGAAGTGGCCCTCTGGGAAGGAGGGAGAGAGCCATTATGTGTGAAGGTGGTGGTGGGGAGTTGCTGATGGAAACGGGCATATGGGGAACTGTGGGAATGGGAATGCCAAAGTGGATCCGGGGAAGAGGGATATAAGGGACTGAAGTGGGGCATGGAAGGGAAGGGTCGAAGTTGCTTGCAGCAGGGTGTGTGGTGAGAACTGCACTTGGAAAATCATGGGAGAGGAGATTGCTGATCTAGTGTAGTGGGGAGATGTATTTTCTGGGATCACTTGTGCCAGAGAGGGAGGTGGGAAATGTTTCTCCAAGGTGGGATTCATGCTCCAGGCAAATATAGCTGCTGGGGGAAGGGAAAGGGCTAAGCATTTGTGTTTAGAACAGGTGACATGCAAGAACAGAGGTGTAGCTGAAAGCTAAGATACAACAGGAGTCTTGAGCTACCTTAAAAGACTGAATGAGATTTTGCTGCATCATTTTTATTTAGTAGGCATCTGTATCTTGCTCTTCTCCCCAAATGGGAATACAAAGCAATTTAAAACATATTGTTCTCCCCATCTGTGCTTTTCTTCTCACAACTGTGCAAGGGTAGGTTAGGCAGAGGGAGTCGACTGGCTCAAAGTCACCTGGCAACTTCCACGACAGAGTAGGGCTTATGAACCCGGGGATTCCCAGTTGTTAATCCTCATGCTCGAACCTCAGTCCCGTGGGGGTGCGTGTATGTGGTCTCTAAGTGGGACTGAAGTGCAAGGAAAGAAGTGGAGCAGACTTGAGATTTGGAGAGTGGACTGGTGTGGCTGAATCACAGAGAGAAGATGGGAGAAAAGGGCTGGTCATTGACAGGTAGCTGGTCAATCGGTGGCGAGCTCATGATTTTTTTCTGGTGGATTGAGCAAATACTGGGTGGGGGGGTGGCGGCTTCAGTTCCTTAGAGAGTTTATATCAGGGCTGGCCAAACTTGCTTATATTAAGAGCCGCATAGAATAAACTTCAGATGTTTTGAGAGCCACAAGACATGAACATCAGATGCCTGAGAGCAGGGGAAGGAAGCAAATGTGGAAAGTAAGCAACTTTAACTTTAAATGCATCCTCCAAGCCAGCCAATAGAGTGGTGGGGGCTTCGAGACCACACAATATGTGTGAAAGAGCCACATGTGGCTCCCAAGTCGCAGTTTGGCCACCCCTGGTTTATATTATATGTGTATGTTTTGGGGTGGACCTCTCTAAGCAGGAAAGAAACCCTGCCTCACACACAAAAATGCTTCCAGAGTTGCAGAGAAAAAAAGTTGCTGATCTGGTGTAGTGGGGAAGTATATTTTCAGAGAGGGAAGAGGACCCCTGGGATCACTTGTGCCAGAGAGAATGGTGGGAAATGTTTCTGGCAAGGTGGGATTCATGCTCAAAGCAGATTAGAGCAAGTCAGTACAGTTGACAAAAAGGGGCATTCAAGCTGCTCTCCGTCTGCCAAATGAAAGGATGCCACAACTCACAGGTAGGTGGGGGAGCAATGTGATGCTGCACTAATGTTGGCATTAACAAATGTGTCACTTTTCGAATTCAAATTACCCCCGACGTAAGGTTTTTGCTTTTAAACCTAAATAGCTCTTCTCTGTAATAATAAATGTCAATAAGTCAAAAGTACTGATATACACCTAAACAGCATACTCAAGATTGCTAAAGCACAAATGCTGTCTCCAGGTATTGATGCAATAATTCAGAATAAGAGGTTATCAGTTATCAAAGACTATTAAATAAAGAAAATACTGTAAGACTGTTAAAGTTTTAAGCATGTTTGTATTTTGGGTAAATTTTGGGCAATTGGGCTTGCCTGTTTCCTTTATAAAGTTTATCTCTCTGGTACCTGGCATTACATTTTATTCTGGCTAAACATTAAGAACTTCCTGACAGTCAGAGCAGTTCCTCAGTGGAACAGGCTTCCTTGGAAGGTGGTGGGCTCGCCTTCCCTTGGAGGTTTTTAAACAGAGGCTAGATGGCCATTTGACAGCAATCTGATCCTGTGAATTAGGCAGAACATGACAAGGAGGGCAGGAAGGGTTGTATCAGTGCATACTTTTCATGACCCTTTCTTACACATTCAGGGAAATGCTGATTGACACTTTGGGGCTGGTCAGCAATTTTTCTCCAGCCCAGTTTGACAATGGATCCTGGAGATTTTTGCCATTTTCTGGGCAAGGAGCAGGGGTCACTAGGAATGTGTGTGTGGGGAAAGGTATTTGATCCTGAACTGTGCAGAGGGCTGGACTAGATTACCATGGAGATCCCTTCCAACTCTATGATTCTAAAAGAGAGTTTCAGGATATAGGTTTTTGAGAGTCAAAGCTCCCTTCTACTGCAGAGCCAATATAGCTGCTCTCTGAAACAATTATCTTAAGTAGAACAAATTTTGAGTCCAGTGGCACCTTTAAGACAAGCAAAAGTTAATTCAAGGTATGAGCTTTCCTGTGCAAGCACACTTCATCAATTTGAGACCAACACAGCTGCCCATCTGGGTCTTCCGTGTTTGCTATCTTCAAGCTATCTTCAAGGTTACCAAAGTAAATGAGCACATGAAAAGATTTTTTTTCTTTTAAGCTGTGATTAACTTTGTATTTTTGACTGGTTTGCCCTCCCAAATTCTTAATTTTTCCTGCCACCAAATAACAAGCTCAAGTACGGCACAACACATTTTGCAGGGAAAGAAATTTATTTCACATAAAGGTGAAGAAATCTGGGCCACTTTCTTGTTTCTTCACATTTATGTATAAAGTCTTCACACATCATGACTGAGCCTACTATGAGCATACCGTATTTGCTGTTAAAAGGGCCAGCACAAATACCTAAATTCTTGTTCAAAAGAACTTATCACAAAAGTGAACAGGACTTACCAGCTCTGTAAGATCAAGGAGTTTTGTAGCACTTGAGAGACTAACACATTTTGAGAAATAAATGCCTTCTCTTTGGCCCAGGCTTATATAATAGAGTGATTAACAGACATTCTCACATTTTGACATATCACTGTTTTATTGTTTTCTCATACTCATGCTATCTACATCAAAGGTTTGCTCAATTTGTTAATTTTACTATTCTGTCACCGGATCTTAAAGTTGTACCATTTTGCATTCTAAATCACTGCCTACCAGCTATATGTAGCTCTACTTATTGTACCTGATTGATTCATCTGATGAAGTGTGCTGGGAGCACACGAAAGCTTACGCTCTCAATAAAACTTTGTTGGTCTTAAAGGTGAACCTGACTCCTACTTTGTTCTACTGCTTCTGACCCACACGGCTGCCCACTTGGATCTAACACATCTTTTGTATCAAGAGTTCACAGGGTACAGATTTTGGGATTAGAGTTTTTTGCATTGGGGGTGGGAGAGGGTCTGGAGACAGAACGCATACTTTGCACGTAGAAGTTTCCAAAATCCATGGGCTGGTGGTCTCCAGGTAAAAACAATAACTCCTTTGCATGGAACAATCCGTTGATAAAATCCTCAAGGCCTACTCTAGTTCAGCTCAGACAACGCAGGGCAGACTGAACCAATGGTCTGGCTTGGTATACAGGCAATTTCACCAGCACAAGGCTGCAATCCTGCATAGTTACATGGGGGGAACGTATCAATAAACAAAGATTTCAGGTTTTCACAGCTGGCAACATCATTAGGGTTTGTAGAATCTTTCGGGCTCAAATGCCATGTTCTACTGGAGAAAGTTTGGAAGGAAAACTTTCTCCAGTAGAACACGGCACTTGAGCCCGAAAGATTCTACAAACCCTAATGGTATCAATAAACACATTGAGACTTACTTCTGAGTAACTATGGATATGATTGGGCTGAGTATCATGGAATGCCCCTGGCAAGTGGTAGAGACATAGAATTTCCAAAAACAACTGGAAGGCCTGGGGAAGGGGGGAGGTGATCCACAAAAAAAAAATTCTATTGGTAAAATTAATGCCTCAGTTTTTTTCCACGCTCCACATTTACAATAAGTGAAATCCTTTGTAAGACAAAGTTTTTCTCAAAGAGAATAATCCATAGAAAGCTTTTTTTTCCCAGTGTTCCCAATTTTTCTGCTGGGAAAACAAACATTTCCCCCCCTTAATTCTTTTCAAGTCTTTATGTCTCTACAACTATTCTTGAATAGATTTTTTAAAAGAACTTCTTACCTGCTAGAGAACATAAAAGCAAGGGTAAAACAGAGTGACCTGTAGTGGTATTATGCTTCCTCACTTCTCTTTCTGGCTAAGAAGATATCATGAAAGAAAGGTTCCCCAATTACAACTGGGATGACTTTGGGGCACGGAACAAGGTAAAGCCGAAAATGAAAGTAAAATCCGCTACAAGCCTAGAGTTAGTACGCTCTTAAAGGAACAGGGAGAGGGAGGAGAAGGAGAGTGGATTAACACCTCGGCGTTCACTCAAAGTCCAAGTGGTTTATAATCTCCTTTTCCTTCCTCTCCCCACAACAGACACCCTGTAAGGCAGGTGGGGCGGAGAGAGAACTGTGACTGGCCTGAGTAGGGAATCAAACCCAGGTATTCCAGATTAGAGTCCACCATTCTTAACTACTACACCAAACTGACTCTCAGTGGCCTACTCTTGTCCAAGGCAGACAACATGGGACAGGCTGAACCAATGGTCTGGCTTGGTATAGGAGCACAGAATCATAGAGTTGGAAGGGGCCACACAGAGCAGGGGTGGCCAATGGTAGCTCTCCAGATGTTTTTTGCCTACAACTCCCATCAGCCCCAGCCATTTGGCCATGCTGGCTGGGGCTGATGGGAGTTGTAGGCAAAAACATCTGGAGAGCTACCATTGGCCACCCCTGCCCTAGAGCACCCCCAACAAATGTCTGTCCAGCTGCTACTTAAAGACTGCAGTGAATTCCATCTCTTTTGCATGGGGTAATTTCACCTCTCTTATCTAACTCTTTTGTCTTAAAAGGCAATCATCATTTAAAAACCAAAAAAACCCACCACTGGCAGCCTGTCAAGTGCTTTTGTGTATCACTGATCTCCCCTCAGTTCACTAAGCCAGTGGTAGCGGTGGGGATTTTAAGCAATCTTCTGAAAATCTGGAAGAACGGAGGCAGATATGCCCTCAAGAAGAGGGAATTGCACAGTCTCAGTGCTACCACCCAAAGGCCCTGTTGCATGTGTGATAATCAAATCTTGTATAGTGGGGGCACAAAGGGCAAACAGGTGCCCTCACACTAGAGAAGGCTGTCCTTTGGGCATCCTGGTCACAAACAATTTTTTAAATTGCAATAACCAGCACTTTCAACTTGGCCTAGAAACAGATTGGGAACCAAAAAAGCTGCCTCGGGATTGATGTTCAAAGCAACTCACTCTAGATAGTAATCAGGGGGTCTACCTTTTGAACCCCACTGACATTTCCAAGAACAACAAAGTTTTATGCATGGTATAAGCCAGGGGTGGCCAATGGCTGGAGCTGATGGGAGTTGTAGGCAAAAAACATCTGGAGAGCTACCATTGGCCACCCCTGGTATAAGCTTGTATGTGCAACTGGGACTCTATTATGACCTTACAAACCAGAGGGCACCAAACCCAATGCCAAGTCACTTCCTGTGTGTGATACTTACTATAAAACAATGCTTGTTCCTAGAGGTACATTGCCAAACAAGAACCGTTTTCCAAATAAGAGCTGCACCACAAAGAAAAGAGCTTCATCTCTATTTCTTAGCCTCCAACAGCAATAGAATCTACTGCAATCGAACCGTGACTGAAGTCACGTGTCCTCTGGAGCGCTTCCCCCAACAAGGTCAGCAGCAAAGGAAAAATGAGTTTGCCGAACTGAAACTGTAACAGAACAGTACGTACCTTCAGAGAACCTTAAGGTGGATAATGTACAGGAGAATACAAAACATAACAAAAATGGCACACTCAAAGCTTCCATTTAGGCAATTTTTAATTAAAAGTGAATTTAAACACAGCATGTGTTACCCCAACAAAGTACCTTGGCATTTTGGCATTTTCCCCAGGCTTTTTTTTTAAAAAAAAATCAGAAGTGCAGCATTCTAGAAGAAACACTGATCACTCTTAAACACATCTCCATCTACAGGTACACAGCTGATGGTCCACGTTCCTATGGAAGTGTACAGCAGCAACCAAAGGATCATTTGCTTTCACCACCTGAGGGTCACATCTGGCCATTTAAATTGGTGATCCATCTAACTGGCAGAATGGGAACTATGAAAACCTCAAGGTGGTCTCCTGCTTGTTGTGGTTGTCACGAACCAGATAACATTAGCAGGGGTTCATTTTCACAGAAAGGAACCTCCAGGAAGAGTTTTCAGGCTGAACACAGTCCTGCAGAACTCATGCCTGGTCAACCAAAGTTGGTTCCTGCAACATTCTGGTAAATGGTAGCCTGATAATCGATCCTTTCTTGGTAAGTAAACTGAGAAAGTGTACAGAGACACACACAAAAACACCACACAGAGAAACTGCACAGCACCAAAAATCCAAGCAGACCCCAAATCTCCAACTGCAGTATAAGCATCCTCGAAACAATGTTCTATTAAAAGTGGAGACACAAAAAAATGATTATCAACAAACAGTACCCTCCCATACTTCATTAATGGCCAAACACTCTTCTTTTCAGATGCCATTTTGGAGCCAAAATGATTATCAGGATATCTAGTTCTCAACATGACCCCATCTGCAGATACCTAAATCCAGAGATATTTAAATCCAGAGTTAAGAAAAGCCCCAGACTAGCAGGAAAATCTGAAAGCTTCTTTAAAAATTGAGGGGGATTAAAGTCCTCTAAATTATTAGAAGCAGCACCTGTAGCTTTAAGAAACAAATGGCCCCAATGGTCATTGCTAGGCAACCAAAGCAGTATCACTGGGCTTCCAGCCTTAGTTTCTTGCAATTAAAGGTGCTGGGAAGGGGCTATTTAGGCCTCTGAGCAGCGATTCATGGGGTCAGGACCTGCAACAACTTGCTAACATCTGACCTGCATGACTCCCTAGGCCCAGCTGCTTCCTACTGTTCAAAAGCAGCCACCCCACAAAACCGGAGTTGTGTAGTTTCAGACTAGAGTGTGGGAGATCCAGGTTCAAAATCTTCATTTTGCCATGTAAAAGTGATGTGTCCCCTTTAAATCTTTGTGGGTTTCATACCACAGAAGTGGTACCACCAGCGACTGGTGAAGAAGCCGGAATAGTGCAGAGTTTTCCTACGGAGAGCGTGCCAGGGAAGGAAAGGAGAAAAAGCCAAAGATGGGGGCAGATAAAGGTAGGTTGCCTGGTGGGTGGGAAAGCAAGCAGGAAAAGGCTGTGGAGACTTTAAGGGACATATGAACACTGGAAGCTGCCTTATACTGAATCAGCCCATCAAGGTCAGTATTGTCTACTCAAACTGGGGCAGCTTTCCAAGGTCTCAAGCTGAGGTCCTTCACATCACCTCCTACCCGGTTCTTTCGACTGGAGATGCCGGGGATTGAGCCTGGGACCTTCTGCATACAAAGCAGTTCCTCTTCCACTGAGCCATAGCCCCTCTGCATGCAAGAGGAAATAGTGGGGGAGTAGAAGATGAGATTCCCTCCCCCACAAGTCCTTGCAGGCCCCCTGCTCGTTTCATATAACACCGGTGCTCTCTATATGCATGCCTGTTTCTAAAAATCATATTAGAAGACCTCGGCCGTATTCATTTGTTTGCCACTGATGTATTTTCTCCTTTAAATGTTTTTGATAATAAAAGCAAGCCTGGCCTGCAAGATGGAGTTGAGAGTTTTTCTTTTTTTTGATCTTTCTCAGAGCACAGTGTGGCCCAGAAAAAAAAAACGAACACCAATCATTATCAGAGCCAGCCCGACCAGTTTAGCAAGCAAGAAACATTACCCTCCTTCCTCTCCACCCTCCTGATGAAAAGCAAAGGGTGGGATAAGAACCCTCCTCCTACACAGGCTGAACTTTAAAAAAAAAAAGGCAGCAGGACACATTCACAACCAGCGAAGTTCACCTGCCACACTTGCGCATCTCCCTGTAACGCACACCTACAACTGACAACGCACACAACAACTGACAATGCAGTGACGAAAAGGTGAAGCACAGACCGGTCTGCTGGCAACTGACAAGTCAAACATAGGTGTATCCACCCCTCAGGAGATCCTAATACGAAATGTCAGAAATAATAAAGGGGGGGGAGAGCAAGAGTGGAGGAAATAAGTCTTAGAACAGGGGTGGCCAAACTGTGGCTTAGGAGCCACAAGTGGTTCTTTCACACACATTGTGTGGCTCTTGAAGTCCCCACTGTCCTGTTGGCTGACTTGGAGAACGCATTTCTCTCTCTAAATCACTTCTCTAAGCCAAGCCAGCTGGCAGCTTGGAGAATGCATTTAAAGTTAAAGTTGCTTTCTTACTACCTCCACCTCCCCTGATCTATTTTCCTTCCTTCCTCCCTCCCTTCCTTCCTGTCCTTGTGGCTCTCAAACATCTGACGTTTATACTATGTGACTCTCACATTAAGCAAGTTTGGCCACCCCCATATTAGAAGAATGCCAACAGAGGAGAGATCCCTGGTGGGGAAGAGACACACACAGAGGTCCCAGCATAAATGCAAAGGTGAGATGCATCAAGAGTTGCATACTTCTTATACTGCATGCCCAGGAGGATGTGCTGTTCAACTACGAGTGGAAACTAATTCAGTGTGAGCTCTTTCTTGGCTACCAAAGGACAGATGTCCCCCCTTCAGCCTAGTCAAGCTGGCATTCAGTTGTCGAGGTGATATCCTGGATTAGGCCTGTGCTATTGGCACAATCCATAAGGGGTTTTTGGACAAATAGCTGCAGCAGTATCACCACGGAAACCTCTTTTCTACAGCCGCTCTGATCTTCTTTAGAAGTCACGGTAGCAGAATAGTCCCAGCCAGCTCAAGATTCAGAGTTCAACAGCCATCCTTAAGATTGTAGCTTCTCATAAAAGCCACCCATGGCACATCATGTATCACACATAACCTTCCCCCCCACCACCCTCAAAGTGGGACAGGAGCCAAGAAATCCCAGGCGCCAGCTCACCATGGCACCTAGAAACTTCATTGGGGCACTGACAATTAGAAAATATGGTCATTAAAATACCTGAAGACTGAGCCCGGCTCCTGCATTTTTGGGGTGGCTCCTGGAACCTAAGAGAACCTGTCAAGGCCAGCCATGGGGCAGCCCCAGTCAACTGCAGAGATGGTCATGTTAAGCTTTAGCAGCAGGCCCACACCATGGGACTTCAGGCCATCTCTGGCTACTGCCCACAGAAAGTAACACTTGTCCTTGTAACTTCATGGGGAAAAGATATGGGAAGTCTGTTTCTATTTGAAGCACTATGCACACTGATGGGAATGTATACAGAACAAAAATATAAAGACAAAGGAAAAGGCTGGGTTAAGACCTGTGAAGAGAAACCAAGGAAGAAGTGTAGAAGAATAGGTCATAGAATCATAGAGTTGGAAGGGACTTCCAGAGTCATCTAGTCCAACCCCCTGCACAATGAAGGAAACTCACAAATACCTCCCCTTAAATTCACAGGAGCTTCATTGCTGTCAAGGTTTTTATACCTTTCTTTTCTCTAGCTTAAGGAGTCTCAAAGCAGCTTCCCTTCTTCTTCCCAGAACAGATGGAGAGTTCTGAGAGAATTGTGACTGGCCCAAGGTCACCCAATAGGCTTCGTGTAGAGGAGGAGCAGGGAACAAAACCCAGCTCTCCAGATAACAGTCCGCTATTCTCATCTACTAAATCACACAGAAGATGGTGCTGCTGGGCTGGGAGTTTTGCTCAATTCCCACATTACTTCCTTTTCCTAAAGCAGGGGTGGCCAAATGTGCTTAATGTGAGAGCCACAAAGAATAAATTCTCCAATGCATTTAAATCACTTGGAGAAGTGATTTAAAGAGAGAAATGTCTTCCACAAGGTGGCCAATGCGATTGTGGGGGCTTTGAGAGCCACACAACATGTGTGAAAGAGCCTCAAGTGGCTCCCGAGCCACAGTTTGGCCACTCCTGTCCTAAAGGATCGCATGTATTCTTTAACTACGGCCTTGCAAGCCTCCTGCCTGACAGTCTCACAGAGGGGACGACAAGAAGTACTGCAGAGTTATGACAAGAGGGAGGCTATGGAAAAGCTGAAAGGGAGTGGAAGCAGGTCAATGTAGGGTCTCACCTCACAGGATACTACTAAGTACTAACAAGCAGTGTGCAAACCCAGGACAGTTTTATCTGAAATATTCTGGAGAGATCCAAAGCACTGGAATCATTGATAGGAGTGGGCCAGTTCTCCTTGGCACTTCTGTTAAACAGGGAGTTTTGTATTGTTTAGGGACTGGGTCTGAATACGCAAGAACTTCATCCAAGGAAAAAAGAAGGAAGACTTCGCCCATCCCCATCTCTCCCCGCCACACACACATACTTTTCAAACGCCTGGGTAGTACCTGAATAAACTACTTACCACCACAGACACCCAACGAGGAGATTTCAAATGCCTTGGGCACTTGAACAAACCACTTGCCACCACAGACACCCAACAAGAAGAGATTTACCAAGAAGGAAATTTAATCTGTTCTAAGCAGGAAACCAAAGAAATGGACCCAAGAGTTTCCCACACAGTTCGAAGCTTCAAGGGGAGGGGAGAAGAGGAGTTCACCAGACTAGGTTGCCTGAAGCAGACAGCTTATCTGCTCCAGTTTTTACTGCTCCAGCCCACTCAGGATGAAGTAAAGAAGGAAAGAGAGTTTCTCCTGTTATTCTACATCAGTCGTGATTCAAAGCCAGCCAGATTTCGTTATTTTGAAGAAACCCCAGAGCACAGCAAACGAAACAAGGGGGCTTTACTGATATAAAGAGGGGAATTCTTTCCCCGTCCCCAATGTTTGTTTAAAACCTGCTGCTGAAAAACACAGTTAAGCAACATGTTCAGAAGGAAAAGTACTAGGGGGCTCAAGACTCAAAACGTTCTTCTTCTGTTTTGTGCTGCCCCAAACATAAGGGATGCTAGAGATATATTTAGTCCCGCATCCTACTTGCCTCATCTCCACGCTAAGCCTTCCTCACCAGGCCTCGTTGCTATGACACGCAGTAGGCACTGGCACATGAGGGAAGAGTCCAAAAAAAATTCCTAAATTAGAGGCTTCCCCGCTTTGCAAGGCGCGGGAAAGGTGACGGCTATCTGATGGGGAGAAGTGAAATAAATGCAGCTGTTGGTGGTATGTAAGCCCCACCCTGCCCCAGGGGAGAACGGCTGCTGACCCCCAGGGTCTGAGGAAACTCACCGGAGAAGAGGACAGCAAAGCTAGTGGGTGGAGGCTCATCGGGATGGAATTCGGAGCCTGCCAGGCCTGTGTGCTGCAGTTGCCGTTTTTCGAGTAGCCGTCCCTATCTATCCCTTCCACCTTTCCCCTGTAATCTGGTGAGAACGTCACAAGAGGCTCACCAGCCTTCGCAGAACCGGAATAGCTGCACCTCGTCCAGCCCCACCCTTCAGCTCGATCCTTGAGAACCAGAACCTTCCCCGTCATCAGAAGGAAAAAAGAAAGAAAACGAAATAGGCAAGTAATGCCCCAAAGTAAGGGAGGTCTGCTCTCAGCTGCAATTTAGTCTGCCTGGATCACAAGCTTGCAAAGAATTAGCAGCAATTCCAGGCAAAAGCCCACTCCTCGTGTCTGAAGCCCCGAAACAGATTTGTTTGGTTATCGGCAATAGGCTGCCATTCGAGAAAGTTGCTCAGAGGGAAGTTCAAATCAAAAGTTTAAGTGGCAAACGTCCATATAGATGGCCTATAAATAGCAGCAGCCCAAGGATGAATAAACTATTTTGTTACCGAGAAATAACTTGGATTTTAAAAAAAAACCCTCTGTGAACAAAAATGTCTAGACTAAAACAGAAACAGACTCAAGAAGCAGAGAGGCCCAATAGGCTTCCCAGGAGAAACAGCTATTTATATCCCACTTTTCAACTTACTGAGCAGAGCCACCCCCCCCCCCCGAAAGATTCTTCCTGGGCCACCACCCAATAACACATTTAAAGAAACACCAAGTTAGGAAAGAAAAGGAGGAAAAGGGGTGGTGATGGAAATTTCAAGAGAAGCACATGCATACACTTGAGGAAAGGGAAGCAAGGAACCCATCGATGCTCAAGAGAGGAAAAGCCTCTCCAGGAATCCAGACTCTCCCCCTTTAATTTTGCTTAACCAGAAAATATCACAGGTGCCCTGTTGATGCAGGAGAGAGCTGCCTACCACTTCCAAGCCCAAGGAAGGATTAAAGTGAAAAAATGTGGATTGTTAATAGAGAATTCCTAAAGAGCCCTGACCTGGATAGCCCAGGCTAGCCCGATCTTGCCGGATCTTGGAAACTAAGCAGGGTTACACCTTGTTAGTTATTTGGATGGCAGGCCTTCAACAAAAGACCAGAGTCGTGATGTGGAGGCAGGCTATGTCAAACCACCTCTGAACAGTCTCTGGCCATTAAAACCCTATGGAGTTGCCACAAGTGAGCTGTGATTTGGCAGCCAAAAAAAGGGGGGGGGCGGGGAGAGAGAGAGAGAATTCCAAATGCCTCTGAATCTATCTGCCGGGACCATCAGACATCCTGGTAGTTGATCCCCTATTGTCACAGGAGGTCAAAATGGACAGCCTGAGGCTTCTCAGCCCCGCCCCCCCAAGCAATCTGGGCACTGGAAATTTTGCACCTCTGGCTCCAGTGCCCAGATCTTGGGAGCCAGTTTGGTGTAGTGGTTAAGTGTGCGGACTCTTATCTGGGAGAACCGGGTTTGATTCCCCATTCTTTCACCTGCACCTGCTGGAATGGCTTTGGGTCAGCCATAGCTATCTCAGAAGTTGTCCTTGAAAGGGCAGCTTTTGGGAGAGCTCTCTCAGCCCACCCACCTCATAGGGTGCCTGTTGTGGGGCGAGAAGATATAGGAGACTGTAAGCTGCTCTGAGTCTCTGATTCAGAGAGAAGAAAAAGAAGAATTGCAGTTTTATACCCCACCATTCTCTCTGTGTGGGGTATAAATCTGCAGTCTTCTTCTTCATTATGACCAGGGCAGACCAGGCCTATTTGTTTCCGGGAGAGCAGTGGACCACAAGGGCTGCTGAAGTAAGCTTGCTCAAAGGAGCTCAGGGCAGTGTACCTGGTTCTCTTCACCTGCTTTTTCTTGTCCATACAATAATCCTATGAAGTTGCAATAAGGACCAGTGATTAGCCCCAAGGATACACGGTGGCTAAGTAAGAGCTGAACCAAGGCGTCTTCTGTCTTAATCCAACACACAAACCCGCTACACCAAAGAGGTTAAGCAAAAAGCTGTCAGAGGGAGACTAGGCTTTGAGGAGGGATCTGAACACAGAGAGAGAGAGAATATGAGGTGGTATCATGTAGAAAATCAAGAAGCAAGTCCTGGGCAGCAAGCAACAATGGCCCCTTGTTCACTTGGTGGAGACTAACCCAACATAAACAAGATGCCAAAAATGCAGTCATGTTCAAGAAGAAAATGGGGAACTGACGGAAGAGTCTGAACTGAAGGCACTTCTTAAAGGGAGCAGTTTGAACTGACTACAGCGGGACAAATGCTCCATCAAGGAAAACAATCGTAGGGCCAAAGAAAGAAGCGATTCCCAGTCTTCATACAAAATTTTCTGGCTGAAAAATTTAGAAAAGGGAGGGCAAGTAAGCAGCACGCAAAAGGATCTAGGGAGACCCATATTTTGAGGATAGGGAGGCAAGCTGTACTTCATAGGATGCTTGGCAGATCACTGGCATGGCCACCTGGCTGAACAGAAGCATACACAAAACCCCTCCAAGGTGATTAGGAACCCATGAATGCAAAACACAGCTGTCCTAGCCTTTTTTGGTGCCAAAATCCTAAAATCGCAGCCAACTTATGGCAACCCCACAGGATTTTCAAAGTGAGAGACGGAGGTGGTTTGCACTTGTCTGCCTCTGCAATAGCAACCCCTGGGCTTCCTTGGTTTCCCACTGAAGTACTAACTGGGGCCGACCCTGCTTAGCTTCCAAGACAGGCTCCTGTTCACTTCAAAGAGGGCTGAGCTGGAAAACATCTGAGTAGATCATGTTTCCGTTAGAGATGTACACTTGAATATACACAGTCCAAATTTATATCAAAAAAAAATACCTTATCTGTATTTTCCAGATATATTCCAGTCTCCGGATGATATTTAGGATTTTCCAGGATACTGGGAATGGATCCTGAAAAATCCCAGAAATCCCCCTCCTCCCCAGTCTGTGTCTTCCTGGGTTTGGTATCAGTTTGCAGTGTTGGTTTCACTTTCATTCCTAAATTGACTGTGTTAGTCTTGCGACACTGTAGTCTTTGAAGGCATCGTTTTTGTCAGGTTTGCAGTAGATTCTCTGATTTGATGTAACCTTTGATTCTCAGGTTGTCCACTGGCACAACTTCTCTAATTTTATGTCTGTTAGGCTTCCTAATCAGGCTGTTAGGCTTCCTAATCAGGCTGTCTTGAACTATTCCCCAGTTTGACACTGTGTTGGATTTTCAGGTTGTACATTTGTTGTGTTGGGCTTCTCACAGTGTCCCACAGTTCTGCCAGGATTCCCGGGTTCTGCGTTGATTCTTGGGGCTTGCTGGCTCTGTTACCTTTGAAATGCTTTTGGCCAAGGATTGCTTTCTTCCTCTTGTGTCTGGCTATTCTTTGCCCTGGAGAAAGCATGGGATTCCTTGTCCACAGCAAGCAATGGAGGGTGACTGGAGGCACCTTCTCCAGAGGCCAATTCACTTGAAACTTGGGGGTTACTTAAAGGATAGGTACCAGCAACCCCAAGAACACCATGGCACAGAGTGGTAAGCTGCAGTACTAGCTCTGCTCACGATCTGAGTTCAATCCTGGTGGAAGCAGGGTTCAGGTAGCTGCCTCAAGGTTGACTCAGCCTTTCATCCTTCCAAGGTCGGTAAAACGAGTATCCAGCTTTCTGGGGGTAAAGTGTAGCTGTTTGGGGAAGGCAATGGCAAACCACCTCATAAAAAGTCTGCCAAGAAAATGACATGATGTGATGTCACCCCATGGGTTGGTAATGACTCGGTGCTTGCACAGGGGACTGCCTTTACCTTTTTATCAGCAACTCCACTGCAATACTGGTACAATTTGGTCAAAAACAAGCCTCTCCAGCCCTCTGGAAAGATTCCCCATAGAAAATAAAGGAGATTAATAGTAGCACCCCCCCCCAAAAAAAACCCCCACCAGATCCAAATATCAAATTAGTATTTGCAACTTGGAAAACAAGAGATATATTTTGGATCTTCCAGATCCAAGAAATGGCGCTTTAGCTGCACATCCCTACTCTCCATCTCTCACGCTGCTGCCCATAATGGTGCCCCAAATTCACTGCCTCAAGCAACTGCCTTGTTATGCTGCATGGAAGAGTTGCTTCTGGGGTCAAGCGCACCCTCCCCCAAGACCTGGGCTCTTTTATCGATTCTTGTTTTCTAAGTACGATGGCAATTTTTAGCATCCATCTACACAGCCCACCTTATCCTCAATATATCCCTTCCCCCTTCATTCAGCAGAAGACTACATCACCCCCACCAACGCAATTAAGAGATTGCGGAAGCCGGGAGGACGAGCCCACGAGAACAGGAAGATAACGAGAAGGATAGGCACATACAGGAATGAATTAGTCAAAAAGGGTGGGAAGCAGGGGGGTTTTTTCCTTCTTCTTCTTCTTCTCTGCACTGAGCCAGCGCTTGTTCCGTGGGCTGTCACGCAAACATCAGTGGGAGGAATGCAAGAGAGTCAACAGAAGACCTTTCCTTGGGCAGAGTGCAGAGGAAGCTGTAACAGGCAAAGGGGATATTTTCTCGTGCTGTTCAGGAGAATCTTGCTCCGCATCAGCCCAGCGGACGAGTGGAAAGCAAGCACCTACGAAGGGTTAATTGTGGGGCAAATCTTTACTGCTCAGTCCTACTGGAAGATTTATTTTTAAAAGAACTATATCTGGCTCCAGTAGAATGCTCCAAGTGGCATGCACAGTTCCATGTGTAAAATAAGATTAAAAGAATAACACCCAGACAGCAAGTGTCTCAGACCTGCAAAACACAAGCTGTAAAGCAGATGCATATAGCAACAGTACATTACTATAAGGGCCATCGAACAGAGACACAAGGGAGCACTCCTGACCTGGATGGCCCAGGCTAGCCCGATCTCACCAGATCCTGAAAGCTACACAGGGTTAGTCCTGGCTAGTACTTGAATGGGAAACCACCGAGGAAGCCCAGGCTTGCTATGCAGAAGAAGATGATGATATTGGATATATATCCCACCCTATACTCTGAATCACAGAGTCTCAGAGCAGTCACAATCTCCTTTACCTTCCCCCCACCACAACAGACACCCTGTGAGGTAGGTGGGTTAAGAGAGCTCTTACAGCAGCTGCCCCTTTCAAGGACAACTCCTACGAGAGCTATGGCTGACCCAAGGCCATTCCAGCAGCTGCAAGTGGAGGAGTGGGGAATCAAACCCGGTTCTCCCAGATAAGATTCCACGCACTTAACCACTACGCCAAACCGGCAAGTAGCAAGCAATGGCAAGCCCTCTATGCTCCGCTCTTGCCCTGAACACCCTACAGGGTTGCCGTAAGTTGGGTGGGACTTGACAGTACCTTCTACCACCACCAATGCAACCACAACCTAATTTGGACCACAGTGAGCCTGATGGAAAGAATTTAATCCCCCCCACCAATGACACCATCACCAAAAAGTCATCATTCCTCAGTTGCACGCTTAACCTCATAATGCTGACGGACCTCACCAGTCGACAGACCTAAAAACAAAAAAGCACTCCTGTACCAGACCAGTGGCCCATCTAAACTGCCATTCTGTTTCACACCGTGACCCCTCCCCCCCCCCCAAATTGCTTGGAAGGCCAGCAGAGGGCAAGCTACATAGGTGACAGTATATATAAAGGTCTCCTACATGACCTATAAACTCAGAAGTAAAGTCTCTACTGCCACTGTTCATGCTATGTGTTTGGCAAACTTTGGTTTGCCCAAGGGATGAATCTGTACAAGGAAGCAAATATGCAGAGCCAGTCTGTACACTGCACGGCTGCCACTGTGGCAGGTTAGGGCCAGAAACACTTCTAGTGTACGTCAGCATGATATTTTAAGGCCTAACCCGAGATTCTGCTAACTTTGATCTTCAAAAGTACTGCTTGGAAGCAGCAGCTGCCTTGGGTAATCAGAGCAATGGTTCCCCCTTTGCTTGTTATTGCCTCTTCTAATTGGCAATGAGTATCTCAGAAGTTAGGAAGAGAAAGGTGTTTCCTGACATCTGTACCCAAGATTCACTTTGGAGATGCTGGAGGTGGAAACTGGGACTTCCTGCCGGTGAAGCAAGAACTAGGGAGCATTGTGGCTCCTCCCAGTGAACTCCTTGCTGAACTGCCCATTCACTATGGAAAAGAGGTGTCTAGATTCATAGAGGAGATTGGTGTGTCCGTGAGTAATTAAATCATCAGATTAAGTATCCTCTGAAAACCCCAGACATGGCTAGCAGCACAAGCTAGCAAATCCCAATTCCCGCCACACCTCAGCCACAGTAGGTGGCCTTAGGCAAACCTCAGCCTTCACCCTTCAAGTGCAATATGGAATTAAGGATACTGTCCTGTAATGAGTTGTAAGATTACCGAAAGAACATATCTGGAGTGGCTTGAATGCATAAATGTGCAGCATACAAGCTGAGTTCTGTGTTCACTGCAAACAGCTCAAGAACCCACAAATCACCACACAAGTATCTCTACCTGGGAAGGACATACCTGAAGAGGTACTTCCACTTCTAGGATACAGTCCCTTAAGGGAAGAGTCATAAGAAGGGAGGCATCAGCAATGCACAGGACTGCATCCTTCCGAAAGATGAGGTCATGGTCAGAGCGTCATCTGGGTTACATCAAACCCCACGCACCCAAGTATGCGTAGCTCATCTGTTTGAGTGCGAATTTCTACCTACTTCACCGGCAATCAACTCTCTTGGGCCAAATTAAAAACCAAAAGGAAGCACGAAGACAGGAGCAGTTCCCTGTCCCAGAGCAATTTGGAAAAGGTCAGTAGAAGAGAACCACGTGGGTCTCCTTAAGCGTCTACCTCTTCATGCAGGTGGGTTCTGATCTACTTCAGATCACCACCAGCTAATGCCGGAACCCCAAACAGGGATCTGTCTCAACAACACAGTTCTTGGGCATTTGAGGCAAAGGATGGCTCTTCCCTCACCCACATGCTCCAGCCCTAGACTCTGCTTCCTTCCTTTATGCTGTTCTTCAGTTGTCAAGCAAGTGAGTCACCCTCCCCACCCATATATGACTGTAAGGGGAAGATAGGGGGGGAAGAAGATCGCCCACAATGTAGACATCCACTCAGTGGCCACCCTCATTCTCCGTAACTTTCCAGAGTAATATTTTTTCGGAAAGGGGGTCAGAGAAAGAACCACCAGCAGTGCATTCAACTGCAACTTTGCTGGATTCAGTCCCTGTCTTTCAATCCTGTGTCCAATTGATGGTTTCCCAAGTCATTCTCCAAAGCAACACCTATGCCACAGACAGGTGTAAGTGCAGAAGGACACCACTCCTTTCCTCCTTCCCCTTCCAGGTGTTAGCTTGTTACCTGGAAGTTGTTTGCCACTAATGTGACCATGGAAAGAAGCTCACACAACCATCTCACCTGTCATTTGAAGGGAGAGCTGGGCCAAAAGAAGAAGAAGAAGAAGATATTGGATTTATATCCCGCCCTCCACTCCGAAGAGTCTCAGAGCGGCTCACAATCTCCTTTACCTTCCTCCCCCACAACAGACACCCTGTGAGGTGGGTGGGGCTGGAGAGGGCTCTCACAGCAGCTGCCCTTTCAAGGACAACCTCTGGCAGAGCTATGGCTGACCCAAGGCCATTTCAGCAGGTGCAAGTGGAGGAGTGGGGAATCAAACCCGGTTCTCCCGGATAAGAGTCCGCACACTTAACCACTACACCAAACTGGCACAAGGATTGTCCTCATGGACACCTTGTGAATCTTAGTCCTTGTCGCCAAAACACACCTGAGTTTGCCACTTTTCTGTCTCACTGGCCCTACCTGTTTTGACAACAACCCTAAACAAGTAAAAATTCACACCGGAAGCTCCTTCTCCTGGCATGAAGCAGATGCTCCATGTCCACACATCCAGAGTGCTTTTGAAAGAAAGCAGCAACAGTGTTTTTTTTTTAAGGTAGCAACCTTATATGATCAGCACCTGTACTATTAAAAGTGTCTGGGAAGGGAGAACCCAGCCAGGTTCAACTTTCTTCTGTTTCTACAGCACTAGGATGGGAAAAGCATAGAGTTGCCTCATTTTCTTCTTTGGCCATGGACATGTAAGGGTATTCCTAGATCAAATCAAAGGTTCATTGAATGCAGCATCCTGTTTCCACAGTGACCAACCAGATGCCACCGGGAAGCCCAGGAAAGCGGCAGCCCCCTTCAGTTTTTTCACCCTCTAGCAGCTGGTATTCAGAGACACACTATACCTCAACCTGGAGGCTCCCTTTATTCATGACAGTTAATAACAACTGACAACTCTCCCCCCCCCAAAAAAAAGCATATGTCCATTCCACTTTAAAAGCTATGCATGCTACTGGCCACCATATATATATATATATATATATATTTTAGCAGCATCTGATTACACACACTGATGTAGCAGGTGAATCAGTTTATCCTTTGACTTGGGCAGTTTCACACTCTGCATTCTGGCATCCGAATCAGGGTGAAAGTATCAAAACGCACAGGGGCCATACCAGCAAAAAGACAATGACAGCCCCAAGCTTTTTCCCACGCCAGCACTGTGAGATTGGGAAGCCGGGGAGAAGAGAAGTCACACATCTGCTCAGGTTTTCCTTTCCGTGCAATTCTTCAAGACACAGGAACGCCTTACCTCCTCCACTGTGGCATCCCAAGAAAGGCACATGGGGTGGAAGGAGCCCCACACTTACCCATAGCACCCCCACACAATCCACACACTGGCTCCCGTCCAACCATTACCTGCTCCGTGTCTCTCTCATTGACGGTGGGCAGGGGGCTCCGGCCGCTGTTCGACATGGCTCCCGTTGGCAAGGCCTGAGGGGGTCTCCCCCCAGCTGCTCAGTTCCTTCTCCTTCCTATTCCCTGACCCAGCTGGAAGGGGGGTCGGGTTCCTCTTTCTCCTCCTCACGGTGACGGGGGCGGCCAAGCCACCAGCATGGGGAGAAAAGGGGGCTCAATAAAGGTCCTGGAAGCACCAGCACCGACTACACATGGAGGGGGTCGTCACCGATCCGGGTCTTGGTGAAGGCTGACCGGCTTGATGGATCACGCGAGACCGGGGATGAGGAGCTGGGACTAGGCCGCACCGGTCGAAAATCCCGAACTGGGGAAAAGCCGAGCCCCGAAGGGAGTGTAAGCTTAGACAGAGGCGCCCAAGTCCCGCCGCGCCGCCACGGCCGGGCTCGGACACCGTTTTCCCGTCCTCGCCGGTGCCCGAGCTCCGCTCGCTCCCCCTTGGCTTCACTCAGCGGCGGCTCCCAACATGGCCGCCTCTGCCGGGCTTCGGGAACTTCCGCGGGACTTCCGGAAACACCCGAAAGCGGCCTCCGCGGCAACAGCTGCTTCGCGTGCCTCGTTGCGGTCATTCAACCGCTTCGGCGGAAATACCCGAAATCCGAGCCGACTTTCTTCCCACGGTGTACGGAAAGACTCGAACGCCCTAGAGGAGATGGGATTGGTCGAACTAGATGGAAAGGCGGAGCTTTTTGAGAGAAAAGGGCGTGACTAACTCTCGCTCTCCCTTTTTCTCGTGGCGGGGGAGCAGCATGCAGCAACATCCGAAACTGGGAAGTTCGGAAACAAAACCGAATGGGCTTCGGCTGGGAAGGCTACGGAAACTACCGAATCCGTTTCTTCACCTGGGCTATGCCTCCCTGAGACCAGGGAGTCCTTTGACGAGCGGGATTCTTGGGCAAATCAGGCTCTGCTACCTGTTGGTGGTTGCAAAAGCTGTCAAGTTTAGGGTTGCCAGGTCCAATTCAAGAAATATCTGGGGACCTTGGGGATGTGACAAGCAAACTTCTGGCCATCACATTTCATGGGAGCAGGTTCCTTTTAAATGCTCCTCCATTGGAAATAATGAAGGATAGGAGCACCTGCTTTGGGGGCTCATAGAATTGGAACCCCTGGTCCAATCTTTTTGAAACTTAGAGGGTGTTTTGAAGAGAGGCACTGGATGCTATGCTAAAAATATGGTGCCTCTACCTCAAAAAACAGACAGACCCTCCGATACCCACAGATCAATTATCTATTATACCCTATGAGAATTGGTCTCCATAGGGAATAATGGAGCATCCAGCAAACATTTCTTTCTCCCCCTCACACCGCTTTCTGATGACCCTGTAATGGGGGGAGGGCCTCCAAACCGGGGGATCCCCTGCCCCCAACTGGAGACTGGCAACCCTAGTCAAGTTACAGGCGACCTAGGGCGATTCTGTAGGTTTTTCAAGGCAAGTGATGAGCAGTAGTGTCTTGCTGTTACTCACCTCTGCATAGCAACCCTGGACTTTCTTAGAAATCTCCCATTCAAATACTAATCAGGGCCAACCTTATTCAGCTTCTGAGATCTGGTACAATCCAGCTAGCCTGGGCCATCCAGGTGAGGGCTACCTGGACAGAATGGCAAATTCTAGGAGAAATAGCTGCATTGGTCTGTTGCATCAACAACACAGCTTTGTTCAGGATTTAATGGGCGACAGGACTTGGACTACACACATCCAATTGACACAGCAATGTTCTTGTTATTCCAGTCGATGCTGGAATCTGTTTTGTTAGCCTTTAAAATGCCACTGAATCGCTGTTGTTTTTTTTCTTCTTGTCATTATTGTGAATGACACTGCTGCTGCCATCGGTTGCTGGTCTCATCCTGCATCAGTGCTTTGCATGCACGTTCCACAGGCTAGGCATTTGGCATTTTGTAGCCTTCCAGACCAACTGTTGACCATTTCCCTCTGTATGTCAGCACCCAGCAAGCTTCCATGGCGCAACTGGGGATTCAAACCTAGATTTTCCAGATCCTAGTCTGATGCTTAACCATAGGGTTGTCAATCCCCAAATGGGGGCAGGGGATCCCCCGGTTTGGAGGCCCTCCCCCCGCTTCAGGGTCATCAAAAAGCAGGGGGAGGGAGGGAAATGTCTGCTGGGCACTCTATTATTCCCTATGGAGACTGATTCCCACAGGGTATAATGGATAATTGATCCACGGGTATCTGGGGCTCTGCGGGTGCTATTTTTTGAGATAGAGACACCAAATTTTCAGCGTAGCATCTGACACATTCCCCCAAAACACCCGCCAAGTTTGACTATGAGCCCCAAAAGAAGGTGTCCTTGTCCTTCATTTTTTCCAAATGGAGGGAAGACATTTAAAAGGTGTGCAGTCCCTTTAAATGTGATTGCCAAACTCCCATTGGAGTTCAGTTATGCTTGTCACAACCTTGCTCCTGACTCCACCCCCAAAGTCCCCAGATATTTCTTGAATTGGACTTGGCATCCCTACATTAACCACCACACCACACTGGTTCTTGGAAGGGGTGGTATAGCTCAAGAAGAAGGTAGGCTAGAATGCTATGAAGCTGTTCGTGTATCTTAGTGTAACAAACCACAAGCAGAAAACAAAGGAGAGAACTATGTGCAGAGGTAATAACTATGTGTTTAACAGGATGTGGATACATATATAATCTTTCGATTTAAAAAATCTGGAATTTTTCTAAATATTTACATTGTTTTATGTTAGTTTAAAATATCACGACTGCAACCCTATACAGAGTTACTACTGTCTAAGCCAGGCGTGTCGAACTCATTTGTTATGAGGTCCGGGTCTGAGAAAAATTAGACCTTGCCGGGCCGGGCCATGTGTGTACCTATTTAAGATTAGGTAGCAGAGATATAAACTTTATAAAGGACACAGACAAACGCAACTAAAGATTTTTAAAAAAAAAACCCTTAAAATAAAACATACTTAAAACATTAGCACTTGTTGGTCTTAAAACATTAGCACTTGTTGGCTTTGTATGTAGAACAAGCCCAGCAGGAACTCATTTGCATATTAGGCCATACCCCCTTATAGCGCCATCGTTTACATAGGGCTTTTTTTGGAGAAAAAGCTCAGCAGGGACTAATTTGCATATTAGGCTGTACCCCCCCCCCCCCGGACACCAAGCCAGCCAGAACTCTGTTCCTGTGCATTCCTGCTAAAAAAAAAAGCCCTGGTCTTAAAGGTGTTTTCTTTGTGTTTTCCCCATGAGATCCAGGGAACTGGGCAAAGGAAGCTCTGCCTCTTTCCCTCCCTCCCCAGGGGACCAGGAGGGGGAGAAGCCTCAACCAATGGAGAAAATAGAGGTTTTGTTCTGTAGTTCCTGTGCGATTGAGCAAGCCTTGCAAAAAAAGTTGAGAAGCAGAAGGAAGCAAGAGAGAGGGAGAAGGAAGCAGACAAGAGTCAGTTGCTCAAGGAGCTAATAGCCCTCCAGGGGCCTGATTCAGCCACCGGGCTGCATGTTTGACACTCCTGGTCTAAGCCATGAGTTGGCTAGCCCGGGCTAGCCTGATCTTTGTCAGATCTCAGAATCGAAGCAGGGCCGGCCATGGTTAGTATTTGGAGGGAAGACCTCCAAGGAAGTTCCAGGTCGCTATGCAGAGGCAGGCAATGGCAAACCACCTCTGAACATCTCTTGCCTTGAAAACTCTACAGGGTCACCATAAGTCAGCTGTGACTTGACAACAACCGCAACGAAAATATGAATCCAAGGCAGTAATGCTGCATAGGAAATCACGGTAAGAACTGAGAACAGCATTTTAAAAGTTCAATGAGACCCCCGCATATACACCCCCCAGGGCTTTTTTTTTTTTAGCAGGAACACGCAGGAACGCAGTCCCAGCTGGCTTAGTGTTAGGGGGTGTGGCCTTATATGCAAATGAATCCCTGCTGGACTTTTTCTACAAAAAAGCCCTGTATGAAACAATGGTGATGTCAGGGATGTGGCCTAATATGCAAATGAGTTCATGCTGGGCCTTTTCTACATAAAAAGCCCTGCACACCCTGTGTGCTGGGAAACATGAATGAAGATTTCTTCTGCATTGTATTGTTTTCTAAACTTTCAAATAAAAGAAACTGCAATTTTTTTTTTAAATGAATGAAGATTTCATCCAGATTAAATTTGAGGTGGTGGTGAAATCTAGTAGCGAGTAGGATACAAAATCAGGTGAGATTATTAGAAAAAAGAGAACCCTGGTCAGGGATTAGATAAATATTTATTTCCAATGTTATGTTGCATGGGATAAGGGAATTGGGAAGATCAGGAGATTCAGAAAGCATGGTTGACTGTACTGGAAATAGGTTTTTTAAAAAGCATTAGAATTTGGGGCACCCAATTATGTAACAGGTTCAGTGGAAATATTCTCCATTTCAGTTCCAGGAAAGAAATCCTTCTTGTGCCCCGTGTTTATGGGCAATCGGTTCTTTCCTTCAACTATTCCTCCCTTTGTTTTTCTTCACTAATAGGTTTTATTGAACTGTTTTGCCAGCTTCTTCTTCAGATTGGATTGTAGTGGAATAGACAGAGGAAAATTAAGAGAGATACTACCAGTTAGAATTCATAGTATAAATGTACATGTTTTAAGCTGTAGGCAGCAAGAAGTCCATCGTGAATGGTTAATACCTATCTGATACTTTGTTTTTTTGCCATTCCTTGCTCTTGTTTGCATCTTGTTCATTTTTAGAAAGGTGGGTTCTTTTAAAAAATTATCTTTTCCAAAAATTATTTTCTCCAGGATACTTTAGGGAAGAGGTGGCCAACGGTAGCTCTCCAGATTTTTTTGCCTACAACTGCCATCAGCCCCAGCCAGCATGGCCAATGTCTGGGGCTGATGGGAGTTGTAGGCAAAAAACATCTGGAGAGCTACCATTGGCCACCCCTGCTTTAGGGAGTTTTGTCAGCTGTGGACTGACTGGAACACAATTCTGTTTTGTATTTACCTACAGTGGATAAAATAAATTAGGATGTAGTTTAAACCATGCTGATTCCTCGGGAAAACTGGCTGATTCCCTAGTCCCATAGAGTTGCCATTGTCCAGGTGGGACCTGGAGATCTCCTGGAATTACAGCCAATAAAGGGTGGACTCTTCTTCTTTCCATTTCAGAGCTCCTATGATCAGATGATCTTGAGCAATGACTAAAAGAATAAGACATGATTGACAAAAGGACAATATGTTAGAAATTTGGCAACCAAGTAGGTTGTGTTTGGGTCACTGTCTAGTTAGCATCAGATAGGGAATATTATCTCCTTGAAGTTTATTGAACAAAGAGCATGTTAAAAATGGCGAGATCTAGCCGTTTCTAAAAGTGGTAAAAAAACAACATTCCAATATTTTACCCTGACCACAAGAGCAGAGATGATCTGAATAAGGAATACGATTAAATCTGCCCTGTAATTCCCCCTTACAGTCCTTTACAAATGGCTATGATATGCTTCTAGTCTTTAACCTACTTTCTTCTATAATTTTCTTATCTGTTCACTAGCATTCTTCTTTCCTACTACTACTAGACACAGGAGTGGGTACCTTCAGTTTTATCTATACTTATCTTCTCTTTAATTTACACTGTCACTCTACCCTTTTTCCTTTCTTATCCTCTCTTTTCATTCGATCTCCCCTTATAAAGTGTTAAATATGCTTTCTCTGAATATTGAAAGCGGAGAGATCTTCCAGCCTTTGGTCCTTATGGTTTCGTACAGCTTTGCATTATTTTCAATGTATTTAGGTTCCACATTTATTTTTTGTACTCTGTATATTGTTCTTCATTTATATTGTGTGCTACAACTTGTGTTCTGTATAACATTATTTATTTCAAATAAACTTCTAAAATGTTCCAAAAAAAATAATCTGCCCCATAATACTTTGGAGGGGGTCGTATTAAGGTGAGCTAAAGTGAATGCCCTAATGGGTGTGTGCATGTGTGTGTGTTAAGTGTCTCGTGTATAATGGCAGAATCCAAGAAGGTAAAATACCAAAAATTTATTGAAGCAGATTCTGTGAGAATGAATTTAATCCAGTTGTAATCCAGCTCTGTAAGGCACTGCCAGAAACTGGAGAGTTGTCATTAAGACATCATACATATTGAGGCTCTACCTCCAGAACTCCAAGAATTTCCATACCCTGAGTTGGCAACCCAAGGTTTTTGGGGAAACCAGCCTATCCTGTCATGTTATCTGGCCTACTAACCCCTTTGGCATTGGTTAGTGAGCCAAGGGGCTGTTTGCTTGGCCCAGAATAATGGTAAGAGAGAAATCACCCCTTGTCCATATTCTGTATTTTGACCACGCTCTGCTCTTCCTTGGTCCAAGGAGAACAAAAATAAGGGAGTGTTTTTCCCGCAGACCATCTGTCTGAAATCTGCAACCAAAAGGAAAAATACACAGAGCTCCACAGTATATTATGCACCCACTAAACGAGAAAATCATGGAAAACCATTATATAAAAACTATTCCAGACTTTTACTATCACATATGTTAAATACAGGCAAGTACTTCAGCAGGTGAAGTCCAAATCCACAACTACATACATTAAATACAGGTAGGTGGTTCAACAAATAAAGTCCAAATCCATCAGCAACGGCGTCAATGAAACAACCATCTCAAATAGGGTGAAGAGTCTCTAAAGAAAGTAGTTTGACTCAGAATCGCTCCTAGTGGACTCCTCCAGCATAAAGTGTGGATAAAAGTGTCCAAGCTCGACTATCATTTGGAGTATAGTTCCCTTTATTAAGAGTCTGATGTCTTATTTGCATAATAGTAAATAGATGCATCAATTTTGAAACAGAACAAGTTTTCAAACATTCAACTTCACTTCTACTGAGGTTTCCAATAGGTTTCCTGTTCTACTTCCCAATAAGTCAGGATAACATAAATGCCTCTCCCCTTTTTATCCTTCATAATAGCCAGGGGAGTTGGTTAGACTAAGATAGTTGTGCTGCAATCAACCAATGAGTTTCAAAGGTGAGCAAGAGTTTATGTTGTACATGGCTCTGAGCCCAACTTGCCAAGGGAAGGCAATTGAAAAATCTAAATAAGAAATAAATTTGAATGCAGGTCTTCACAATAATAGAGTTCATAGATTACAGCAAAGCTTTTGACTCTGTGGATCATGAAAAGCTATGGTTGGTTTTAAAATAAATGGGTGTGCCAGTTTGGTGTAGTGGTTAAGTGTGCGGGCTCCTATCTGGGAGAACCGGGTTTGATTTCCCACTCCTCCACCTACAGCTGCTAGAATGGCCTTGGGTTAGCCATAGCTATCACAGGAGTTGTCCTTGAAAGGGCAGCTGCTGTGAGAGCCCTCTCACCCACACCCACATAAGAACATAAGAGAAGCCATGTTAGATCAGGCCAATGGCCCATCCAGTCCAACATTCTGTGTCACACAGCGGCCAAATATACACACACACACACACACATACACACTGTGGCTAATAGCCACTGATGGACCTCTGCTCCATATTTTTATCTAACCCCCTCTTGAAGGTGGCCATGCTTGTGGCCGCCACCACCTCCTGTGGCAGTGAATTCCACATGTTAATCACCCTTTGGGTGAAGAAGTACTTCCTTTTATCCATTTTAACCTGTCTGCTCAGCAATTTCATCGAATGCCCACGAGTTCTCGTATTGTGAGAAAGGGAGAAAAGTACTTCTTTCTCTACTTTCTCCATCCCATGCATTATCTTGTAAACCTCTATCATGTCACCCCTCAGTCGACGTTTCTCCAAGCTAAAGAGCCCTAAGCGTTTCAACCTTTCTTCATAGGGAAGGTGTTCCAGCCCTTTAATCATTCTAGTTGCCCTTTTCTGAACTTTCTCCAATGCTATAATATCCTTTTTGAGGTGCGGCGACCAGAACTGCACACAGTACTCCAAATGAGACCGCACCATCGATTTATACAGGGGCATTATGATACTGGCTGATTTGTTTTCAATTCCCTTCCTAATAATTCCCAGCATGGCGTTGGCCTTTTTTATTGCAAACGCACACTGCCTTGACATTTTCAGTGAATTATCTACCACGACCCCAAGATCTCTCTCTTGGTCAGTCTCTGCCAGTTCACACCCCATCAACTTGTATTTGTAGCTGGGATTCTTGGCCCCAATGTGCATTACTTTGCACTTGGCCACATTGAACCGCATCTGCCACGTTGACGCTCACTCACCCAGCCTCAACAGATCCCTTTGGAGTTCCTCACAATCCTCTCTGGTTCTCACCACCCTGAACAATTTAGTGTCATCCGCAAATTTGGCCACTTCACTGCTCACTCCCAACTCTAAATCATTTATGAACAAGTTAAAGAGCATGGGACCCAGTACCGAGCCCTGCGGCACCCCACTGCTTACCGTCCTCCACTGCGAAGACTGCCCATTTATACTCACTCTCTGCTTCCTATTACTCAGCCAGTTTTTGATCCACAAGAGGACCTGTCCTTTTACTCCATGACTCTCAAGCTTTCTAAGGAGCCTTTGATGAGGAACTTTATCAAAAGCTTTCTGGAAGAACATCTATCGGGTCTCCTTTGTCCACAAGTTTGTTTACCCCCTCAAAGAAATGTAACAGGTTAGTGAGGCAAGATCTTCCCTTACAGAACCCATGCTGAGTCTTCCTCAATAACCTGTGTTCATCAATGTGCCTACTCATTCTGTCCTTGATAATGGTTTCTACCAACTTTCCCGGTATTGAAGTCAGACTGACTGGCCTGTAATTTCCTGGATCTCCTCTGGAACCCTTTTTAAAGATGGGGGTGACATTTGCTACCTTCCAGTCCTCAGGAACAGAGGCAGATTTCAATGAAAGATTACAGATTTTTGTTAGAAGATCCACAAGTTCAACTTTGAGTTCTTTCAGAACTCTCGGATGTATGCCATCCGGACCCGGTGACTTATTAGTTTTTAATTTGTCTATCAGTTGTAGGACCTCCTCTTTTGTCACCTCAATCTGACTCAGGTCTTTCAACACCCCTTCCAATATTAGTGGTTCTGGGGCGGGCAAACACTTCTCATCTTCCACGGTGAAGACGGAGGCAAAAAATGCATTCAGCTTCTCAGCCATTTCCCCATCCTCCTTCAGTAATCCTTTTACCCCATGGTCATCCAAGGGCCCCACTGCTTCCCTGGCTGGTTTCCTACTTCTAATATATTTGAAGAAATTTTTATTGTTGGTCTTTATGTTTTTTGCAATATGCTCCTCATAGTCCTCACAGGGTGTCTGTTGTGGGGGGAGAAGTTATAGGAGATTGTAAGCCGCTCTGAGTCTCTGATTCAGAGAAAAGGGCAGGGTATAAATCTGCAGTCGTCGTCTTCTTCTTCTGCCACAATCTCTGATTGTTTCGATATACAACCTGAACTCGGGACAAAAACAGAACAGAATACGGTGAAACAGAATGGTTTCCAATTGGCAAAAGTGTCAGACAAGGATGTAATTTATTTCCCTATCTTTTCAATGCATATGCAGAATATATCATAAGGAAAGCTGGCTTAAGGTGGAGTGAACATTGGCAAAAGGAACATTAACAGTTTGAGATATGAGTGAAATGACTCCTGGTGAAGGTTAAAGGAGAAAGTGCCAAAGTAGGGGTATTTTTATACAAAAAGGCTAAATGTAGCAAGTAATTAATGTTCTGAATAAATATAGTATAGATGAGAAAGGTAGCTTATCTTCCAATTATTTTAATAATCAAATAACAAACATCAATCTATCACCAACAGAACATTTTTTTTCCTTTTAAAATTATAGTAAAGCAGGGGAGAGTGTTAATTAATGAGAAGGGAGGAAAGGGGAAGGAGAAAGAGAGGGGAGCAACAAGGAAGTAGATGGACATGCACAGTGAACGTGAGGGAAAGGATCCATGCGTGATAGGCCTGTAACTCGCACAAGGTCACCCAGCAGGCTTCATGTGGAGGAACGGGGAATCAAACCTGGTTCTCCAGATTAGAGTCTGCCAGTCCCCAGTTGGGGGCAGGGGATCTGATGGGTTGAAGTCTCTCCCCACCGCCGCTTCAGGGTTATCAGAAAGTGGAGGAGGGTTGAATTTCCACTGAGCACTCCATTATAACCGGGGCTTTTGGGGGGAGAAAAGGTCCAGCAGGAACTCATTTGCATATTAGGCCACACCCCCTGATGCCACCATTGTTCCGCATAGGGTTTTTAAATAGAAAAGCCCCAGCAGGAATTCATTTGCATATTAGGCCACACCCCCGGACACGAAGACAGTCGGAACTGCATTCTTGTGCGTTCCTACTCAAAAGAAGCCCTAATTATCACCCATTGAGACCAGTCTCCATAGAGTATAATGGAGAATTGATCCATGGGTATCTGGGGCCCGAGGGGGGCTGTTTTTTTTAGGGAGATGCCCAGCCTGACCGCATTAGGAAAACAAACACGATTGCCAGCTTCCAGGTGAATCCTGGAGATCTCTCAGAATTACAGCTTTTATTATTATATTTATATCCCAGTTTTCTCCCTGATCAGGGGGGGGGCTGTTTTTTTGAGGTAGAGGGGAGGCACCAGATTTTTAGCATAGCATCTGGTGCCTCTCCTCAAAACCCTTCCCTTCCCATAGCATCTGGTGCCTTCTCCTCAAAACCCTTCCCACAGGGGTCCAATTCTATGAGCCCTAAAAGAAGGTGCCCCTATCCTTCATTATTTCCAGTGGAGGGAAGGCATTTTAAAGGTGCGTGGTCCCGTTAAATGTGATGGCCAGAGCTCCGTTCGGAGTTCAATTATGCTTATCACAACCTTGCTCCTGCCTCCACCCCCAAAGTCCCCAGATATTTCTTGAGTCAGATCTGGCAATCCTGCACACCACCTTGGCTCTCGCCCTGCCTAGCCCCTTGCTGCCCCCAAGTGATCCTGTTTTGTCTTCCCACTGGACCTGCAGTGTCTGTTCACCCAGGATTTCCCCCTGCTGGGTCAGAAAGGATTTTTTCAAGGTCCGCCTCACCTCTTTTCGTTTAACGCCTTGAAAAAGAATCCCCCTATCCCTGTGAACATGGTAGACTCTTGAAAAGACGTGACGAGTATTCTTTATTTCAGGAAGGTGTTAATTATAAACCGGAGGATGTTTCTGAACATAAAAATAACTGTTCTTATTCATCTCAGACATTTCTGCAGCTCACAGTTCAGAGAAGCAAAGACATACACAGGCATTTGAGAAGAAGGTTCTAAGAAGAACATCAGAAGAGCCTTGCTGGACTAGATCAATGGTCCTTCTAGTCCAGCATCCTGTCTCTCACAGTGGCCTCAGTCGGTTCAACAAAAAGGCATAGGCTAAGGCCTTCCCCTGATGTTGCCTCCGGGCTCTGGGGTTTGGAGGTTTAGCGCATGTGAACATGAAGCCACCGCAGCTAGTAGCCATTGATAGATCATTCCTCCATAAATCTATGTAAACCCCTTTTCAAGCTCTTTATTCCTGCAACCATCACGTCATTCTCAGGCAACGAATTCCACATTTTAATCATTCTTTGTGTAAAGAAGTATTTCCTGTTGTCTGCCCTCAGTCTACTGCCTAGAAGTCTCCGGATTCCTTTAAGGTCCAGCTGGACCTGTGGCAACTCCACCTACTACTAGCTAAGGTCGAGAAGTAGTCTTTGTCAAAACCTTTGTTTCCAAAACAACCATCTCATAGGACTGCACCTGACCTTTCCCTAGCTTGGTGAGGTAGGTGACGCTTCAGGTAGAGACTCTGAACCTGCAGGAAATTCTGGTTATTCCCACCTTTTCTTGCTATTAATATTTCCATGAGTGAGTGACAGCTGCCTAATGCTGACTCAGACCCTTGACCCATCAAGATCAGTATTGCCTACTCTGATAGGCAGCAGCTCTCCAAGGTCTCAGGCTGAAGTCTTTAATACCACCTGATACCTGGAAATTTCAACCGGAGATGCTGGGGATTGAACAGCATGCCAAGCAGATGCTAAACCACTGAACCACACCCTCTCCCTCTGAACTGGCAAGGGTTTCAGCCTAAAGACTGAAAGATTTGGGTTCAAACTCCTAACTCACCCATGGAGGAAGATGTTGGGCTAGTTGCTGTCTCTCACCCAAACTGACCTGTCATGATCTAGGCCTAGTGAGGCCTACAGGCTTCAGAGAAGCCTGGGTAGGAGTAGCTACAGGGCCTACATCTCCCAGGATCCCTTCTCTGATAGGGTGAAAGCTAGTTTTGGAGGGAAAACTGGCCCAGAGTGGTGGGACCTAGGAAGAAAGCATAAAAAGGCCAAGCTACAGACAGCGTTGTTCTCTCTGGAGAGGCTGCAGTCTGGAGAGAAGGCAGCTGGAGGGTTCCTTCACCAAGGAGGAGTGAGTCTGTTTGGTATTAGAAGAAGGGAACATCTAGTTAGACACATGGTTTTTTTATTTCTTTATATCAACCTTTACTATTTTCTATATTCACTGTGCATTTAGTGCTTTACTATCCATTTATTGTTCTAGAGCACTTATAATAAACGTCTTGTTGTTAACTGCTTGGGTCTGCATCCCTCTTCAGTCACAGAAAGAAAAGGCTTTGTTGAGAGGAAAGAGAAAGAGGATGAGAAGAAGGAGAAGAAGAAGAAGAAGAAGAAGAAGAAGAAGAAGAAGAAGAAGAAGAAGAAGAAGAAGAAGAAGAAGAAGAAGACCATAGATTTATACCTTGCCCTTCTCTTTGAATCTGAATTTCAGAGCAGCTAACAATCTCCTTTAACTTCTTCCCCCACAACAGACATCCTGTGAGGTAGGTGGAGCTGAGAGGGCTCTCCCAAAAGCTGCCCTTTCAAGGACGGCTCCTATGAGAGCTATGGCCATTCCAGCAGCTGCAAGTGGAGGAGTGGGGAATCAAACCCAATTCTCCCAGATAAGAGTCCGCACACTTAACCACTGCACCAAACTGGCTCTTAACCACTACACCAAACTGGCTTTCAGGAAGACAAGGGTTTGGATGGGTGCTCGGGTCCCTCCCAAACAGACCCTTCCCAGAGTGGTGGCAGCCAGTAGAAAGCCCTTCCTGGTCTCCTGCTGTGTGACACTACCTCTCAAGGTTGTTGTCAGGATAAAACTGGGGGCAGAGGGAAAACCGTGGAAGAAGAGGAGGGATGAAACTGCAAAAGTAGAGAGATGAGCGTTAAACAAGCGCAGCAAATTGCACTGAATAAGCTCAAAATTATTATTTTAGCAATGTTTAAAATATTTGACACCCTTTGCCAATAGCACAGGAAGATGTGGTAGGGGTGTGGGCATCCCCTCCCCCATGCAAAAACATGACATTGGAAATTTTCCCGAAAAGATGATGAAGAATAGCCCAGTGAGAACCAAATACAATCCAACAGGCTCAGCAGGGTGAGAGTCGGTGGGATTTATTTATGATGGAAAGCACAGGCAAGCTGCAGCTGACTCATGAGGACCCCCCGAGGGGTTTCAATGGAAGAGATGGTGCTACCTCCAGGTGGCACCTGGAGATCCCCTGCCATTACAGCCGATCTCCAGATGACCAAGATCAGTTCTCCTGGAGAAAATGGCTGCTTTGAAGGGTGGACTCTATGACATTATACTCAGCTGAGGTCCCTTCCCTCCTCAAGCCCCACCCTCCCCATGCTCCAGAGAGAGCCAGTTTGGTGTAGTGGTTAAGTGCATGGACTCTTATCTGGGAGAACCGGGTTTGATTCCCCACTCCTCCACCTGCAGTTGCTGGAATGGTCTTGGGTTAGCCATAGCTCTCCCGGAACTGTCCTTAAAAGGGCAGCTTCTGGGAGAGCTCTCTCAGCCCCACCCACCTCACAGGGTGTCTGTTGTGGGGGAAGAAGACAAAGGGGATTGTGAGCCACTCTGAGATTCTGATTCAGACAGAAGGGTGGAATATAAATCTGCAGTCTTCTTCTTCTCCATGCCCAGAATTTCCAGGTGTTTCCCAACGTGGAGCTGCCAACCCTTGCTTGGGCTCCCTCAATGGTCTCCAGCCAAAGTACTAACAGGGCTGACCTTGTGGTTGCCAATTTCAAGGTGGGGCCTAAAGATCTCCTGGGATTCAAACCGATCTCCAGACATCAGTTCCCAGGGAGAAAATGGTCGCTTTGGAGGCATGGCATTATGACCTTTGGAGGTCTTCATTGCATTATGACCTTTGGAGGTCTCTTCCCTCCCCAAGCCTCACTCCTTCTAGGAATTTCCCAACCCTGGATGGTGTGGAATTGTTTTCTGTGGCCCCAGAAGGCAGGACCAGAACTAATGGGTTGAAATTAAATCAGAAGAGTTTCTGGCTCAACATTAGGAAGAACTTCCTGACTGTTAGAGCAATTCCTCAGTGGAACAAGCTTCCTCGGGAGGTGGTGGGCTCTTCTTCCTTGGAGGTTATTAAACAGAAGCTAGATGGCCATCTGACAGCAATGCTGATTCTGTGAACTTGGGGGGGGAGACCTTTGTGAATTTCCTGCATTATGCAGGGGGTTGGACTAGATGACCCTGGCGGTCCCTCCCAACTCAATGATGATGATGATATTGGATTTATATCCCGACCTCCACTCTGAGTTTCAGAGTGGCTCACAATCTTCTTTATCTTCCTCCCCCACAACAGATCCTCTGTGAGGTGAGTGGGGCTGAGAGGGCTCTCACAGCAGCTGCCCTTTCAAGGACAACCTCTGCCAGAGCTATGGCTGACCCAAGGCCATCCCAGCAGGTGCAAGTGGAGGAGTGGGGAATCAAACCTGGTTCTCCCAGTGTTATGTATGTGGACTCAAGAGAAGACTTTGGTGTTTCTGCCTGGCTCATTGGAGCCATATGGACTGAGCTTGGAGACTTGGGAACAAAGGGCTGTAGGATTCAAACCCCTGCAGCTACAGTTCCTCAACAGCTTCCAGGAGCCGAACGAGACCATTGTGACCTTCCTAGCCCGCCTACGAGACTTGGGCCAGAAGGCGGAGTACGGCCTGCAATTGGAGGAGAACCTGCTTGTGAAGTTCACACACGGCCTCAAGGATGGAAAGGCACGTCAGAAAATCACGACAGAATCAATGCCGACCTTGGGGAAGGCCCTACAAATAGCCACTGCCGCCGAGGATGCGCACAAAGAAAAGACCCCCGTTCAAAGGGATTTTCAAAGGGTGTGTGAAGAGTTCCCCGGGGTTTTCGACAGAACTCTGGGGACATACACCTGGGCCCCCATAGCCTTACAACTAGACCCCAACATGCAGCCCATATGGCTGAAGGCCAGGCGGGTGCCACTAGCTCTCAGGCCCAAGATCGAAGAGGAGCTGGACCGCCTCGTGGCCCAAGGGGTTCTGGAACCAGTCGCTAATGCAAAGTGGGAGACTCTCATAGTAACCCCGATCAAACCCGATGGCAGCATACGCATCTGCACGGACTATAAATGCACGATAAATAAGGCGCTGCAAGGTCATGCGTACCCCGTTCCGGTGGTGAGTCATGTGTTAGCATCCCTAGCGGGAGCAAAAATCTTTGGGAAACTGGATTTGGCACAAGCATACCAACAGCTCCCTGTGGATGCAGCCACAGCAGAAGCGCAAACAATCGTAACGCACTGGGGGGCCTTCCAAGTTAGACACTTGCAGTTCAGGGTCAGTGTGGCTCCGGGACTGTTTCAGAACAGTCCCGGAGCCACACTGACCTTCTTAAAGGCATCCCCGGGGTACAGCCATTCTTTGACGATGTGCTGATTGCGGCAGCCACCGAAGACGAATTTGGCTACCGCCTCTGAATGGTGTTACAGCGTTTCGAGGGGGCAGGGTTAAAGGTAAAACGGGAAAAATGCGTTTGGGGGGTGCCCACCATAGATTTTCTGGGGTATACGATGGACGCGAGCGGCATTTATCCAGCCCAGGACAAAATAAAGGCCATTTGTGATGCACTGGCTCCCACCAACAAGGCTGAGTTACAATCGTTCTTGGGAATTCTCAGTTTCTATCATGCCTTCCTTCCCCACAAGGCGGCGGTAGCAGAGCCCTTACACAGACTGCTGGACAAAAGGGCACCGTGGATTTGGGGTCGCTGACAAGCCACCGCTTTCCTGGCGGTAAAAGACATTTTGACTTCTAATAGCTTGCTGGCGCACTTTGACGAGTGGCTACCCGTCATGCTTGCATGTGACGCCTCGCCTTATGGGGCTGGCACCGTGTTGGCCCACAGGCTGCCAGATGGGTGCAAGGTCCTGGAAGCCTATTATTCAAGGACCTTACAAAAACCAGAGCGAAACTGCGCTCAAATAGACAAAGAGGCCCTGGCTATCATGGCAGAGGTAAAAAAATTCCACGATTACCTGTACGGCTGGCCCCTCACTATCTTGACGGACCACAAGCCCCTGTTGGGCCTGTTCGCCCCGACCGACAGACGCCCAAAATGCTTTCACCATGGGTGTTAAGGTGGCCCATCTTCCTGGCGGGTTACCTGTACAACCTTAAGTACCGCCCTGGGAAAGCGATGGGTCACGCTGATGCTCTGTGCCGCCGGCTGCTGCCCTCCATGGACCCAGACCTGGGTGTTCCAGATTATGTCACTGGAAGCCCTCCTGGATCGCCCAGTGCACGCGGACATTGCCTGCTGCTCTTCCAAGGACAATACTCTCTCCCGAGTTCTGAACTGGGTGTGGAGTGGGTGCCCAGAAGGATGGGTGGGCTCGGAATTCTCTGCGTTTGCATCCCGCTGGGACAAACTGTCTGTGCATAAAGGGTGCCTGTTGTGGGGAAGTAGGGTGGTGGTGCCCCCGGTATTGCAGCAGCGAGTCCTAACAGCGCTGCACAAAACCCATCCAGGAACTGTACGCATGAAGGCGCTGGCCTGCAGCTATGTATGGTGGCCCGATGTCAGCCATGCCAGGAGCATCCAGTGCTGCCCTGCGCTCTGGCCCAACAGTGGGAGTCCACTTGCAACCCCTGGTCCTGCCTGCACCTTGACTTCACAGGGCCCTTCCAGGGGCATATATTCTTCCTTATTGTGGACTCCTACTCCAAATGGCTAGAGGTAGTGCCAGTGGCCTCCACCTCTTCTCGGGCGGCATTAGGGGCACTACGCAGGGTATTCGCCACGCATGGCCTCTCTGATACGTTAGTATCGGATAATGGGACGGCCTTCACCTCGGCCGAGTTTCAGGATTTCTGTGGCCGAAACTTAGTGTTTGCCAAAAACTTTGGGGGGGGGGGAGGCCAGCATGGATACCAGTGCGAGTATCCTGAGTACTAGGGACCATCATGTACGATAAGGCGACACATTGATCAAATATGGGCGCGAGAGGCGGCCAGGGGAAATGATGAGAACGCAACCTCCCCGGCCCCTGCTCGTGGTGAAACAACCCCTGAGCCGGAGGAAGCAGAAGAGACAGCAGCTACACCCGTGCCAGAACCAGCAGAACAAACAGGACCACCATCAGCGCCAGAAACCTTGGAGGAACCAGTCCAGCCAGTGAATTCCCCCGCGGCACCAGGGCCTCCGCCAGCAATGCCTGAAGAAGAAACCGCATTGCCGCCAACCCTGTACTCAGGCAGTCGACGCGAAAGCACCGCAAGCCCGCGTACCTAAAAGACTGTGTCCACTAAGGGCTTGCGAACTAAGGGGGGAGGGATGTAATGTATGTGGACTCAAGAGAAGACTTTGGTGTTTCCGCCTGGCTCATTGGAGCCACACGGACTGAGCTTGGGGACTTGGGAACAAAGGGCTGTAGGATTCAAACCCCCGCAGCCCAGGACCAATCACAAGCCCCCGCCAGTTTGAATGACCCAATAACATGCTTGTGCGGGAACCCAGAGATGTATATAAGTTCGGCCTGTGGGCACCAACATCAGTCTTGTATTGTAACCTTTTACTATGGTCGTTTTCGCACTCACCTCCAGCCAGCGCGACCCCCCTCTTCACCGCGCAGGATCTGCGCGGATTTCGCACTAAATGCCGCGGAGCAGCCTTTTGCGCCGGAAACTCCCGGCGCAAAAGCCGCTCAAACGCCAAACTGCTTTTTGGCGATTTACGTTTGAGCAGCTTTTGCGACGGGAGTTTCCGGCGCAAAAGGCTGCTCCGCGGCATTTAGTGCGAAATCCGCGCAGATCCTGCGCGGTGAAGAGGGGGGTCGCGCCGGCTGGAGGTGAGTGCGAAAACGACCTATGTGATTCCTATTAAAGAGCTTGTTATCACTCACTCTGAGACTCGGCCATGCATAGAACCCGCTATATTATACCCAGATAAGAGTCCCCACACTTAACCACTACACCAAACTGATTCTATGACCCTTGCTTAGCTTTTGAAGAAGAAGAAGATATTGGATTTATATCCTGCCCTCCACTCCAAAGAGTCTCAGAGAGGCTCACAATCTCCTTTACCTTCCTCCCCCACAACAGACACCCTGTGAGGTGGGTGGGGCTGGAGAGGGCTCTCACAGCAGCTGCTCTTTCAAGGACAACCTCTGCCAGAGCTATGGCTGACCCGAGGCCATTCCAGCAGGTGCAAGTGGAGGAGTGTGGAATCAAACCCGGTTCTTCCAGATAAGAGTCCGCACACTTAACCACTATACCAAACTGGCTCTCCAGTCTTGAGATTTGAGGAGGAGACGGGGTCGGCCTGAGGCATGTGGGTCAGCAGGGCTGGATATTTGTTTACTTCCTCTATTGCCCACCGTCCTCACTGAGAGTCAAAAGGCCGATTATGCAATATAAAACAACGCTGCAGGAATTATTCAAAGCATACCATCCAAGGTGTATAAGGCTGGGTTACGAAATTGGGAGAGCAATGCGTTAACAACAGAATAGAAATAGAAATAACAGAGTGGAATTGCAACACTGGCAAACAAAGCAGAAAAACATGGTGATACACAGGAGGAACCAAGCAATGACAACCGACAAACTTTTACAGTCCTAAAATGACCTGTTCAATTCCTGCTTATGGAATCCTGAAAGGGGAGATTTGGGGAAGGGGGAGGAAGAATTCCTCATTGTCCCCTTCCTCCAATTCCAGCTGTACCTCAGCCTGAGAAACTTCGCTCTCCAGTTTTCCTGTCTCTGACACAGAGAGGAAAGGATCCCTACGGGCATTTGATCTGGACTCACAGGAATTTCTGGTTCCTCCTAAGGGCGACAGGAGCAACAAAATACATGGCTTCCCCCCTCCCAGTATAAAACAGGGAGGAGATGCTGGCTTTGAAAAAACCACCTTGGGTATTTCTCTGCTCTTGCCCTTGGGGTGGGCAGAAGTGCCCTAGATGTACAACCTGTATTCCTGATACCACTGGGACTGGAACAATGCTTACCCTCCTCTCCAGACTACAGAGATCAGTTTCCCTGGGGAAAATGGCTGCTTTGGAGGGTGGACTCTGTGGCATTGCACCCCACTGAGGTCCTCCCCAGGTTCTACCCCCAAATCTCCAGAACTTTCCCAACCTAGATCCGGCAACCCTATTACGGAGAACTATTTCAAATTGTGGGTGAAGGCCCACCGGAGAATCCTTTTCTGCTAGTGTAAAAAAGGTGAAGGCAGTCCCCTATGCAAGCACCAAGTCATTACCAACCCATGGGGTGACATCACATCATGATGTTTTCACGGCAGATTTTTTACGGGGTGGTTTGCCGTTGCCTTCCCTTCCCCAGCCATCTACACTTTACCCCCAGCAAGCTGGGGACTCATTTTACCAACTTTGGAAGGATGGAAGGCTGAGTCAACCCTGAGCCGGCTACCTGAACTTGGCTACTTGTAGCCAAAAGAACAGAGAGGAGTGCCAAAGACAACTATGGCAGAATGAATGGGTACCTTACACAGGCAGTAGAGCAGAGTCTTCAGCAATGCCCAGGATATGGGCATCGGGGGCTCAGCTGGCTATCTTTGCTATTGGAAACAGTGGGCATTGCAAGCACGTCCCTAGTTTCACCTGTGAGACATTTGGCGATCTCGAGAACATCCACTTCTAAGCAAGGCTTTTTTTGTAGAAGCAGCCCAGCAGAAACTCACTTGCATATTAGGCCACACCCCTTGGTGGCACCATTGTCTCACACGGGAGTTTTTGCAGGAAAAGCCCAGCAGAAACTCATTTGCATATTAGGCCACACCCCTTGATGGCACCATTGTCTCACACGGGAGTTTTTGCGGGGAAAGCCCAGCGGGAACTCATTTGCATATCAGGCCACACCCCCTTGATGGCCCCATTGTTTCACACTGCTTTTTGTAAAAAATGCCCAGCAGGCGTTCATTTGCATATTAAGCCACATTCCTTGATGCCAAGCCAGCCGGAACTGTGTTCCTGTGTGTTTCTGCTCAAAAAAACCCCACTTGTCAGAAGAGTCACAATGTCCCTCCAGTCATCCACCAATGAAATCGGAGCAGTAAAAACGATTGCACATCAAGATTAAAACAAGCATCTAAAGTCCCCAGCATAGAAAAATTCAGTCCCTACTGAAGCAGAACAGCTATCATTAATTCAGCAGAAGACTAGGCCTGAAGAGGAAAAAAAAAATAACAGAGGTAGTCTAATATGTTCAGCGTTACGTGATTTATTAATCACAAAACACCATTTATTAATAACAGCAATGTGCTTATTAATAACGGCATGTATCCAACCATCCACGCGCACAGAGCTTGCCTGCACTCCTCTCTGTTCCTGCAGTTCTTTCTCACTCTCAGCAAAGGGGTGAAATTGACCCCTTTTATTGGCAGAACTGCACTTGAGGAATAAGAAGGAGGGGTGATTTCACCCCCTTTTCTTTCCTCATTCCAGTCTCCCCCCCCCTTCCTGCCACAACTCATGCAGCTATCCCAGCATGTGGGTTCTTTCTGGGGGTTAGAAGGGGCTACAGAGACGAAGATGAACACAGGAACAACTTCTGTGCACATACTGATAGGATACATCCCCGCTACGTTCGTTAATACAGCCAATATATTTATTATTATTTTCTTTTCTTTTTTTAGTGGTAATTAACATTTTTATTAATTTAAATATATGTGTGTGTGAATATTCATCTATATACTTACAAAAACAAGAAAAGCGCAGATACTTATATACATATAGTAAAATATCATACAATAATAGGTGTACATATAGGTGTACACAAATAGGTGTACAAATAGAGGCATAATTAAGGAAGCGTGTAAAAAAGCAGACTGATCAAACACATTGGCTAAGTATGAAAAATATGGGGTTTCATGGAGAGAGGTCAGAATTTATGTAGAAATAAAATTATAAAAGTAATTTTGTATTGAAAAGTCAGTCAACCAATATAACATACAGTACTTAAAAGAAGAAAATTGTATTAAGCCAGAGAAGTGAATGTATATTTGACTATGCAGAATATTTCCAAATTATCATAAGGTGCATTTGTTATTCTTTTCAAAGCACCTCACATATGATATCTTGTTGTCAGGGTTGGAATTCTAGCAGGTGCTCCTTTGCATATTAGGCCACACACCCCAGATGTAGCCAATCCTCCAAGAGCTTACAAAAAAGAGCCCCGTAAGCTCTTGGAGGATTGGCTACATCAGGGGTGTGTGGCCTAATATGCAAAGGAGCACCTGCTAGAATTCCACCCCTGCTTGTTGTAATCTGGACAATGATCCTGTGAGATAGATCAGTACTATATTATTATCCACGTATTGTAGATGGAAAGGTTTCCTGGGACCACTGGGATCTTGGAGGCAGGGCAAAGGAGGACATGATATCACACTATGCATCAACATTACCTGCAAGCAAAGATCAAGACATCAACACATTCACTAGGGGTGGCATTTCCCCAGTCAGAGCAGGGGAGTCCCAAGCTCCTGTTGCTTGCCACCATTCAGTTTGGTCACAGAGCCTCTGCTTGGCATGCACAAGGTCCCAGGTTCAATCCCCGGTATCTCCAGGTGAAGGATCTTGCAGTAGGTGATGGGAAAGACCTCAGCCTGAGAACTTGGAGAGACGCTGCCAGCCTGAGTAGACAATAGTGACCCTGATAGACCAAGGTTCTGATTTGGTATAAGGCTGTTTCACCAATTCATGTGCATTCGTGTCATGGGTCCCCCTTGGGAAGGAAAGTAGGGTATAAACAGGGCTTTTTGTGGGCAGGAGCAGACAGGAATGGCACTCCGCCTCGGCTGGCCAGGGCTCCGGCTGTATTCTGGGGAAGAAGAAGATGATGATGATATTGGATTTAGATCCCACCGTATACTCTGAATCTCAGAGCGGTCACAATCTCCTTTACCTCCCCCCCCCCACAACAGACACCCTGTGAGGTAGGTGGGGCTGAGAGAGCTCTGACAGAAGCTGCCCTTTCAAGGAGAACGCCTACGAAAGTTATGGCTAACCCAAGGCCATTTCAGCCACTGCAAGTGGAGAAGTGGAGAGTCAAACCCAGTTCTCCCAAATGAGAGTCCGCGCACTTAACCACTACACCAAACTGTATCTTTAAACTGGCACTACACCAAACTGGCACTATATCTTTAAATAGCTCCCCAACGGCTTTAGCTTTTCCCAGCGTGCCTGCTGCAGTGGGCATGCTGGGGAAGGCAGGGGGGAGCTCCTGCTGGGCTTTTACTACAAAAAAAGCCCTGAATATCCAAACAAACCAGTATGTGAAACGCCAGGCAAAGCACTATGTGGCACATGAGCATTCGTGTACGCACATTGCCTCAAATGCACGTGGAAGACAAGACGTATCCATTCACCCATTCCAAGATTTAACTTCTTGAGACCCTCCTGTAGAGGGTGAATACCCCCCCCCCAAAAAAAAGAACAATACCAGCAATGAACCCCTCACAGAAATGTAAATGAAGCAAAAATAGGGACTCTGGTGTACAAAGGACAAGAACAGGACCATCCTTCAAAAAGAGACACATTGAATTCAGGCCTAGCCTAGATCAAGGGTGGTCATACTTGCTTAAGGTGAGAGCCGCATAGAATAAATGTCAGATGTTTGAGAGCCAGAAGGAAGCTCAGAGCACCTTGGGTGGGGATAGATCCTCCTCCTTTAAACCATTTTCTTGCATAGAAGCAGCTTGAGGAGCGGAAGGCAAATAGTTTGGGGGAGGGGGAGAGAGGTGAAAAGAAAGCAACTTTAACTTCAAATGTATTCTTAAAGCTGCTAGCTGGCTTGGCTTGGTGAAGTAATTTAGAGAGAGACGTCTTCTCCAAACTGGCCGAAGTGGGTGGGGGGTTGGGGGCTCTGAGAGCCACACCAGGGCTTTTTTCATAGCAGGAATTCCTTTGCATATTAGGCCACAGTGTTCCCTCTAAGCTGACTTAGTGTGAGCTAGCTCACAATTTTTTAGCCTTCAGCTCACACACTTTTGTCTCAGCTCAGGAAAATGGCCCTAGCCGCGCAAACTAATTTATGCAGTAGCTCACAACTTTCATGCTGGAGTCTGGCCACCCCAGCCTAGATCTTCATGTCAGGGAGACAACCTAACAGGCCCAGGGCTTTTTCTGAGCAGGAACGCAGTCCCAGCTGGCTTGGGGTCAGAGGGTGTGGTCTAATATGCAAATGAATTCCTGCTGGGCTTTTTCTACAGAAAAGCCCTCCGTGAAACAATGGTGACGTCAGGGGATGTGGCCTAATGCGCAGATGACTGCCGGCTGGCCTTTTCTACCAAAAAAGCCCTGCATAGGCCCTTATCCAGAGACAGCCTGCAACATTACCTCGGATATCCCGCCGCCCCCGCCTTCTTTCAAGGCCTGTTCCAAGGAGGCGCTCTGTGCTGGGAAAGGGGGTCATCTAGCAAATGCTGCACAAAAAAGCCATTCCCTGGCTCTTTGCAGGCGCGTGCAAAATACACACCACGTCATCTACACCTTCAATTCCCCCCCCCCCTTCATTCCTGTAGCAGGAACTCTCACATCAGGAAGCCGCTAACACAAGGCAGGTGGGAAGTTATGCAGCGAGAAGCCTCGTGTGGCTGAGCATGACGGGATGGAAGTCATGCCCCCGTTCTCTCGGAGGCAGGGGTGGAAGGGGAAGACAGCAAGCCACAATCCCGGGCATCTTTTCTTAAACCAAACACACCACTGGGCGCTCCCGGAACGTGGGGAACCGCCTGCCGAAGAGGAATCCGCAGTTCTGCTCTGCCCCCTGGTGGGCAATGCCTATCATTGCAGCTCCATGCTTGGAAGTAGGGCTTGAACAGGAGACGCCCCCCACTCCACCGTGCTGAAATTGCCTGGAGGGGTCTGGAGACCAAGTCCTGTGAGGAAAGGTTGAAGGAGCTGGGGATGTTTAGCCTGGAGAGGAGGCGGCCGAGAGGTGATATGATCACCATCTTCAAGTACTTGAAGGGCTGTCATCTAGAGGATGGTGTGGAATTGTTTTCTGTGGCCCCAGAAGGTAGGACCAGAACCAAGAGGTTGAAATTAAATCAAAAGAGTTGGCGGCTCAACATTAGGAAGCACTTCCTGACCGTTAGAGTGATTCCTCAGTGGAACAGGCTTCCTCGGGAGGTGGTGGGCTCTCCTTCCTTGGAGGTTTTTAAACAGAGGCTAGATGGCCAACTGACAGCAATGAAGATCCTGTGAATTTAGAAGAAGAAGAAGATATTGGATTTATATCCTGCCCTCCACTCTGAAGAGTCTCAGAGCGGCTCACAATCTCCTTTACCTTCCTCCCCCACAACAGACACCCTGTGAGGTGGGTGGGGCTGGAGAGGGCTCTCACAGCAGCTGCCCTTTCAAGGACAACCTCTGCCAGAGCTATGGCTGACCCAAGGCCATGCTAGCAGGTGCAAGTGGAGGAGTGGGGAATCAAACCCGGTTCTCCCGGATAAGAGTCCGCACACTTAACCACTACACCAAACTGGCTCTGCAATTAGGGGGAAGTGTTTGTGAGTTTCCTGCACTGTGCAGGGGGTTGGACTAGATGACCCTAGAGATCCCTTCCAACTCTATGATTCTATTTATTCAGGCTTTAATCAAGATTAAGAGTTTCTTTCCCGTTACAGTTAGTATTATCATAGAAGAAGAAGAAGACTGCAGATTTATACCCCGCCCTTCTCCCTGAATCAGAGACTCAGAGTGGCTTACAAGCTCCTATATCTTCTCCCCCCACAACAGATACCCTGCGAGGTAGGTGGGGCTGAGAGAGCTCTCACAGTAGCTGTCCTTTCAAGGACAACTGCGATAGCTATGGCTAACCCAAGGCCATTCCAGCAGCTGCAAGTGGAGGAGTGGGGAATCAAACCTGGTTCTCCCAGATAAGAGCCCATACACTTAATCCATTGGTCTCAACGATGCTTTCTTTGTATCTCTCCCATGGGATCCAGGGAACTGGCAAAGAAAGCTCTGGCTCTTTCTTTCCTTCCCCAGGGGGCAGGAGGGGGAGGAGCTTCAGCCAATAGAAGGAAGAGAGGCCTGGCTCAGTAGCTCTGCTGTGCGATTGAGAGAGGCTGGAAAAATAAGCTCTACTTTCCCCCCGCCCTCCCCAAGGGAGGAGCCTCAGCCAATGAAGAAAATAGAGTTTTTGCTTTGTAGCTCCTGTGTGATCGCGCAAGCCTTGCAAAGCAAGCTGTTATGCAGAAGGAAGGAAGAGATAAGGAGAAGGAAGCAGATGACAACCAGTTGCTCAGGGGTCTGATAGGAACCCTCCGGGGGCCTGATTCGGCCCCCGAGCCACAAGTTTGACAACCGTGGTTAAGGGCTTTGTGGGGCACTGGAGTATATACCTAGCCCTGTGGATCCACAAACAGGTTCCCGAAAAAAGAGCTGTGTGATACCTTTCTGAAAAGGACAAACCAAAATGTGTTATGTGTGATGCTTTACAGGCCGTGGCCGAGTGGCTCAGACTGAGTGGACTGACATTGAATCCTGCGAAGACAGAGGTCCTTTGTTTGGGCCGTCAGGGGCCGGGGGGGGGGGAAATCCCCCTGCCAGCTTTTGGCGGTGTCCCGCTGAGGTCGGCGGACAGGGTCAAAAGCTTGGGGGTGCTACTGGAGCCGTCCCTAAATATGGAGGCCCAGATAGCGACCACTGCCAAGTCCGCGTTTTTTCATCTTAGACAGGCAAGGCAGTTGGCCCCCTTCCTGGACCCCGACGACCTAGCAACAGTGATCCATGCTATGGTCACCTCGAGGTTGGATTACTGCAATGCCCTCTACATGGGGCTGCCCCTTTGCCGTACCCGGAAATTGCAGCTGGTGCAGAATGTCGCGGCCCGGCTGTTATTGGGCCTCCCAAGATGGGGGCACATTCGTCCGGGTCTTCGGGCTCTGCACTGGCTTCCAATAATATACCGAGTCCGGTACAAGGTGCTGGTCATTACCTTTAAAGCCCTATATGGCCTGGGACCTGCCTACCTGAGGGACCGTCTCTCCCCACACGTTCCCCAGAGAGTACTGAGGTCTGGGACTCAAAATCTGCTCACCATCCCCGGGCCCAAGGAAGTGCGCCTCAAAACAACTAGAGACAGGGCCTTTTCCACAACGGCCCCTATGTGGTGGAACCAGCTACCGGAAGAGGTGAGGGCCCTGCGGGATCTTACTCAGTTCCGCAGGGCCTGTAAGACGACCCTCTTCCGGTTAGCCTACGCCTGACTAGACAAATGTAGCTTTCTAGATCTTAGATTTTTGTGATTATACTGCACAGTTTTAATGTAAAATGTAAAATTTTAAGGTTTTTAGGTTTTAAATGTTTGAATTTAAATGTATTAATTTGTTCCGATTTTATTGTTTTATTATTTGTTGTAAGCCGCCCTGAGCCACTTGTGGGAAGGGCGGGATATAAGTTACGGAATAAATAAATAAAATAAATAAATAAATAAAAATGCTGGAAGAGAAAGACAAATCAGTGGGTTCTAGCTCAAATTGAGCTTAAACTCTTCCTAGAAACTAAAATGACTACATTGAGGCTACTCTACTTTGGCCATATTATAAGAAGAGGGTCATTGGAAAAGTCAATAATGCTAGGAAAAACGGGAGGCCTAAGAACAGATACATTTACTCAGTGTTGTCTACTCAGACTGGCAGCAGCTCTCCAGGGTCTCGGGCAGGGGTCTTTCACATCACTCGCTCCCTGATCTTTTTAAATTGGAGATGCCAGGTATCAAACCTGGAACCTTCAGCCTGCCAAGCTCTACCACCGAGCCATGGGCCTCCCCTATTGCATTGCAGTTTTGCATGGGAATGTCACAGACTGGACCCAGAACTCACCTTTGGCACCCCGGTGATTTGTAGCCCATTTCACAACTTTGATGCACAGATCTGCCTGCATGGCTTCCCTGACCCGCATAGCCCAGGCAAGCGTGATCTTGTCAGATCTCGGGCGCTAAGCAGGGTTGCAAGTGCTTGGCTGGGAGACCTCCTTGGAATACCAGCAGTCAGGAGGACAGGGGCAGGCTTTATTCAGCCACCTCTCTGAATAGCCTCCAGGCCCCCGAATTGGGGTCAGTCACCAGAGGTTGCCATGATTTCCAGGTGCCCGAACACTCACATGACTCAGGGAAGGCCCCTGAAACAGTGAATTATTTTATTTGTTTATTTAAAACATGTACCTCCAGTGTTCCCTCTAAGCTGAGTTAGCATGAGCGAGCTCACAGATTTTTCGCCTCCAGCTCACGCATTTTTGTCTTAGCTCAGGAAGGATGATGACCCCAGAGCACACTAATTTATGCAGTATATGAACCTATGAAGCTGCCTTATACTGAATCAGACCCTCGGTCCATCAAAGTCAGTATTGTCTTCTCAGACTGGCAGCGGCTCTCCGGGGTCTCAAGCTGAGGTTTTTCACACCTACTTGCCTCGACCCTTTTTAGTTGGAAATGTTGGGGATTAAACCTGGGACCTTCTGCTTACCAAGCAGATGCTCTACCACTGAGCCACCGTCCCTCCCCAAGTAGCTCCCCAGGATCTCACAACTTGAATGCCAGTAGCTCACAAAGCAGAATTTTTGCTCAGAATTCTCTGCAGCTTAGAGAGAACCTTCCTGCCTTTCTCTTGCAAATAGCGGCCCTGGTTATGTAGTTACCATGTAGCTTTATTTTTTTAATTCAATTTTTAGCCTGCCCTTCCTGTAGAACAGACTCAGGGTGGGTTACATTGTAAAAAGACAATCAACAGTTAAAAGGTAAAGGAAAGGTCCCCTGTGCAGGCACCAGTCGTTTTCGACTCTGGGGTGACGTTGCTTTCACAAAGTTTTCACGGCAGACTTTTTACGGGGTGGTTTGCCATTGCCTTCCCCAGTCAGCTACACTTCCCCCCCCCACAGCAGCTGGGTGCTCATTTTACCGACCTTGGAAGGATGGAAGGCTGAGTCAACCTCGAGCCGGCTACCTGAAAACCCAGCTTCCTCCGGGGATCGAACTCAGGTCGTGAGCAGAGGGCTCCAACTACAAACAATAGAGCCAACAATGACAAATTCTGCTTTGTGGGTTGAACTTGGAAAGGGGCTGTGGCCCCATGGTAGAGCAACTGCTTAGTATCCAGAAGCTTTCCAGGTTCAAACCCCAGCATCTCCAGGTAAAAGGAGCAAATAGCAGATGAAGTGAAAGACTGAGAAGCATCACAATGAGCCTGAGTAAACAGTGCTGCCTCTGATAGATATTCCGGGTATAAGCTTTCATGTGTATGCACACTTCTTCAGATACACTGAAACAGAAATCTGTATGTTTTTTTAGAAGGCAGAAAACTTTTGCCAAAATGACAAAACATAGGGGTTGGGTTTTTTTTTTTTTTTAGGAAAATGCAAACGTTTCCACACTGGTTGGTGCTGGCAGGGCTCTCTGCTCTCTGCTCTCTGCTCATGGCCTGAGTTCAACCCTGGCGGAAGCTGGGTTCAGGTAGCTGACTCAAGGTTGACTCAGCCTTCCATCCTTCTGAGGTTGGTAAAATGAGTACCCAGCTTGCTGGGGGAAAGTGTAGATGACTGGGGAAGGCAATGGCAAACCACCCCATAAAAAGTCTGCTGTGAAAACATCATGATGCAACATCACCCCAGAACCAGAAATAACTGGTGCTTGCACAGGGGATTACCTTTACCTTTACTTTTTTCTTAGAAAAATGCAAATGTTTCCACACTGGTTGGTGCTAGATATAAATCCAGGCAGGGCTCAATTTTTACTTGCAGGTATTGCTTTCTCAGATCTTTCCTAAAACGGTCTAAGAAGTCACGTGACTTCTTTCACTTGGAGAAAAAGCAGGAAGTCAGCTAAGCTGACCCGTCTCAAGCACTCGCCTGGTTTTCAGGTGGGCTGCAGTCTTGCTGTTTGGATTGGCTGGCAAGCATGCCTCTTCAGCCAATGAGAGCGAGGACAGGGAACAATGCAAAGAAAAGGGATCTGAGTCAAGCATCACTAAAGGACGATGGGCAAGCTGATGCCCCCCCCCCCCAACCTGTACTGTGGTCCAGCACAGTGTTTCTCAAAGCGGTGGGATTCCAGGAACCTTGCCCAGATGCAAAGACAAGATGCAAGAAGAGGATTCGAGGGCCAAAACCTAGGCCAGGGGTGGCCAAACTTGCTTAGCGTAAGAGGCACATAGAATAAACGCCTGATGTTTGAAAGCTGTAAGAGAGGAAGGAAGGAACTTTAAGTGCTTTCTCCATGCTGCTGACTGGCTTGACTCAGATCAGTTATTTAAAGAGAGAAGCCTCCACTGACAGGTCCTAAGCCACAGTTCAATCACCCCTGACCTAGGTCAAGTCATCTATTTTGTTTTGTTGGAAGTGAAGGACTGTGTGTCGTGTAGGTTTGGGAGGCATAGGGAAGGCAGCACGATAGCTGATCTTGACAGATCTTGGAAGCTAAGCAGGGTCAGCAATAGGAAGGATTACCAGGAAAGGATCCACAGAGAAAGGCCTACTGCTGCTTCTCACTTGCGTTGAAAGCCTCTTGCTGGGGTAACCATAAGTCAGGTGTGACTTGATGGCCGCACACACGCACATGCACACATCTTTGGTAGAGCTGTGATAAAATGACAGAGCATCTGCTTGGCATGTAGAAGGTGCTAGGATTGATCTGTGGTATCTCTAGTTTAAAAGGACCAAGGAGTAGGTGATGAGGAAGACCCTGAAGAGCAGCTGCCAGCCTGCGTAGACAATACTGCCTTTGATGGACCAAAGGTCTGATCAAGGGTTCTTTTCTGAAAAGGTCGGTAAATTAGGTTGATAAAATGAGTACCCAACTTGCTGTGGGGGGGGAGTTGTGTGTGGAGGAGTGTAGATGACTGGGGAAGGCATTGGCAAACCATCTCGTAAAAAGTCTGTCGTGAAAACGTCGTGATGCAACATCACCCCAGAGTTGGAAACGACTGGTGCTTGCACAGGGGACTATCTTTATCTTTTGTCTCTCTTATCTCTCTCTCTCTCTTTGTGAAGGTTTGGTTACTTGTGCTCATGAGCCTGGAGAACCCCTGGTGTTTAGCCTTGGACTCCTTGCCCAAGAACCAGGAGGCACATCAGGGGAAGGCCTCGGCCTCAATGCCCTGTTGTTGACCCTGCACAGGAACTGGTTGGCCACTGTGTGAGGCAGGATGCTGGACTAGATGGACCCTCACTGGTCTGATCCAGCAGGGCTCTTCTGATGTCCTTATGAGGGGAAGGCCTCAGCCTCTCTGCCCTGTTGTTGGCCCTCCAGAGGAACTGGTTGAGGCCACTGTGTGAGGCAGGATGCTGGACTAGATGGACCCTCACTGGTCTGATCCAGCAGGGCTCTTCTGATGTCCTTATGAGGGGAAGGCCTCAGCCTCTCTGCCCTGTTGTTGGCCCTCCAGAGGAACTGGTTGAGGCCACTGTGTGAGGCAGGATGCTGGACTAGATGGACCCTCACTGGTCTGATCCAGCAGGGCTCTTCTGATGTTCTTATGAGGGGAGGGCCTCGGCCTCTCTGCCCTGTTGTTGGCCCTCCAGAGAAACTGGTTGAGGCCACTGTGAGAGACAGGATGCTGGACTAGATGGACCCTCACTGGTCTGATCCAGCAAGGCTCTTCTGATGTTCTTTTGAGGGGAAGGCCTCGGCCTCTCTGCCCTGTTGTTGGCCCTCCAGAGAAACTGGTTGAGGCCACTGTGTGAGGCAGGATGCTGGACTAGATGGACCCTCACTGGTCTGACCCAGCAGGGCTCTTCTGATGTTCTTATGAGGGGAAGGCCTTGGCCTCTCTGCCCTGTTGTTGGCCCTCCAGAGGAACTGGTTGAGGCCACTGTGTGAGGCAGGATGCTGGACTAGATGGACCCTCACTGGTCTGAACTAGCAGGGCTCTTCTGATGTTCTTCTGAGGGGAAGGCCTCGGCCTCCCTGCCCTGTTGTTGGCCCTCCAAAGGAACTGGTTGAGGCCACTGTGTGAGGCAGGATGCTGGACTAGATGGACCCTCACTGGTCTGATCTAGCAGGGCTCTTCTGATGTTCTTTTGAGGGGAAGGCCTCGTCCTCTCTGCCCTGTTGTTGGCCCTCCAAAGGAACTGGTTGAGGCCACTGTGTGAGACAGGATGTTGGACTAGATGGACCCTCACTGGTCTGATCCAGCAGGGCTCTTCTGATGTTCTTATGAGGGGAAGGCCTCAGCCTCTCTGCCCTGTTGTTGGCCCTCCACAGGAACTGGTTGGCCACTGTGTGAAACATGATGCTGGACTAGATGGACCACTGGCCTGATCCAGCAGGGCTCCCAGACACCACATAACATGGCCCTGAACAGGTATCCTGCAATGTTCTCTCTAAGCTGCAGAGTCTTGTGAACAAAAATTCTACTTTGTGAGCCACTGGCATTAAAGTTGTGAGCTCCTGCATAAATTAGTGTGCTCTGGGGTCATCCTTCCTGAGCTAAGACAGAAATGTGTGAGCTGTAGGCTAAAAATCTGTGAGCTCGCTCACGCTAACTCAGCTTAGAGGGAACACGGGTATCCTGGTATCTCCAGTTTTGCCAGTTAGGACAGGCAAGTAGAGATGAAATATAAATCATTCTCGTGCTTCAGAATGTTAGGAGGACAGATGTGACAGTATGATTCTACGACTGAGGCAGATCATGAGAAGAAGGGCAGGAAGGGTTGTGAAAAGTACTGGGTTTGGTGCATGGGGATACTCATGAGAGAGTGAATTCACCTCTTTATTTCATGATTACAGCATAGCGAGATAGAAACTGAACTGCTAAGCAGGGCAAACGGCCCTGCTTATATACCTGCAAATAACTCCACCCCAAACTCAACCCAAGAGCCCCGTGACACAGAGTGGTAAAAGCTGCAGTACTGCAGTCCTAAGCTCTGCTCACGACCTGAGTTTGATCCTGGCGGAAGTTGGGTTCAGGTAGTCGGCTCGAGGTTGACTCAGCCTCCCATCCTTCTGAGGTCTGTCAAACGAGTACCCAGCTTGCTGGGGGGAAAGTGTAGACGACTGGGGAAGGCAATGGCAAACCACCCCGTAAAAAAGTCTGCCGTGAAAATGTTGTGAAAGTGACGTCACCCCAGAGTCGAAAACGACTGATGCTTGCACAGGGGACTACCTTTTTAAACCCAACACACATAACTATAGGCACATAGACTGGGCCCAAAAACTCCTGATTGGCTCCTCCCAGAGTCCAGGTGGCTATTGTTCTGGACTCGAGCCTCAAGCTCAGCAGAGTCTCTGGTAGAACCTTCAGGGAAGTTCCAGGCCCAATACACAGCAGGTTGCTTCAATGCTTAGTTCTTATGGCCCTTTCTTACACACCCGGGGAAATGCTGATTGACACTTTGGAGTCAGCCATCAAGTTTTCTCCAGGCCTATTTGGCCAGGGATCCGGGAGGTTTTTGCCATCTTCTGGGCAGGGCCGGATCTAGGGGGGGGGGGGCAGAGGGGGATGCTTGCCCTGGGCGCCACCAGAGGGGGGCGCCAAATTGGGTATGTTGTCCATTCTATTCTATGAGCCCATGAGGTAGAATGAGCCCATAAGGGGGCACCATATTTTAATTTTGCACCCCCCCCCTCAAAAAACATGTAGATCTGGTCCTGCTTCTGGGCATAGAGCAGGGGTCACTGGGGGTGTGTGTTGGGGGGAGGTACTTGTGAAGTTCCTGCATTGTGCAGGGGGTTAGACTAGATGAAACTGGAGGTCCCTTCCAACTCTAGGATTCTATTAAAGTCTTATTTATTAATTGAAAAGAAACAGGGATGTGAGGAGTGGAGGAAACTTGTTTGGTGGCTGGATTTCCAGCTCTGACATAGTATAATGTAATACAAAGTATCCTAACGCTAAGACATGACATAGCTTTTGTTTTGGACCGGTGCAGCTTACCTGTAACCTCTGTATTCAAGGCATTAGAATTTGGTGAAGAATAAAAAGCAATGCCACAAATCCACCACCAGATGGCAGACTTCAAAACAATTAAGGACACCTCTCTAGCAAGAAAGATTGGGGCACCATAAAGAGTATGTTTTATTTCAGCACGTGCACTCCTCTCCAAGAGGATGAGGAACCATTCACAAATGCATAGGTCCAGGACTTTTTTTTGTAGAAAAAGCCCAGCAGGACTCAGTAGCATATTAGACCACATCCCCTAATATTAGCATATTAGATCACACACTCATTAGCATATTAGGCCACACCATCTGGGATAATCAAGTGTAAACTGAACTGTGACAGTAACTTTTCCAGGCCCTGCAGCAATTCTGGCCAGCCAGCCAGGCCCCAGGGAGGCTGCCACATGGCAGTCTATGTATCTGTCCAGCAATCCCCGAGGGCCACACCAAGTGACCTCGAGGGCCCTCGGGATGGAGGTTCCCCACCCCTGCTCTATATGACAACCCTTCAAGTACTTGAAGATGGTGATCATATTACCTCTCAGTCACCTCCTCTCCAGGCTAAACATGCCCAGCTCCTTCAACCTTTCTTCAAAGGACTTGGTCTCCAGACCCCTCAGCATCTTCGTCGTCCTCCTCTGGACCTGTTCCAGCTTGTCTATATCCTTCTTAAAATGTGGTGCCCAAAACTGAACACAGTACTCCAGGTGAGATCTTACCAGAGCAGAGTAAAGCGATACCAATCACATCACATGATCTGGACACTATACTTCTGATACAGCCCAAAATTGCATTTGCCTTTTTGGCCACTGCATCACACTGTTGACTCATGTTCAGCATATGATCCACTTCTGCCAGGATCGAACTCAGGTCTTGAGCAGAGCTTGAATTGCAGTACTGAAGTTTACCACTCTAAGCCATGGGGCTAGGAAAGCAGTCAGTTTCTCCATCTGATCTTGGTTACCCAGAGATCAACTGCAATAGTGGGAGAGGTCTCCAGGTACTACCTGGGAGTTGGCAACCTCAACTGCTCTCCAGTCTGCAGACTTACAGTTCCCCTGTAGTAAATGGCTGCTTTGGAAGATGGACTCTATGGTTCAGGACCAGGCCTCTCCCCTCCCCAAGCTCCACCCCCAAACCTCCAGGAATTCCCCAACCCAGAGTTCACAGTCCTAACAAGGGATGATTCAGACATTACAAAGACCCTGTGTATCCCCCATGTGGACTTTTACCAGACATGTTCTTGGAGTTTCCCACTGGAGACTCTCAGTGGGGAACTCCCAGGGCACATCTGACTGAAAGTCTTTGTGGTGGAGGACGCAAGGGATTTGGACACATGACACTTCCTTATATAGTACAGAACCAGACAATTGGCCCACAAGGTCGGTGAGGTCTACTCAGACTGGCAGCGGCTCTGCAGGCTCTCAGCTCCAGGCTTTCACATCCAGGGGTCATTTTGTAGAAAAATAGGTGGCAAAGCTCATTAGTATAACTTAGCATATGCCCCCCCCCGCATAAAGCAACCTGATGCAAGAAAGGAGAGCCCCAGGTGAGCGAGGTCTGTTTGGGCTTGTTAGAGATCCAGGCAGCCCTAGCAGGCCTCGCTCATCTGGGGCTCTCCTGGGCCATCTCCCCCCCAGTCAAAAGGCCAGCAAGTCACCTGCTGTCTGAAATCACATACGAAGTGGAGAAAGGGTGGTGTGGGCTTCTCCAGGAGTTAATGAGGGCTGCTGGGGGTGGTGGCTGGTTGGCTGCCTGCTATCCTAATCCAGGGATTGTTATGCAGCTGCACCTACTATTCAATGGACAAGGTAGGTGGGGAGGAAGAGAGGGAACCCTCAGAAAGGTTCAGGAGCTGTGCTCCTGTGAGCTCCTGCTGAATCTGTTCACATCACCTATTACATGATCTTTTTAACTGGAGATGCCGGGGATTGAACCTGGGACGATTCTGCATGCCAAGCAGATGCTCTACCACTGAGCCATGGCCCCCTCCCCATTATTAGGGCTATTCTTTTGAAGCTATCTCACAAGACCATGTGTCTTGCTATTCTCACAGCAGTTCACAGGCTGGGCGCAAGGAATTCTGGGGCAGTTCCTTGGACGCCTAAGAAGCTAGAAGAGCAGCCATTGAGAACACCCTTCCAGAAACTCAGGTTCTGAGCTTCCCATGGGATGTGCAGCTCCAGAGGACTGTTTATAGGAGCCCTATGGCACAGAGTGGTAAGCTGCAGTACTGCAGTCCAAGTTCTGCTTACGACCTGAGTTTGATCCCTGTGGAAGCTGGGTTCAGGTAGCTGGCTCAGGGTTGACTCAGCCTTCCATCCTTTCAAGGTCAGTAAAATTTGTACTCAGCTTGCTGGGGGGAAAGTGTAGATGACTGGGGAAGGCAATGGCAAACCACCCTGTAACAAAAAGTCCTCCAAGAAAACATCTTGTGACATCACCCCATGGGTCAGTAATGACTCAGTGGTTACACAGGGGACTACCTTTACATGGTAAAGTCCAAGACTTCCACACATATCTCTGCACAAACTGATTGCGGGCCCTAAAATGTGTCCCAGAATCCTTTGCAACGGTCCCTTGGCCATCCTGTCATTGTGGCGAGGCCTAAAACCGCATCTTTCGTCAGGTATGGCAGAAGAGGCAACTGGAGTCATTGAATGCACAGAAATAAAGAAATGAGTCACTTTCTGGTTTTGCCAGCTGCGCCCTGCGATCCTTACTGAGGAAGAGCAACTGTTCAAATGTGGGAAGTGATAAAGACGCCAACCTTCTCTTCTGTGATGTCCCCTTGTCACACTCCCCACCTCTGTCCAGAATTCACCAGCCCGAGTCATCTGCTATTCTCCTTGCTCAGACTGTGGGACCGCCTGGCTTAAATCAGGGGGTTTCCTAGGGAAATTTTAGAACTGTACAGGGCTGGGTGGAGAATTTTTGGCGTGGGTGAAACTGGCACAAGAGTGGACATCTCTTAAGCCTGCTATGGTGCGTCTGTGGCTTTACCGTCTGTCTTTCCTCCTCCCAGGGCATCATCACAGTTCTAGCTGCTTGATTTGCTAGGGTTGCCAACATTCAGGTGGGGCCTGGTGATCTCCGGGAATTACAACTGATTTCAAGATGGCAAAGATCCATTCCCTTGGAGTAAACAGCTGCTTTGGAGGGCAGGTGCTCTGTTATTATACCCTGTTGAGCTCCTTCCTTCCCCAAGCTTTGCCCTCCGAGGCCCCACTTCCGGATCTCCAGGAACATCACTATCCAGTGCATTTCTCTTTTAGCTGTATTGACATACTCAAATAAGGGTATTGGCTGTTTATCTCATAACATATACTATCTTCCACTATATTTTAATGTATTTTTCTCCTAATGGCAAACTATATGTATGTTACATGTTAAAAGGTAAATTAGTTGGATGGGAAAAACCTTTGAGGAAGGAATGCCCTTATTTTGACCCAGGCTTATAACAATAGAGTGATTAACAGACATTCTCACATTTTGACCTGTTACTGTTTTATTGGTTTCTCACTCTCATGCTACCCAGATCAAAGGTTTACTCAATTTGTTAATTTTACTATTCTGCCATTGGATTTTAAATTTGTACCATTTTGCATTCTAAACCACCCTGGACCATTCTGGACCCATGTCCCTCCTGGCTAATTAAAGCCTGCCAGGAGGAACTAAGATGTCCTATACGGGACATCATAAATCGTTCCCTTTCAGAGGGTGTTTTTCCAACACCCCTGAAAGAGGCAGTGGTCCGCCCTCTCTTGAAAAAAGTTACATCAGACCCGGCCGAATTGGCACACTATCGACCGGTCTCAAATTTGCCCTTTTTGGGTAAAATTATTGAGAGGGCTGTGGCATTGCAGTTACAGGAGTTTTTGGAGGACGCTTCCGTCCTAGACCCATGCCAGTCCGGCTTTCGCCCGGCCCATGGGATGGAAACAGTCTTGGTCGCCTTCATGGATGACCTCCGGCGACAACTGGACCGAGGCAGCTCGGCAGTACTGCTGCTGTTAGACCTATCGGCTGCGTTCGATATGGTCGATCATCGGCTGCTGTCTCGCCGCCTCGCCGACGCAGGAATTCGGGGGCTAGCCTTACAGTGGCTCTCCTCCTTCCTTGAAGGTCGGGGACAGAGGGTGGCAATTGGGGGGGAGCTCTCTCAGAGACACCCACTTCATTGTGGGGTGCCTCAGGGGGCAGTTCTCTCCCCGATGTTGTTCAACATCTTTATGCGCCCCCTTGCCCAGATTGCACAGAGGTACGGGCTTGGTTGTCATCAGTACGCTGATGATACCCAGCTCTATCTATTGATGGATGACCGGACTGGTGATGTCCCTATAAACCTGGACCGGGCGTTGCAAGGCGTGGCTGACTGGCTCAGGCTGAGTGGGCTGAAGTTGAACCCGGCGAAGACTGAGGTCCTTTGTGTGGGCCGCGGCGGACCGGGAGGGGAGGTCACCCTACCGGCTTTTGACGGTGCGCCACTGATACCAGGGCGCAGGGTCAAGAGCCTGGGAGTGCTACTGGAATCCTCTTTATCAATGGAGGCCCAGATAGCTGCCACTGCTAGAGCCGCCTTCTTTCACCTTAAGAGGGCGAGGCAGTTGGCTCCCTTCTTGGAACGCAGCGACCTAGCAACTGTGATCCACGCAACGGTCACCTCGAGATTAGACTACTGCAATGCCCTCTACATGGGGCTGCCCTTATGCCGAACACGGAAACTCCAGGTAGTGCAGAACGCGGCGGCCAGGCTGCTGATGGGACTACCTCGGTGGGAACACGTGCGGCCTGGGCTGCGGGATCTGCACTGGCTGCCGGTTGTGTACCGTGTTCGCTATAAGGTGCTGGTTATCACCTTTAAAGCCCTACATGGCTGAGGACCTGCCTACCTTAGGGACCGCCTCTCCCCATATGTTCCCCAGAGAGCACTGAGATCTAGCTCCCAAAACCTCTTAAAAATCCCTGGGACAAAAGAGGCTAGGCTGAAGACAACTAGAGAGCAAGCCTTTTCAGCAATGGCCCCCCCGATGGTGGAATCAACTTCCAGAGATGGTGCGAGCCCTGCGGGACCTGAACCAGTTCCGCAGGGCTTGCAAAACCTCTCTGTTTCAACTTGCTTTTGAGACAGAACCTGGCTAAACGGATCTGTACCCATCCAGCCATCTTGTCCATGGTTGTGATCTGTAGCACTTTATAGCACCTGTTTTATCTATTTAATTAATTAATCATGTAACTGTATCTTAACTGAATTGTAATTTTAAAATTGTTCATTTATATTGTATTTCATGTATATCATGGTCTTCCATGTCTGTGAGCCGCCCTGAGCCCACCTTTGGCGGGGGAGGGCGGGATATAAAAATAAATTTATCTTATCTTATCTCCTACCAGCTATATGTAGCTCTGCTCACTGTACCTGATTCCTCGTCTGATGAAGTGTGCTTCTAGCACTCAAAAGCTTACATTCTGAATAAAATTCTGTTGTTCTTAAAGGTGCAACTTGACTCCTACTTTGTTCTTTCTAACCCAAAGTTAGCAGCCATATCCCCCTGGCTGACCAAATCAGTAGCTTCATTCATATTCTTAAGATTACCAACCTCCAGGCGGGGAATGGAGTTCTGAAATTAGAACACAGCTCCAGACTACAGAGATTAGTTCCCCTGGAGGAAATTATACCTTTGGAGGGTGGAATCCAGGGCTTTTTTGGGGTAGAAAAAGCCAAGCAGGAACTCATATGCATATTAGGCCACACACCCCCAACATCATTATTGTTTCACACGGGGCTTTTTGGGTAGAAAAAGCCCAGCAGGAACTCATCTGCATATTAGGCCACACCCCCTGACATCATCATTGTTTCGCGCAGGGCTTTTTTGGTCGAAAAAGCCAAGCAGAAGCTCATTTGTATATTAGGCCACACCCCTCACATCATTATTGTTTCACACAGGGCTTTTGGGGTAGAAAAAGTCAAGCAAGAACTCATCTGCATATTAGGCCACACCTCCTGATGCCAAGCCAGCTGGAACTGCATTCCTGTGCGTTTTTTTTTAAAAGCCCTGGTGGAATCTATGACATCACATCCTTGCTGAAGTCCCACCCTTCAGCATATCTGTCCTCCAAGGCTCCACACTCCAATCTCCAGGAATTACGGAGTGTTCAGGCTCCGTGGTTGGCCTTTCTCTCCTCACTATGAGGTTCTGAACCCAGGGCTCCCATTGCTTTCAAGGCAGCCAAAGCAGCCTAACCGGACCTGAAGAGGAATGATTGATTCACAAATGCCATGCCTGTGAGGGAACAGGAAGTCCTTCTTGGGCTGTAAACAAGTGAACAAAAGGAAAATTCCAGGGAGAAGCTGAACAGGAGTTAGCAGCAAGCAAACATCTGAAGAGTGGGGTCTGTAAGGATGAATAAAACAGGAACTATAGTGATGTATTAAGTGCCACATGGAACTAGGGTTGCCAATCCCCAGGTGGGGAAAGAAAAAACAAGCCCTAAGGCATCCATGAAAGACCAGCCTCAATTACGAAAATACAAAGTTTATCAAACAATTGAGGCAAAAGTGCAATAAGTCACCTGGAAACCCAATGTCCTTTCAATTCATAATAGAAGTTCATAGTCTTTATGGTGGAGATCCGGGAGAGAAGTTGGCAAAGCTGTGAAGGAAGAGTCCAACGCTCCAGAGGTTTCTTTCAACACATGCAGGTCAAGGGACAATTGGGAGCCCAGCACGAGAACACAACAGGGAGGCGCATCTTGCCCTGTTTCTTCGAAGGCTTATACAAGCTCCAAAATACATTCAAACATTTACAAGAGGCACAAAGCTCAAATATTCTGCAAACGGCTGATTCCCATAGGGTATAATGGAGAATTGATCCGTGGGTATCTGGAGCTCTGGGGTGGCGTTTTTTTTTAGGTAGAGACACAAAAATTTCAGCATAGCATCTCACAAAGCGGAATTTATGCTCACAAGACTCTGTAGCTTACAGGGAACATTAATGACTGGGCAGCCCTACATTCTGAAGGAGAACAAGAAAGGACAGCTGCCATCTTTAAATAAATAAAAAATAAATAATAATAAATATTATTATTATCTTTATGCTTATGTTCTGAATAAAACTAAGTTGGTCTTAAAGGTGCACCTGACTCCTATTTTGTTCTTTCTTTATGCCCTGTTTGTGAATTTCCCTAAAGCAGTTGCCATGTTCACTGCTGGTGGGAACAGTAAATGCTGGACATGGAGGGCCCTTTGGTCTCATCCAGCAAGACAACCCAGCTTAACAAAGGAATGATTGAATGCCATCAGGGCATTTTTGGGTAGAAAAAGCCCAGCGGGAACTCATTTGCATATTAGGCCACACCCCCTGACACCAAGGCGACTGGAACTCCGTTCCTGTTCGTTCCTGCTCAAAAAAAAGCCCTGGATGCCATACATATAATGTTGTTATCCGCTCCGAGCCCTTTATGGGATAGGGCGGAATATAAATAGTTTAAATAAATAAAACAAATTGGCACGCGATCTAATATAAATTATAATTGCAACAATGATAATAATAGAATTCCTAGAAGCAATGTACAATATAATAACAATAACATTACCACAAGATTTTCAGAAGGGACTGTGTACAAAATAAAAACGAGCCCTGGTTTTTGAAAAAAAAGCAAATGTGCCCAGATTTTGGCACCTTCAGAATCTGATAACAAAGGCAATTGGAGGGGAGGGGGGTAAATGCTTTGTGTGTGAGTGAAAATCTCCCTTGAGAATTACTGCCCCAGCTGGCTTTCGTGAGCACATACAATAAAGCAATAAAGACACCCCCCCTCCCGCTTCTGATTCCCCCCCCCACTCAAAGCATGATGTAATTGCCAACCAATCAGAATACATCACTCTTGCCCTGGGTTGTAAATCTTTCCCTTCTGATTTTTCCCCCCTTTTGAAAAGGAAAGGGTTTTTTTTTAACCATCTTAGGTTATTGTTCTATTGTTTACCTCAAAATGGAGGGCCTATAAGACCTTTTGGGTTTTTGGTGGAGGGCCAGGCCAGAATCTGATTCTTTAATTCCAGAAGGTTCCTTTTCTCACTAGGTCATCTGGACCATCAGAGGAAGTTCAGGGGCGGTTCTGAATGGCTGTTTGGGGTTTTATTTTAAAATGTGTTTATTAAAGTTCCCTGAGCGGTTGTCGGTCATCCTGGTATTTTTGTTTTCCGTGGCCAGAACTCTAAAAACTGGGAGCAAATTTAGCTTTTTTTATTGAAAGAGGTGAAGAATCAATCCCCATCCCACTGTCAGAACTACATTACTCAGGGCTGACCCTGCCACTAGGCGAACTAGGTGATTGCCTAGGGCGCCGGCCTTTTGGGTGCATCAAATTGGGCACACACCCCATGTGACTCGGTGACATTATCTGTGCAGGGGGGAATGCCAGACAATCTAGGGCCAGCCCTTACAGTCCAGGAGGTCCAATTCTATGAGCCCTAAAAGCCCCTATCCACCATTATTTCCAACGGAGGGAAGATATTTAATCATGTTCAATCGTGCTTGTCATGACGTGGCTCCTGGCTCCACCCACAAAGTCCCCAGATATTTCCTAAGCTGGACCTGGAAACCCCAGCTTCAGGTTGGGAAACAGCTAGAGATTGGGAGGGCAGAGCCTGAGGAGGGTGGAGTTTGGGAAGGGGAGGGACTTCAGTAGGGTATAAAGCTATAGATTCCACCTTCCAAAGTGGCCATTTTCTCCAGGGGAAACTAATTTCTGTTGCCCAGAGATCAGTTATAACCCCAGGAAGTCTCTAGCTCCCCCCTGGAGACTGGCCACCTAGACACAGTCCTGTCTGTTTCCACGGCAAAGACTTAGGTGTCGGAACAGAACGGTTTCTGTGTCAGGCAAAGGACCGGTTACTAAGCCGGCCACTCACTCAACGTCTGACGCCAGCGATCTCCCTGCTGACAGGTCAGGCCTAGGAGAAAAATGCATACAGTGCCTTGGGTTGTTTGGCCAAGTGGAGGAGGAGGCCCCCTCCCTCCTCACCCACTTACGGCATTGCTGCGTTGCCATTATCTTTTATACATTCCGAGCAGATACATCTTATATCCTGTTAACACAGCTTGCATTCTGCAAGCGTAGCTGTCACTACCCGGCTTCCCTCAGCAGCTTTACAGAGTCAGTTTCTTTGTGAGAAGACAAGTCCTGGAGACTTGTCTGTATGCGATATGAAGAGATACGATACTTCCTGACATTCTCTGTCACGCTTCTGACATTCTGTCACTCTCTCACGCGACCGACATAGTGAACCTAAAATGGGGGTACACAGGTGAAGAGGTGGTGAAGCTATTCACGTTGCCGGGGGTTACCAGAGAACACATTTACCCCCCTCGCAGTTTTGTCCCTGACTGAGCCCCTTCAGTTTCTTTGTGAGAAGATGAGTTCTGGAGACTTGTCTGTAAGCGATATGAAAAGATACACCACTTCCTGGCACTCTGTCACGCTTCTGGCATTCTGTCACTCTCCCATGCGATCGACATACTGAACCTAAAATGGGGGTACACAGGTGAAGAGGTGGTGAAGCTATTCACGTTGCCAGGGGTCACCAGAGAACACGTTTACCCCCCTCACAGTTTTGTCCCTGACTGAGCCCCTTCAGTTTCTTTGTGAGAAGACGAATTCTGGAGACTTGTCTGTATGCGATATGAAGAGATACGCCACTTCCTGACATTCTCTGTCATGCTTCTGGCATTCTGTCATTCTCTTGCGTGATTGACATACTGAACCTAAAACGGGGGTGCACAGGTGAAGAGGTGGTGAAGCTATTCACATAGCCGGGGGTCAGCAGAGAACACGTTTACCTCCTCACAGTTTTGTCCCTGACTGAGCCCCTTCAGTTTCTTTGTGAGAAGATGAGTCCCAGAGACTTGTCTGTAAGCGATATGAAAAGATACACCACTTCCTGGCACTCTGTCACGCTTCTGGCATTCTGTCACTCTCCCGTGCGATCGACATACTGAACCTAAAATGGGGGTACACAGGTGAAGAGGTGGTGAAGCTACTCACGTTGCCAGGGGTCACCAGAGAACACGTTTACCCCCCCCCCCCCTCATGGTTTTGTCCCTGAGCCCCTTCAGTTTCTTTGTGAGAAGACGAGTTCTGGAGACTTGTCTGTATGCGATATGAAGAGATACACCACTTCCTGACATTCTCTCACGCTTCTGTCATTCTTTCATTCTCTTGCGTGACTGACATACTGAACCTAAAATGGAGGTGCACAGGTGAAGAGGTGGTGAAGCTATTCACATAGCCGGGGGTCAGCAGAGAACACGTTTACCCCCTCATAGTTTTGTCCCTGACTGAGCCCCTTCAGTTTTCTCTCACAAGTGTGAGTGATCAAGACAGGTAGCCGCATTAGTCTGTCCGTAGAAGTAAAAAAGAGCAGGAGTCCGGGAGCACCTTAAAGATTAACAAAATTTGTGGCAGGGGTGGAGCGCTCGTGAATCACTGTGCACTTCTTTGGAAACTGAAGAAGACTCACTGTAGAAAGATTAACAGCATTTGTGGCAAGGGATCAGCTTTTGTGAGTCACTGCTCACTTTTGTATCTGAAGCAGTGACCAGTGATTCACAACATCTCCTATCCTGCCACAAATTATATTAGTCTTCAAGGTGCTACTGCCCTCGTCTTTTCTACTGTGAGACTGAGAGCACTGCGGTGCTGGGATGTGGCCACAGCGAGGTCCAATCCTGTCGTCCTCTTCTGACAGGCCAGTCTTCACTGACAGGGATCCCTTGGGAGGAGTGAATATAGTCCAGGTATCTTGGATTCTTGTGCTCCTACATCCATACACATTCACAAAAGAAGGGCTATCTGCCCTGACCTATATAGCCCAGGCAAGCCCAGTCTCCTCACATCTCAGAAGCTAAGTAGGGTTGACTCTGGTAAGTACTTGGATAGCTTGGAGAAGGCATTTGTCTCTTTAAATCACTTTGCCAAGCCAGCTAGAGAATGCATTTAAAGTTAAATTTGCTTTCTTTCCACTTCTCCCTCCCTCCCTAACTATTTTCCTTCCTTGAACATCTGACATTCATGTCTTGTGGCTCTCACATTTATTCAATGTGGCTCTTACATTAAGCAAGTTTGGCCACCCCTGATCTAAGACCACCTTTTTCTTTGAATTAAAAAAAAAAACCCCACCACCCAAGCCCCGCAATGACTCCAGGGGATTTAATTCAGAACCATTACTCCTTCATACATCAGCCTTTGTTCCGCCAAAGCTTGTTGGATCTAGTAGACCTCAATGTTTTAAACAAGCAGGGAAAAGCCATAAGCTGGTAAGAGTGTAAGGCCTGTCTATGCTGGAACAGAGCAAGGATCAGATATCCACTAAATGGCAAAACAAAACGCTCCTGGGAAGTTCATAGGCCAACCAAGTTAAGAACATAAGAGGTGCCTAGCTGGGTCAGATCTAGTTATGCCAGCCTCCACGTGAGTCCTGAGGATCCCCTGGAACTACTGCTCAGCTCCAGACCAGAAAGATCAATTTCGCTAGGCAAAATAGATGCTTTGGAGAGTGGACTCTACAGAGGTCCCTGTCCTCCCCAGGCTCCATCTCCAAATCTCCAGGAGTTTCCCAGCCTTGATCTGGCAACCCTACCTCCCCCCATTCCCTGCTGGTTGGAAGGGGGGAGACTGAGCAACCCTATTCAGATCTAACCCAGCATCATGTCTCCTAAAGTGACCTACCAGTTGCTTCAGAAGGCCCACAAACCAGGCTTAGAGGCCTAGGCCTTCTCCTGGTGCTGTGTTACATAGCACTGGTATTCACAGGTGTACTGCCTCTGTATATGGAGGTTCCCTCTAGCAGCCGTTGATGGACCTCTCCTCCATGAATCCATGTAAAGGTAAAGGTAGTCCCCTGTGCAAGCACCAGTCATTTACGACACTGGGGTGTTGCTTTCACGGCAGACTTTTTACGGGGTGGTATGCCACTGCCTTCCCCAGCCAACTACACTTTCCCCCCAGCAAGCTGGCTACTCATTTTACCGACCTCGGAAGGATGGAAGGCTGAGTCGACCTTGAACCCAGCTTTTTCTGGGATCGAACTCAGGTCATGAGCAGAGCTTGGACTGCAGCTTACCACTCTGCACCACAGGGCTCGTATCTCTCCACCTAACCTCCTTTTAAAGGCTTTTGTGCATATGGCCATTGCTGCGTCCACTGACAGCGAATCACACAATTCATTTGCTCAGTGACTAAAGAATATCCATCCCGAAAGTACTGCCCATCACCTTAATTGGCATCTCTCCTTTACTGGCTGTTATTTAGAGGCAGGCTGCCTCTGAACAGGGTTTCTTTGGGACACCCTAGCATGCCAACCCAGGACACACCCGGGGCCATTGCAAACTGCAGAGGAAGTGGACGGCGGCAGCAACTTGAGTAAGGTTACAAAACCAGTTTGGGAAATGGAGATGATGCCCAAGGACAGCAGACTTGGGGAGATCACAGTGAAGATGTGATTCCTTACAGTCTGCCTGCTGCTGGAGATGCCAGCTTCTTGGTGGGTACTACAGAAAAAAAAGGAGGGGGCTCCCTGAGTTTAAGCAAGACTATAATAGAAGAAACATCAGGGTGAAACTATACTATCAAAACATAATATGTAATAGGGAAAACCCTTTTGGCCTCTTCTTCTGAGTAGACTCTGCTCCTAAATAATCTAAGATGAACAATATAAATGTGCACCAAAGGCACTTTAATATCCCAAAGCTTCTACCTTAAACAGACTGCAATATGAAACACAAGAGTGCACGCAGGCACTTAGACTAGGCTTCCCAACCCCCCCGCCCTGGCGGGGGACCCCAGGATTTCCACCCTCTTCCCCTGCTCCCCAAAAAAACGGAAGCGAGGGGAGGGGGGGAAACGACGCCGGGGAGCATGGCGAGCCACCCGATCCGCGCCGCTGCCGCCCCCTCCCCGCCCACCGCAGCTGCTCCTCCGAGATGGGCCCAGGCTGAGCCCATCTCAGAGGAGCAGCCAAGAGGCGGCAGCAGCGCAGGCAAAACCAGCGAGGCAAAACCAGAGAAGAGGAGGCCAGGAGCATGGCAAGCCGTGAATCCGGGCCCTTTTAGGACCCGGACTTGCAGCTCGCCACGCCCCCGGCCCGCCTCCACCCCCCCTCCGATTCCACCCCAGAGGCGGAGCGGGCAAGGCCGCCGCGCCGCTGCCGCCCCCCCCCCCGCCCCACCGCAGCTGCTCCTCCGAGATGGGCTCAGCCTGAGCCCATCTCGGAGGAGCAGCCACGACGAGCGGAGAAGAGGCGGAAGCTGCGCAGCGGCATTGCCCGCTTCGAGACGGGGCGGCTCACCACGCTCCCCGGCGCTGTTTCCCCCCTCCCCCCTAGCTCCACCCCAGTGTCTCCTGGCTCCACCCCCAAAGTCTCCTGGCTCCACCCCCAAAGACCCCAGATATTTCTGGGATTGGACTTGGCAACCCTAACTTAGACATAACCTCTGTTCCCAAACAGTCTGCACTAAAATGAATTCAAACAGTCTGCAGAAAAATATATCAAAGTGCACACAGGCACTTTTAAAGGGCACGCAGGCACTTTTTGAAGGTTAAGAGTCTGCTATTGACTCATAAAACAAAATCATGAGAAAACAGTCTGTAATGAATTATTTTGTCCAGATTGCACACAAATACTTTAAGAAACAAATTATCCCACTTCACAGTCTTGCACGTTCAGTCCACTATTTTTTCAGTGAGGTGTAGGATAAAGAATAAGTTCATCCACATAAAGCTAATCCATGTTAGCTGGTATCAAACGTTTCATTGCATTTTTCAAGACTGATGGCTTTTAAGTGGAACCCAAAAATCCTGTCTCTTCTTCACAAGGCTCTAGCTCATTCTTTGTAAAGGCAGAGTGGGTTCTCCTGGAATTACAGTTCATCTCCAGACTGCAGAGATCAGTTCCCCTGGAGAAAATAGACAAGGATGGGTAGCAGTGTTTGTCTGTAGCAGCAGAAAAGAGTCCAGTAGCACTTAAAGACTAACAAAATCTGTGGGAGAGGATGAGCTTTTGTGTCACTGCTCACCTTTTCAGATAAAAAGTGAGCGGTGACTCTCGAAAGCTCATCCTCTACCACAAATTTTGTTAGTCTTTAGGGTACTACTGGACTCTTGCTCTTTTCTAGTCCCAGAGAAAATGGCTGCTTGGGAAGGTGGACTGTGTGCCATTGTCAGGGCTGGCGTGTGGGAGTAGGCGAGGTAGGCGGTCGCCTAGAGCACCACCTCACTCCCCCTCCCCACTCGTGCCAACCCTAATACTCTGCGAAGGAAGAAGGAAATGGCCACTGCCCAGCCAGCTCCCTTTCCCCTGCTTCAGAGGGAGCTGGCTGGGCAGTGGCCACCCACATCCTTCTTCCTGTGCTCTGATTCGAAAACATGCTGAATTTGTTCTATTTGCATCTGCTTGGTAAGCAGAAGGTCCCAGGTTCAATCCCCGGCATCTCCAAAAAAAGGGTCCAGGCAAATAGGTGTGAAAAACCTCAGCTTGAGACCCTGGAGAGCCGCTGCCAGTCTGAGTAGACAATACTGACTTTGATGGACTGAGGGTCTGATTCAGTATAAGGCAGCTTCATATGTTCATATATGTTCATATGCATTTATTATTGTTACGGCCACTTAAGTCTAGGATTGCCAGCTCTGGGTGGGGAAATACCTGGAGGTATTTTTTGGGGGGGGGACCTGAGGACGATGAGGTTTGGGGAGGAGAGGGACCTCAGCAGGGTACAATGCAGGGTCCACCCTCCAAAACAGAGATGTCAGACTCGCAGCCCAAGGGCCAGATCAGGCCCCTGGAGGGCTCCTATCAGGCCCCTAAGCAACTCACTGTCATCTGCTTCCTTCTCTCTCTCTTGCTTCTTTCTGCATCACAGTTTGCTTTGCCAGGCTTGTTCAATCACACAGGAGCTACAGAGCAAAGCCTCTATTTTCTCCATTGCCTGACCAGCACATGAGGCAGCTTATGTTACAAAAGTTCACAATGCCCAGCCATTTCATGTTTCCCCCTGGGTATTAGGTTCAAAGCATTGACCATGAGATTTCTGCAATGAATGTCAATAAATCAAAAATAGGTTTGCAGCTTACAGACACACACCTGAACAACACCTGAACAGCATACTCAAGACTGCTACAGCACAGACATTGTCTCTAGATTTTGATGCAGTAATTCAGAGCAGGAGATTTCAGTTATCAGAAACTGTTAAATAAACAAAATATTGCAAGAGTGCTAATCTTTTAAGCATATTTTATTTTAAGTTTTAAAAAAACCACTTTTATTGTGTTTGTCTGTGTCCTTTATAAAGTTTACATCTCAGCTTCCCGGTATTACATTTTATGACACATATGGCCTGGCCCGACAAGGTCTCATTTATGTCAGATCCAGCCCTCATAACAAATGAGTTCAATACTCCAAAACATTCATTTTATCTAGGAAAACTGATCTCTATTGCCTGGGAAATGAGTTGTAAAAGTGGAGACCTCCAGGCCATACCTGGGGGTTGGCAGCCCTTCTTAAGTCCCTCTCCCCCAAAATTGTTCTGACTGCAGGCCGATATTAATCTTTCTCTATGCAGCCTCACTCAGAAGATATATAAACATTCACGCAAATCGGTAGGTGCTGATCACATCGAGAAGCAACAACAACAAAAAGCCCCTTTTGCTCATGGTCTTTTCTTCCCAGCAATTCCCAGCCTTTTCCCACCCTACCCAGCACGGATGTGAGCAAAGGGAAAATCCAGCTCTGATCCATCCTGATCACTGACAATTCTTTGCCACAGCCTTAGTAGGCATTGAATGCCCCGGTCTAGACTGCTGCTGGACCAAATCCCGCCTTTTGGAAAGGAGGCAAAGACAGACTTTGCCCCACCTGCATTCTGAGAAGAGAACAGGGGGTGGTTTTTTACTCTCCCCCCCCCCACATTGTTTCCTAGTTCCAGATGAGCCGGTTTAACCCAGCGCAAGGGCGTTCACCAGTGACTAACACACACCATGTAATTAAAGCCAACACCTGCTGTGAAGTCCCTTGAATAAGAGCCTGGTTTATTGCAGTTGCGGGAAAGAAAGAGGGTAAAGGCCTTGCAGACGTTCCCGGAAGGCATCTTCTCTGAGGGTCCCTATTAGTTGGGATTATTTAAACAGCCAAGCAGATTAAACGCCCGATCAATATGGGCTATAAGAAGCAGCGTGGTCCCAGGGCATTTGGGCACCAGAGGGTTGCCAACCTCCCGGTGGTGGCTGGAGATGTCCTGGGATGACAACCGATTTCCAGGTGACACTGGTAGGGTTGCTAGCCTCCAGGTGGGGCCTGGAGATCTGCTTCTATGACTGATCTCCAGCTGGCAGAAATCAGCTCCCCTGAGGAAAATGGCTGCTTGGGAGGGTGGACTCTAGAGCCTTGCTGAGGCCCCTCCCCTCACCAAACTCCACAAAGTCTCGAGGTATTTTCCAGCACACACTTGGCAACCCTAGGTGACAGAGATCAGTTCCCTTGTGGGAAATGGCCACTTTGGAAGGTGGATTCCATGACATTACGCCCTACTGAAGTCTGTCCCCTTTCTAAACTCCACCCTTCCCAGACTCCACCCCCCCAAATCTCCAGGAATTTCCCATCCTGGAGTTGGCCACCCAAGGAGCAGATTCAAGCTGCAGGCGTATTCCTTGTAGACGGGGGGGTGGACTTCTAGCAGGAGCTCCTTTGTATATTAGGCCACACCCCCTGATGTAGCCAATCCTCCAAGAGTTTACAGAAAAGAGCCTTGTAAGCTCTTGCAGGATTGACTACATCAGGGTGTGTGGCCTAATATGCAAAGGAACTCCTGCTAGAATGCCACCCCTGTTCATAGACATTGTATGACATCCTGGTGAAGCTAGATTTGAGTTCTGTAGCACTTTAGAGTTCAGCACAATATTCAAGGTATAAGCTTTCAAGAGTAGGGTTGCCACTTCCAGGTCTGTGTTGGAAAATTCCTGGAGACTTTGGGGGTGGATCTGGGAGAGGGTGGGGTTTGGGGAGAGGAGGGGCCTCGGCAGGGTACAAGGCCACAGCGCCCACCCTTCAAAGCAGCCGTTTTCTCCAGGGGAGCTGAACTCTGCCAGCGGGAGATCAGTTGAAAAAGCAGGAGATCTCCAGGCCCCACCTGGAGGCCGGCAACCCTATTTGAGAGTCAAAGCTCCCTTTGTCAGAGAATCTCAAAAGCATATTACCTCCCCCCCCCGCAAAGCCTTGTCAGTCTCTAAAGTGCTACTGGACACAGTGCTGTAGGCCGATATAACTACTTCCCTGAAACTAGTACCCCAAATAAATCTGAGGAAGATATCTAGGAAGCAGTCTTTATGGCAAGCTGGATCTGTTTGGGATGTCTGGTTCAGGGCTGTTTATGCTAAGTGGCAGCTAGAGTTACTCCAGGTTGGGAAAGTCCTAAAGATATGGGACCATAAGCAGTGATACTATAGAGTGCAGCTGTCCATAGCAGCCAGTTGATCTCAGCAGCGCTTTTTTTGTAGCAGAAACTCTTCGCCTATTAGGCTACACCCCCCCCCGATGTAGCCAATGCTCCAAGAGCTTACAGGGCTCTTCTTACAGGGCCAACTGTAAGCTCTTGGAGGATTGGCTGCATCAGGGTGTGTGGCCTAATATGCAAAGGAGTTCCTGCTATAAAAAAAAGCCCTGGGTCTCAGCATTCTGCAAATCAATTGTAATGCCAGGAGAACTCCAGTTCCCAACTGGAGACTGGCAACCCTAGCACTGGCAGCAGCTTGCTAAACTAACCGATATCAGTAAGTTGCCCGCAGTGGGGGTTAAAGCATCTGGAGAATTACTTTTTTCAGCAGGAGAGGAAAGGGTTCAAAGTTCCCTCCCTCACCCCCTCCCCAAATGTATTTATTTGGATCCAAAGCAGCTGCCGTTATTTTCCCTTCCTCTATTTTATCCTCACAACAACCCTCTGAGGTAGGTTAGGCTGAGAGTGTGTGACTGGCCAAAGGTCACCCAGCGAGCTTCCATGGCACGAGTGGGGATCCGAACCTGGGTCTTCCAGATTCCAGTCCCAAACTCTTAACCACCCCACTGGCTCTCCCGGGCCAACTGCACGTACAAGAGAAAAACAGCTGTTTCAAAATGAACTCCGATGTGCTCCTTGCCCCAGCAAAGAAAGGGTTATTGGAGACCTTTGAACTGGAGATACCAAGGCTGGCTGAAGGGCAGGACCTTGTGCAGGCAAAACAAAGGCCTTGAGCTGCTGATAAACTTTCCTCTTCGTCCGGCTAAGGGTTTAGCTAGACTCCAAAGGCAGGAGACAAAAGGAGAGCCTCCCTGAATTCTTTTAAAAGTGAAAAGCATCCTCAGAGGCTGTAACAGAGTGGGAGAGCGACCCGGAAGGCCTGCTTCGGCCGGTTCTCTCGAGGAACTGCTTGGAGGTGGCGCAGAGGGGAAGCCACCGACACAGTGCAGAAGGCTGGCCCACTTCCCTCTTGCCATCACCTCTTGGAGCTGTGCTGCCGTGGGATAACTCTGAGCTGAGCCCACTCTGCTTGGACTTGGGTAGTAGTGGTGGCCTGCAGGGTACTTTCCCCAGAAAGTTCAATGGTCTAATCCAGGGCTTTTTTTGAGCAGGAATGCACAGGTACGCAGTTCCAACTGACTTGATGTCAGGGGGTGTGGCCTGATATGCAGATGAGTTCCTGCTGGGCTTTTTCTACCCAAAAATCTACTTTAAGTCAAACCTGGAGATTATCATTGAGGGTTCCCAACCTCCAGATTGGGGCTGGAGATCTCCTGGGAAGACAGTTAATTTTTAGACTACATAGTCTACTTATTATTCTTTAATAAGGCTTTTTAAAACCATTTATTCCACTCCTCCAGGAGAAAATGGCTGCTTTGGAAGATAGACTGTACACCATTATACCCTGCGGAGGTCCCTCTCCTCCCCAAACCCCACTTTTCCGGATTCCACCCTCAAATATTTCTGAACCTGGAGTTGGCAACCAGATCAGCAGGGCTTAAGCTTGAGATGTGTGAGGAGGAACAGGGCTTCTTCTTTTTTAAAAGCAGGAACACAGTTCCAGCTGGCTTGGTGTTAGGGTGTGGCCTAATATGCAGATGAGTTCCTGCTGGGCTTTTCCCACAAAAAAGCCCTGTGTGAAACAATGGTGATGTCAGGGGTGTGGCCTAATATGCAAATGAGTCCCTGCTAGGCGTTTTTCTATAAAAAAAGCCCCGAGGAGGAATAAACCCTTTTTACCAGGAGGGCTCAGGACTTCCGGCCTGCGAGTCTGTTCCCATTCCCTGTTCCCTTTCTGTCATTTCAGAAACAAAAACAGGGGCTTTTGATTGGCTGTCTGAGACGGGCTTGTGGTGTATGTGCCAGAGCCCTGTTAGGAGAGGAATGTTGCTTGGGCCCTTCCCACCAAAGGGTTAATTTTGTAAGCACCAGCCAGAAGCCATCCAGCGCAAGCACCCAGGCGCCAGTCCATAGGGCTGTGTGATGTTTTGCATGACACACACCTGGGATGACACAAACAATCCCAGTGACCAACAGGCACACTCATCCTATTGTGGGAGGCCCACAAGGCGCCTGGCTGTTGAGTCACCCAGCAAGTGATGTTTTTGTATTGCAATAGGAGGCAAGAGGCCATCAGATCCAGGACGCAGGGAATTAGGCAACGGGAGTTCGGCTCTCCTTCCCAATTTTCTTTCCTTTGATCGATTCTGTTGGCATAGCTTTGCATATAAACACACACACACCCTCTCCTTTGATCTTTGCTATGCGCACATACTTGTCACAATTGTTTTATATGGGCGATGTGTTTTTATATAGGCTTCTGATCAGGGCTTTTTTGGTAGAAAAAGGCCAGCAGGAACGTGTTAGCATATTAGGCCACACCCCCTGATGTCACCATTGTTTTGCGCAGGTCTTTTTTTGTAGAAAAACACAGCAGGAACTGATTTGCATTTTAGGACACACACACAGATGTCGCCATTGTTTCACACAGGGCTTTTTGTAGAAGCCCAGCAGGGACTCATTTGTATATTAGGCCACACCCTCTGACACCATTGTTTCACACTGGGCTTTTGAAGAAAAAGCCCAGCAGGAACTCATTTGCATATTAAGCCACACACTCTGATGCCAAGCCAGCCAGAATTGTGTTGCTGTGTGTTGCTGTTAAAAAAAACAACCTGCTTTTGATTATACATTAAAAGCAGGGGTCCATGACATGGTGCCCGAGGGCGCCATGGCATCCGTGGACACTGTGTTGTAGGCCCCTGCATTTCATATACAATCCAGATTAACAATTAGACCAACTAGGCACTGACCTATGGGCCCTCACACCTTTAGGGGCCCCAGGCTGGCTTCCCCTCCTGGTTTCCCCCCTGCTTGCAGCCCCCCCAGCCTGAACGCGCAGCCAGCAAATGAGCTGCTCTTTGCCAAGTTTGCCTCTCTCTGCCTCTCCCCTGCAGCTTTGTCAAAGGGGCTTTTAAGAAGATGCCTGCAGGCTGCAGCTGGCGCCACAGGTGGCGGGGTGGGGGCTCCCACTCTGAGATAATTTGTGAGGGGCCCCCCAAGATTTCAACTGCCTAGGGGCCTCCACTGAATCAGATGCCCAAGTGGGGCCAGGCAGCGGTTTTGCCCTTCAAGGCTTCTGAGTGGCTATTGAAAATCTGATAGCTGCACAGCTTTTTAAAAATGTTGCTTTGACAGTAGCTGCCGCCACAGCTCAAGCACCTCCACTTTGCGACTGAAGTAAAGCTGTGGCAATCGTTTTAGGGCTGGCTCCACTTCCTGCAGCAGCTGTTTTGTGGCGGGGCCCACAGGGTCGGCCCTAGACTATCTGCCACCCTAAGCAAGAGCCAGTTTGGTGTAGTGGTTAGGTGTGCAGACTCTTATCTGGTTTGATTCCCTATTCTTCCACTTGCAGCTGCTGGAATGCCCTTGGGTCAGGCATAGCTCTTGCAGAGTTGTCCTTGAAAGGGCAGCTTCTGGGAGAGCTCTCTCAGCCCCACCTACTTCACAGGCTGTCTGTTGTAGGGGCAGGGGAAGGTAAAGTAGATTGTGACCCACTCTGAGATTCAGAGTATAGAGCTGGATATAAATCCAATATCATCATCATCTTCTCCTTCTCCTCCTCCTCCTTTTCTGGTGTCCCCCCTCCGCATTGATAACATCACTGAGTCATGTGGAGGGCACCCAATTCAGCGCCCTCAGAAGGCTGGTGCCCAAGACAATTGCCTACTTTACCAAGTGGCTGGGCTGGCCCTCGGTGCCCACCATGCTGTGTCAGAATTCCAAAGGTGCCTACAGGTTCAAAAAGGTTGGGACCCCCACATGAAAAGCTTTGCCTGGACTGCACTACGTTAGGATGGGAGGTAGGAGCCAGTACGTCACAATGCTATCCTATACAAAAATGTTCTATGCGTGCAAAAAAGCAGCATTCCATGGGAAGAAAATGGGCTGGACCATTCTTGGAGAAATGTTCACTTGTGCAAGAAGCAGGCTTTGAAGTGTAAAGATACGTCAGCCTCCCCCTGAAATCAGAAGTGGTAGAGTCCACGAAAAGATTCCCTGTAAATTTTGCTGCAATATAAACACAGAAGAGGCATCCCCTCCACTACGCAAGGAGAGAGATGGATGCATCTTTGAAGGTGGCATTTTCAGGCTGCGATTTGTGTATATACGGACAGGCCATGGATCAGTGGCAGAGTATCTGCCTGGCATGCAGAAGGTCTCAAATTCTATCACCAGCATCTCCAGTTAAAAGGATTAGGCAGTTGGAGATGTGAAAAGCATCACCCTGAGACCCTGGAGAGCTGCTGCCAGTCTGAGTACACAAAACTGACATTGGGGCTGTGGCTTAGTGGTACGCAGGGCCTCAGATTCAGCAGCTCACAGGAGCACAGCTCCTGAACCTTTCTGAGGGTTCCCCCTCTTCCTCCCCACCTACCTTGTCCATTGAATAGTAGGTACAGCTGCATAACAATCCTTGGATTAGGAGAGGGGGCAGCCAGCCAGCCCCCAGGAGATTTGCCATGCCCCCAGCAGCCCTCATTAACCCCTGGAGAAGCCTGTGCCATCCTTTCTCCACTTCTTATGTGATTTGGGGCGATGGGTGGCTTGCTGGCCTTTTGACTGGAGGAGGCGGCCCAGAAGAACCCCAGGCGAGCGAGGCCTGGTTGGATTGGCTGAATCTCTAGCCAGCCCAAGCAGGCCTCACTCGCCCGTGGGTCTCCTTTCTTGCATTGGGTTGCTTTTGGCTGCAGGAGGAGGGCATAAGCTTTGGAGTTATGCTAATGAGCTCCACCACCTATTTTTCTACAAAACGACCCCTGGTGGTACAGCATCCGCTTGGCATGCAGAAAGCCACAGGTTCGATCCCAGCCATCTCCAGTTAAAAAGAGCAAGCAGTTGGTAACGTGAAAGACTGCCAGTTGGAGTAGAGAGTGCTGCCCTTCAAGAACCAGTGTGTCAGGATTTTAAAACAAACATTTTTAAAATCTGTTGCCCGGTTAATAAACAAGCACCTTTGGTGGAAAAAATTCATTTAAAGTTTTAATCTGTGAACCTGACCTATAAAATAGGCTAAATGTTGCACTCCTGGGTTGCTTGTTTCTTTAAAAACAAAAACAAATCTAAGATAAATAATTCAGGCTTATGAGATTCAAAGGAGTCACTTAAGAGTTTGAGTAGCCCGAAACGAAAGATCCAAACTGTTCGGCACGGTTCCAAATGGTCAAGATTTGGTCACAAGCCAATAAGATAACAATAATTAAACAAAGAAGAAAACCGCCTTCTTAAAAATACATATATATTAAACCAGGGCTTTTTTTGGTAGAAAAAGCCCAGCAGGAACTCTTTTGCATATTAGGCCACTCCCCCTGACATCACCATTGTTTCGCATAGGGCTTTTTTGTAGGAAAAGCCCACCAGGGCATCATTTGCACATTAGGCCACACCCCCTGACACCAAGCCTGCTGGGACTGCGTCCCTGCTCAAAAAAAGCCCTGTATAATTAAACACTGGCGAACACGGTTTTCTCACAGGGATCATATGGAATCTGATGGCTTTTTTAAAGCAGCAACGCACAGGAACACAGTTCTGGCTGGCTAAGTGTCAGGGGGTGTGACTAATACGCAAATGAGTTTCTGCTGACCTTTTCCTACAAAAAATCCTGTGCAAAACAATGGTGCCATCAAGAGGTGTGGCCTAATATGCAAAAGAGTTCCTGGTGGACTTTTTCTACAAAAAAAAGCCCTGGGATCTGAAAGCAGTCTCTCTCTCTCTCTCTCTCTCTCTCTCTCTCTCTCTCTCTCTCTCTCTCTCGGCTTGGCTTCGCGAACGAAGATTTAAGAAGGGTGCAATAGTCCACGTCTGCTGCAGGCACGCTGGTGGCTGACAAGACCAATGCGGGACAGGCAGGTCCGGCCACAGTGGCTGCAGGGAAAAGTCTGATTTAGGGTTGGTACTGTAGCAGTGTGATTCTTCCTCAATCTCCTTTTGTCCTCAAGACCAGCTATGCGTGCGTTCTCAAAAGAAGAGACAGCCTGGTGGACGGTGTGCCTCCATGCTTTGCAATCTGAGGCTAGGTCAGACCACTGGTGATGGTTAATGCAACAGGTGCCAAGGGATTTCTTCAAGGAGTCCTTGTACCTCTTCTTTGGTGCCCCTCTATTTCGATGGCCGGTGGAGAGTTCGCCATACAGGGCAATCTTGGGAAGGCGGTGGTTTTCCATCATAGAAATATGCCCTGCCCAGTGCAGCTGCGTCTTCAACAGCAGTGCCTCGATGCTTGTAACCTCCGCCCTCTTGAGGACTTCAGTGTTGGTCACAAAGACACTCCAGTGGATGTTGAGGATGGTGCAAAGGCAGTGCTGATGAAAGCGCTCGAGGAGTCGCAGGTGATGACGGTATAAAACCCACGATTCGGAGCCGTAGATGAGGGTTGTCATCACAACCGCTTTGTAAACATTGATCTTTGTGCCTTTTTTCAGATGCTTGTTGCTCCACACTCTTTTGTGCAGTCGGCCAAATGCACGGTTTGCCTTTGCCAGCCTGTTGTCAATCTCCTTGTCGATCTTGGCATCTGAGGAGATGATGCACCCCAGGTAGCTGAACTGCTGGACTGTCTTCAGAACTGATTCACCCACAGTGATGCAGGGAGGGCGATAATCTTCCTGGGTTGCAGGCTGGTGGAGAACTTCTGTCTTCTTCAGACTAACTTCTAGGCCGAATAGCTTGGCAGCCTCTGCAAAGCAGGACGTCATATGCTGCAGAGCTGAAAGCAGTAGCAGGGTGAGAAACTGGGGTGCTGAAGGGGGGGGGGGTTGATCCCGAGACGAAGACAATGAGCCATATTTGAAGTATAAACAGCAGTGAAGGAAGGTATGGAGGCTTTCCCAGAAATACTATGTTGCCTCCTGATGATGGTGGAGGAAGGTGAATAGGACTTTGAAAGTGGCAGATTGTGCAAGAAAGAAGGGGACGTGCGATATAACCTGGAAGGCAGGGTTGTAACTCTTTTGTGGCTATAGGCCCTCCAATCTTTCCAAGGTGGTGTGTTTTCTGTAGGTGGATGTGCGAGAGAGCCAGTGTTGTGTAGTGGTTAAGTGCTTTGGACCAGTATTGGGAAGACCCAGGTTTAAATCCCCACTCGTGCCGTGGAAGTCTTGCTGGGTGACCTTGGGCTAGTCACGCACTCTCAGCCTAACCTGCCTCACAGGGTTGCTGTGTGGTAAAACGGAGGAGAGGAGAATGAACCAAGCCAATTGAGGTTCCCGCTGGGGAGAAAGGCAGGGTATAATGAACACAATAAATACTTTACATTTTTTAAAACTTCATTTACAACCTGCCTTTCTCCCCAAATGGGAACCCAAAGCAGTTTACTGTGCTGTTCCCCCATTTTCCATTTTATCTTCACAACCCTGTGAGGCAGGTAAGGCTGAGAGTGTGACTGGCTTAAGGTCACCCAGCAACCTTCCATGGCATGAGTGGTGATTTGAACCTGGCTCTCCCAGATCCTAATAGAATCATAGAGTTGGAATGGACCTCCAGGGTCATCTAGTCCAACCCCTTGCACAATGCAGGAAATTCACAAATATCTCCCCCACACACAAACACACCCAGTGACCCCTGCTCCATGCCCAGAAGATGGCAACACCTCCAGGATCTCTGGCCAAACTGGTTTGGAGAAAAACTGTTGACTGACCCCAACACTCTTAACATATTTTTTATCCAATTTAGGTGACACATCCCTGTTTTTCTCCTCTTGCTCTTTTTCCCAAAATGGGTGCCCTTTAAAGCATGGGAGTAGGGTTGCCAGGTCTGGGTTGGGAAATACTTGGAGATTTTGGGGGCTGGGGAGGGCAGAGTTTGGGGAGAGGAAGTACCTTAGCAAGGCATGATGCCCTAGAGTCCGCCCTCCAAAGTAGCCATTTTCTCCAGGGCAATTGATGTTTGGTGTAGTGGTTAAGTGTGCGGACTCTTATCTGGGAGAACCGGGTTTGATTCCCCACTCCTCCACTTGCACCTGCTGGAATGGCCTTGGGCCATAGTTCTGGCAGAGGTTGTCCTTGAAAGGGCAGCTGCTGTGAGAGCCCTCTTCAGCCCCTCCCACCTCACAGGGTGTCTGTTGTGGGGGAGGAAGGTAAAGGAGATTGTAGGCCGCTCTAAGACTGTCCTTGGAAGGGCAACTGCTGGGAGAGCCCTCTCAGTCCCACCCACCTCACAGGGTGTCTGTTGTGGGGGAGGAAGGTAAAGGAGATTGCGAGCTGCTCTGAGACTCTTCGGAGCGGAGGACGACATATAAATCAAATATCTTCATCTTGAGATCAATTGTAATAGTGAGTGAATTTCCAGGTGCCACATGGAGATTGGCAACCTTACACAAGAGGCTGTGGCTTCCTTCTCTGTGTTTCAGACCAAACATAGTTATTGTTACAGAAGGACCTCTGCGAGGGTAAGCATGCTGCCAGATCAGGCCCAAAGCCCAGCATCCTGTTTCCAATGGACAATCGTTCATGGTCTATCCCACAACAATGGATAGAGATATACTGTCCTTGAATATGGAGGTTCAGTTTAACGATCACAGCTTATTATATGTGCTCACAATATATTTCCTTCTTGTTTGTTTAACCTCACTTTAAAAGTGAGGTAAGGGATATATTGTTAGCTATAACAAAGTAAGCACGACACATTACTAGTATTGTGGGTTTGTTGTTTTGTTTTGCAGTTTAATTGGGCATAAAATAGGAGGCCTTTTACCGGCACTGAAAAAAAACCTTGCTCCTCCTGTCATTGAAGTCTCTTTGCTTCCCTCCCCAGCAGAAAAGCCTTGCGCTGAAATGTTGCTGAGGAGAGCTTTTTTCAGGCATGTAAATAAAGGAACAGGAAAAGCCACCGCTTGGTTTTTTAAAAAATTGCTCTTGCCAGTTGGGAGGGGGTAGTGGTGAACCGTTCTCCCTGACACACATGAATGAGGTGAAATAATAAACAATTGATGATAGATATTAATCATAATAATTGTGATTCTGATATGATGACTGAAACCTAATCTGATATTATGACTGAAAGCTAATCATTTTAAAACGACTACAGCGTAACTAGTCATCAGAATAGCATTTCTGACATTTATTATTATTGATTCATAATGGTGATGATGAAACATTTTGTGTATCAGTGGGATGTGAAAAGGCAAGAAAACACCACTGGGGGGAGAAAGGGGAGAAGTCCCCCCACCAGCCCCTTACAACCTGTTTCGTTGCCAACCTCCAGGTGGTAACTGGGGATCTCCGGGATTTACAACTGATCTCCAGACTACATAAATCATTTATTTATTTATTTATGCATTGATTGATTGATTTAAAACACTTATTCCGCTTCTCCTGGGGAAAATGGTCGCTTGCGGAGCATTCTACTCCAGCAAGGTCCCTCATCTCCCTAAACCTCCCCCTACCCAGCCTCCAACCTGAAAGCTTCAGGAATTTCCTAACCTGGAGTTGGCAACCCACCAACCCCCCCCCCCACCCCGTTTGTTCGGGATCGCTGCTACCCTGCCTCTTTCCAAATGAATGGAGGAGCCTGCCCGGGTCACGTGACGTCCCGCCGCGTAATATTCACCCAGCCAGCCGGGCCGCCTTCCGATTGGCTGCCGATGATGTCACCCTACAACCCTTCCTCCCCCCCCCTCCCCGTTCTGTTTCCCTCTTCTTCTCCCGTCAAAAAGCTGCTCCGGCTCCGAAGCCAAGGAGAAAAAGATCAACAACGAGGAGGACAGGCCGCCAAAGGGGGAGGGGGGCAAGTGTCCTTCAATCGGGGGCTCCGAGGGTGTCAGAAGCGAAGATCTCTACCATTCCAGACCCCTGCCCCGTTTAAGCAGCCCCGCGTCCTTTTCCTTCTAAGCCCAGAAGCCTCATGGATTTCACCCTTAGGATCTGATGCAGGTGAGTTCGCGGATGGGATGGGATTGGGGGGCGGGGGGCCCGGCAAGCGTGTGCAATGCCAAGTGGAGGCGGGAGAAGGTGATGCGACCATTGCAAACACCTGGGCATTTTCCACGGGGGAGGGAAATGGTTCCCCAGCCTCCAGATCCTGTATGCATTTGCAGTGATGGCATTGCAATTTTTTTTTTGGGGGGGGGGGTGGTAGGGTTTCATACATGCAAAGAGACAGCGGCGGGGGAGGACGGGTGGACCTGTCTGTGGCGGGGGAGGGGGATACGGATCTTCCAGGTTTGGCGGATCTGGCAGCTGCGACGTCAAAGACAGGGGGAATTGCAAGGCGGGGGGGCGAGCCAGGATCCCGCTTTTTCCTAAGGTGGCAACGTGTGGGTGTTTGTTTGTGGTGGCTGTCGCCTTAGTTTGTTGTGACAGATTATTCTTTTGGGGCGCGTAGGAGGTGGGAAGGGGGGGGAGGGAGCCGCTGCCGGGAGGGGGGGAGGTTGCCTGGAGGAGGAGAAAGGGGGAGGGAGGGGACAGAGGGAGAGAAAAGGAAAATTCGGTTTCCCTGGGAGGCATCAACACAACGCGGTTCCAAGAGGCAACGGGGAGGGTTGCTGGGTTCTCCCCTTACAGGTATCTTGACGCCTCCTGAACGCCGCGATGACATCGAGGGCTTATTTTAGGGCGGTGATGCCACCACGGCAGTTCTGGGGACGCCAGAGAGGAGGCTTTACATAGAACCGGGCGCGAACCGCAGCCCTGAAGTTCGGCGTGCGTTCACACGTGCGCCGGGGCAGCTCTACCTGCAGGGATTTGCATGCGCCCCCCCCCCCCCCTACGGATCACACACGCAGGGTTGCCGAGTCCAATTCAAGAAATATCTGGGGGCTTTAGGGGTGGAGCCAGGAACAAGGTTGGGAGAAGGCGAGTTCTGACCATCACATTTAAAGGGACTGCACACCTAAATGCCTTCCCTCTATTGGAAATAACGGACAGGGGCACCTTCTTTGAGGGCTCATAGAATTGGACCCCTGGCCCAATCCTTTTGAAACTTGGGAGGGTGTTTTGAGGAGAGGCATTGGATGCTATGCTGCAAATTTGGTGCCTCTACCTCAAAAGACAGCCGCACCCCCTCCCCCCAGCCCCAGATAACCACGGATCAATTCTTCATTATACCCTATGGGAATTGGTCTCCATAGGGAATAATGGAGTGCCCAGCAGACATTTCTCTCCCCCCCCCCGCTTCCTGATGACCTGAAGTGGGAGGAGGGCCTCCAAACTGGGGGATCCCCTGCCCCCGCCTGGGGATTGGCAACCCTACACACACATCTGGAGAAGCCAGTGGGAGAAAAACTGACAGGCAGATTGCTTGGTTCCCAGATCTCTTCAGGATGGATGGACTTTATAGACTCAGGGTCTGCACAAGAAGCCTACACACTTGCACCTGTGTTGCCATTGCTGTGCCCGAGTTGCATGTACGAGCACACAGGAGTCCCCATAAGTCAGCAGCGTTTGAGCACACCTTCTCATGCACAAGATGCATGCTATTTTGTAGTTCTTCTCAGGGTTCTTTGTAGAAAAAGCCCATCAGGGGTCATTTGCATATTAGGCCACACCCTCTGATGCCAAGCTAGCCGGAACTGCGTTCCGGCTCAAAAAAAAGCTCTGATTCTTCTTACTCATAAAATGTATAGAGCCTGCCTTTAAAATAAATACACAGCGGGGCGATCATGAGCTGTGTAGATGGTCTGGGGTAAGCCACAATCCCTCAGCGATTGAAGGAGTGGGTAAAAACACTGGTCTTCCTTACAGGGATGTTGTGAGGCTGACTCAATACAGGAAGCGCTTTGAGCATGCAAAATATCCTATATAAAAATGCAAATGTTGCTAGGATCAAAACAGAGTACCTGCAATTAGGGAATTTTACAAGCCTATTTTTGCCTGCTCCTTTATTTCCTCCATTCATGGAATGCGCGTATACAGGACGGTCAAGAAGCGACAGATTTTGGGGAATCGGTTCGGGGAACACTTTGAAAGCAGTGGCTGCTTGTACATGCATATTTTTGCAGATTCTTTCCTTTTTAGCTTAAAAATTTCCCCACGGACCGACCCCTACCCCCATCAGACAAGCTGCTGTTATTTCACTGCTAGATCCACTCTCACTTTTAGCAAAGAGTGCACAGAATTTTATCGATCGCTTGAGGAATGCAAGCCTTTTGCATGTGAGAATGTCCTCTCCTGGATCAAGCAGGATGGGTAAAAAGCCTTTGTATCCCTTTGGCCCCAAACAGATGTTATATCTGGCACGGATCAGATTGGGGTTCCCCCATCCCGATTCTGCTCTTTGCACAGCCAGACATGATGTCAGGAGCCAAATTCACCTTAGGATGGTGGGGAGGAGCTTCAGCCTTCCCTCTCAGTCTCAGGGATGCCCTCTTTTCTCTGTCACCCCTGAGAAATCGAGTAGCATACCTGCATGTGTGAATGCAAGGTCCCACAAGGTCAATGCAAGGGGAAGGGAGAGTGTGTGAAAATGAAATGGCCTAAGCAGGTTGCTGGTACCATGGGTGTGTCATCAAGATGCCTTGTATGCAGAGCTTTTTTTGGCACTGGAACACACAGGAACACAGTTCTGGCTGGCTTGGCACCAGGGGGTGTGGCCTAATATGCAAACGAGTTCCCGCTGTGCTTCTTCTACCAATGGATTGTATTATTTAGTCCGATATTGCAAACTCTGACCAACGGTGCGTCTCCAGTGTCTCAGATAGAAGTCTGTACCACGTTTGCCATTTGAGATCCTGTTACCTGGAGATGTCAGGGCTTGACCCGGGAATCTTCTCCAAGCAAAGCAGAAATTCTAACACTCAGCAGGAATGAGTTGTGGGAAAGGTTGTGGAAGATGGAACACTAAACCTGTGTTTGGCCTTCGGAATTTAAGAGTAGTAGAAGAGGCCCTTCTGGATGCAGAGAAACCATCCCGGGTGGATATAAGGCACCTTTGGCTTGGGACGGTGCAAGATGGCTGGGAGGGAAAAGGTGTGTGCTGCTGGTTGAGAGCAGACTCTTCCCCTAGCAGAAAGCACTTTCTGCTCATCATCTCAGCAATCCTTACAACACCCCTGTAAAGTAGGCCAGCTGCATACCCGTTTTGCAATCTGGCAGAGAAACATCGTGGCTTATGCCAGAGATCATGCTTTCTAGGAGTATCCAAAGATTACACCATCCAGAGATAGTGGCTCCTAGCTGGCTTAGTTCCGGCATCCTGCCAAACTATAATTTGTGCTATCAGTAGCTGAAAACCCAATCCACGTTTGGAGTTTCTGGACAAAGAGCAGGCAAACCGCGGTTTAGGAATGCCATTCCCCTTTTGTTTTCCATCCGCTGAGCACTCTGATCTCCAAGAACAGGCCTCGGGTAACAAAGTGACACTCTGGTTTGTCAGTTTAGATATCCTATCCAACCACAGTTAGCTTAAACCAAGGTTTGCAAATGCACTTCAAAGCACAGCTTCTGAGTGGTTGACTGACTGAAAACCACAGTTTCTTTCCTCATGCCAAACCACGGTTAAGCTTTCTTAACTGTTGTCTTGCACAGCATTTGTAAACTGAGCTGCTAACTCCGTGGCTGAGCTGAGATTCAAACTGGCGACCAGTGGCTCATACTGGATGCTCTTCATGATGGCATGCCAGGCCCTTGCTCAGGGGTGGCCAAATTGTGGCTCAGGAGCCAGATGTGGCTCTTTTACTCATATTGTGTGACTCTCACCCACCACCCTGTCAGCTGGCATGGAGGAGGCATTTCTCTTTTTAAATCACTTCTCCAAGCCAAGCCGGCTGGCCATTTGGAGAATGTATTTCAAGTTAAAGTTGCTTTATTTCCACCTCCTTCCTTCCTTCTCTCAAACATCTGATGTTCATGTCTTGCAGCTCTCAAACATCTGATGTTTATCCTGTGTGGCTCTTACACCAGCAAGTTTGGCCACCTTGTGCATTGAGTCACTCACAACCATCACTGAGTCCATTTCGGTTGTGTGCATGATTATATTTTGCCCGTCAACTGGTTTGGAAAGACTTGTTGATTTATTTACTCCACTCATAGTCCGCCTTTCCCACTTAAGACACCAGGTGGATTACAGTTTTTTTAAAACAAATGCAATAAAACCATAAAACGATGCACAACAAATAATGCAATAATACCGCCTGAAAGTTGGACTGCCTTTAAAAGCAGTGCTTTAGAAAATTGTCTTCCTGAATAATTCTGTGGGCAGTGCCCTCCTGCCCCACCTCTTTAGGCTCGGGGTGTGTGGAAAGTCCCTTGGCCTCCTGCTCCGCTGTGCCTCATTCTCTCCCCCCCTCCCCCGTTAACCAACACAGCACATCTGGGGCCAAATGATGAGCTCATGGGGTGAAACGCGAGGAGCAGATGCCCTCATTGGGTGGTGCTGCCATGCCATGAGCTCAGGGTGGTATTTTTAGAGCTAATACCTCTTCACTCGGTTAAGGGAAGAGCGGAACAGCCGCCCAAAAGGAAACCAGGAGACGACAGGGCCACCGTGTGCTTTGGGGAGAGTGTGCGTGCGGGGCCATTTATGCGCGCATTTGAAAGGTCATGCTGATCTGAACCTGAAGTGTGAACAAGGAGAACTGTATGAATGATTAGGGGGCAGCGTGTGTATATATGTGCACAAGTTGCTTCTTGCAGAGGTTCGTGCATTTCTCTGCGACGCCTGCAGAGGAGAGCATATACTTGAGTGTGTGTGTGTGTGCAAGTGCACGAAGACACAGAGGAGTTGTGCGTGTCACGTTTTTGAGCCTGGCCATTGTTTGTGCGCATCCCTCTCACGAAAGCCCTGCAAGGTAGGTCAAACGGAGGGACTGCAACTTTTTTCTGGGCTGAGGGAGAAGGGATTGGGATCCCAGGTTAACACTGTGAGTGTTAAGCGTACAGAAGAACAGGAGGTTGTAGATGTACGTGGATCAGTTCTGGAGAGGATATTCATGACAGCTTGGGTGCACATATGTAGATTTGGCTGCGTGAGCAGTTGCACATTGGTTTACTACAGGGCAGGCGTGAGCTCTGCTGAAGGTTACATGGGAACATATGCATGCGTGGGTGTAAACAAGAGGGGCTTTGTGCTCCGTTGGAGGGAGGTACATGTATGTTCCATGGATCGTTATAATCTTTGCAGCCAGTGGCGGACTGGGTCTAAAAATATTGGTTGCCAGGAGACAAGGGGTGCCCACCCATAACTATAAGGCTGTCATTTAATTTTTATAAGAAATAAATAAAATTTCCAAAAAATACATAAGTGGGGGAAAATGTACAATTAAAACTTTTGCGAAATGTGTGTGTGTGTGTGTATATAGTAATTACAGTGTACATATATTGTACATTTTACTGGCAGTATGCAGTAGATACTAAATGTTAATACAGACTGCCTTTTCTCTGGGGGAGCTGAGCGTCCAGCTGGAGATCAGTTGTAAAAGCGGAAGATCCTCAGGCTCCACCTGGAGGTTGGCAACCCTAAATACAGTGTAGATTTTTAGTTGCATTATAGTAATAATATTGGAACGTCTTATATTTTCAAGTGACTAAAAAGGATATTAACATTTTTAACATATTGTCTTAACGCTTAAGGGGCCCACTTCATGAGGGGTCCATTTGCCATCGGGCAAGCTGACACCCTGGCCAGTCCGCCACCGTTTGCAGCCCCATCAAATGAAGAGGACGCTTTTCTGAATTTCACAAGCCAAACTATCTGCTCACTGCCCCATGAACCTTACAGTATAAACATTGAGTGTTGGAGAGGAGAGCATAGGCGCTTGAGCATGCGATATGTTGTTTTGGAAGGGCGCGGAAGGGGGAGGGGAAAAAATCCATGCACCCCAATTAAGTACGGTTGCTGGCCTGGGGAGGGGGGGGGCGGAGATCTGAAATTACAACTCATCTCCAGCCAATGGAGATTGGTTCCCCTGGAGGAAATGGCTGCTTTGGAGGGTGGACTCTGTAGAGACCCCTCCCCTCCAAAACCATGCCCTCCCCAGCCCCCAAATCTCCAGATATTTCCCAACCAGGAATTGGCAACACTAGGCCTCACCCATCTGAAACGGGGAAGCCCTGAAGAGAGACCTGAAGGTGTCCCCTGGATCTCCTCAGATTTTGATGTCTGAGGGCGAAAGAAAGAGACAGAGACACGCTTTTGAGTGGGTCCATCTGTGGCAGGACTGGAGAGAGGAAAGAGCCTGGCTTTCTGATTTATGAAACAGGGTTTGCAGAAGGTTTTGCCATAGGTAGGGTGAGATGTAGAAGGACATGTTGTGGGGTTATGAATGCTGTCTCAAGCGTCTTGCCCTCCCTGTGAGGCTGCGGTTGCCATTTTTTTTGCATGCTATGTCTTCTTCTCCCCACTTCTCACTGCCCTCCTTGCTTGCAGGGTAGAGTGGAAGGGGCAGGCGAGCGCTGTCAGCCCCTGTTAGCGTCGGAGGGGCTCCTGAGCAGAGCGGCCTGCGGAGCGGGAAGGCGCTTTTGCTTGCCGGCTGAATTAGGGGGCGGGAGGCTGTGGGGGTTTGGGAGGGAGAAGGAGGCAGCCCAGGGCAGAGCAGGGGAAGGAAGCAGGGCGGATGAGAGAAGGAAACTGGGTGGGTGAGGACAGGGAGAGGTTGCCAACTCCAGATTCAGAAATACCCGGAGATTTGAGAATACAGCCTGGGTGAGTGGGATTTAGAGTGGAGAAGAACCTCGGTAGTAGGGTTGCCAAGGCCAATTCAGGAAGTATCTGGGGACTTTGGGGGGTGGAGCCACGAGCAAGGTTGTGGCAAGCATAATTGAACTCCAAAGGAAGTTTTGGCCATCACATGTAAAGGGACCCTGCACCTTTAAAATGCCTTCCCCTCCATTGGAAATAAAGAAGGATAGGGGCACCTTTTTTGTGGGCTCATAGAATTGGACCTCCTGGTCCGATCCTTTTGAAAATTGGGAGGTATTTTGGGGGGAGGCACTGCATGCTATGCTAAAAATCTGGTGCCTCCCCTCAACCTCAAAAAAACAGCCCTCCCCCCCCAATCAGAGAGAAAACTGGGATATAAATATAATAATAAAAGCTGTAATTCTGAGAGATCTCCAGGATTCACCTGGAAGCTGGCAATTGTGTTTGTTTTCCTAATGCAGTCAGGCTGGGCAGGAAATTTGTCCAGGAAAGGCATTTGATTTCTCCCTCCCTCTGGTGCTACCTGTGACCCATGAGGGAATGGCTCAAGGCCCCTAAGGTGTGAAGAAGTCAAGCAGCCAATTCTTGCAAATATGATAGAGCTGTGTGCAACAAAAGGAGCACTGCCAGGCTGTGGATGTGCGTTTGGGCATTTGTACTGTGGTTTTAATGCCATGGCAAACCACCCTGCAAAAAGTCTGCCGTGAAAATGTTGTGAGTCAGAAACGACTGGTGCTTGCACAGGGGACCTTTCCTTTAAAGCCATGCACCACCACCCCATAAATATCAGCATCCGTTCTGGCTTCTCCACTTCCACCCCCCCCCCCCTTGTGGACGAAGGTTTTAAGTTTCTAGCTAACGTCACAACTGCACTGTCGCTGTGCCATTACCAGAGACGCGTTTCCGACATTTTTGATTGACTTTGGCACTTCTAGGCCTTTAGCCCCACAAACACATACGAACGCAGGCCTGTATGTTCAAAGGCCTGTCACACAGGCGCACACAGATAGCTTTTGGGATGCGCCAATTTTGGAAAGGGATTTTTTAATCTCTCGGCACACCACTGGGTACGAAATGAATGCCTTTGAACCTTCCTCCAGAACCCGGCAGGGAAGTGCAGGGAGGGGCTAGATAATGTGCCGTTAATGGGGACAGGAGAGAGGGTGGGAGGAAACGCTTAAAGGAAGCTGGAACCAGGGGCCAGGAATGGTGTGTATATGTGTGTTTTGTGTGTTGGGGGGGGGGGGGGATCCAGAATCCTCCTGTCCCTCTGCACTGATATATTGTGCTTCCATCAGCTCCACAGGAAACCCTGCTGTGTTTCTGTTACATCAGTGAGCGCTTTTGCTACATTCGACCCAATTTCTACCCATAATGTTGTTGGGTTAAAAAAAAATGAAAGAAAAATACAAGGCGGTGGGAGGATAAAAGGAAATTATTTCTTAGCCCTTTTAAAAATCAGATTTGATGCTGACACTGTAATACACCTTTCAAAAAGCAAGTTGGATGGTTTTAAAGAGAATGAAAATAGAAGGCTGTACAGCTTTGTTTTAATGATGAGAGAGAGGAAGTCTATAAACTATTTAACTAATTGCCCCCTGATTGTTAAGTTTTTCTTATTGTATCGTTTTAATTATTGTAATATCGGAGATCAGCGTGCTGTATTTTACTATTATCTTTATTTTTATGTAGTGCTTTAAAGTGCTGTACTTACATTGTTTTATTTTCCTCCCCTTTTTCCCTTGCCTTTGAAGTTATTGTTATGTCAATGCCATTCAAGTTTTTTGGAACTGGAATTGGTTAAGAGTGTCAGACTAGGATCTGGCAGATCCAGGTTCAAATCCTGGCTTGTGCCCTGGAAGCTCGCTGGGTGACCTTGGGCCAGTCACACACTCTCAGCCTGACCTACCTCACAGGGTTGTTGTGGGGATAAAATGGAGGGGAGGAGAATGACGCAAGAGGCTTCAGGGTCTCTACTGGTGAGGAAGGTAAGGGTACAAAAGAATTCATTACAGGATTCCAGCCCCTGAGAGCCAAAGTTCACTCAAATCCCACCCCTTTTAAGGGTTTGATGTGAGGTTAAAGGCAACCCAGGTAAATATCTTGTAGCACCCCCCCCCCATCCCCCAGTCCTTAAAATGGTACAAAATAGCAACAGCTAGCATTTATATATAACAGGGGTGGCCAAACTTGCAAACATTAGAGCTGCACAGAATAACGTCAGATGTTTGAGAGCTGAAAGAAATGAACATCAGATGTTTGAGAGCCGCAAGGAAGGAAGGAAAGCAAATAGATTGGGGGGAGGTGGAAATAAAGTAACTTTAACTTTAAATGTATTCTCCAAGCTACTGGCTGGCTTGACTTGGAGAAGTGATTTAAAGAGAGAAATGCTTTCTCCAAGCCAGCTGATGGGGAACTGGGGGCTTCAAGAGCCACATGATATGTGTGAAAGAGCCACATGTGGTTCCCGAGTCACAGTTTGGCCACCCCTGATATATAATTTCAGTGTTCAAAGTGTTTTGCATTCAATCTTGCAGTCTTTCCAGCAGTCCTATAAGGTTAGGTTGGTATTATTGTGCCCATTTTGCAGACTGGAGAGCGGAGGCTGAGTGTCTGGGCAAAGCCTTGTGATTTTGTGGCAGAAGGAAGGTTTGAACTGGGGAGCTCGCAGATCACAGCTCATACTTGTCAATGTGCTAAGCTCCTAGCACTGATCCAGGATTGTTGCTTTGCCAGGACAAACCACAAACAAGACTTGAGACATCTTTTGCAAGTATGTAAAGTACAGGGCTGCATGTACACACCAAACTAAAATTAACGCTTTGTGTCGGGGTGATGCAAATTCTGCACTGAGAAATGCTGAATCCTGAGCCCTGTGGTAATTAGATGCAAATCTTGCTCTTTCTGTGGATGTTTCTGTGAGACTATGGGAACATTCCTCAGATGTAATTCCCATGTTAATCAATGAGGCTTCCTCGCAGCTAGCCCTTGGGATTGCCGCTCCCTTGCTGCAAATCTTTGCGACGGTTCTGTAAGGTAGGTCAGTATTAGCCTTCTACTGCAGATGAAGCTGAGAGATTGCAGTATACCAGGGGTGACCAAACTGTGGCTCGGGAGCCACACATGGCTCTTTTACACATATTGTGTGGCTCCCAAAGCCCTCACCACCCCATTTCCTTCCTTCCTTCCTTCCTTCCTTCCTTCCTTCCTTCCTTCCTTCCTTCCTTCCTTCCTTCCTTCCTTCCTTCCTTCCTTCCTTCCTTCCTTCCTTCCTGTCTTGTGGCTCTCAAACATCTGATGTTCATGTCTTGTGGCTCTCAAATATCTGACATTTTTTCTATGTGGCTCTTACATTAAGCAAGTTTGCCCCCCCCCCTGCAGTATGCCTAAGACTGCAAAGCAAGCTCTGGTCACAGGTAATATTTCAACGTAGGTCTTCTTAGTTTGTAGTTCAGCCAGTGAACTCACATGCTACCTGATCTAAGAGGCGAGTGAGTGCAGAAGACGTTATGGGTGAGAACCCGGTTCCCCCCAGTGCGTGACGCGCAGCCTCTGCTGGCTGATGTACAAACACAGTTGCAGAGCAGAAAAACAGTAAACGGAAACCAAGTGGCATGAAGCTCAAGAGGTCTAGCCTGCGAAATTTCTGTGTAGAGATGAATCAAATGCACACTGAGCACAATGAACCTTCGCAGCAGAAGTCAGAGGCGATAACAGAGCCTTGTTCAGCTAATTTAACACCTGTAGCTTGAGAGGAAACTGTTATGGCGACTGAGGCGTAATTGGAGAGGCTGGAACTTCCTGATAGATTCGAAATCTGCCATTTTACACTGGAGTCTCTCTTTTAGACTCTGGAAATAACAACCACTCTGAAATAGCATATTTCCCCCCCAAAAAAACAGTCCAAAGCAAAATCCCACCCCCCCACCCCAACCCATGAAATAACTTTTATTAGGAACAACCAAAAGTAATATTTTAATATAATTAATAAAAGGCAGAAGCAAGGCAGAAGGTATCCCATGGCTTTGGGATTCTTGTATCGTAACAACTGGTGTGAAAGTGGTGTCAGTCATCTCTCTGGCTTTTGAGACAGCCAAAGGTATTGCATTCCCTCTAAGCTGAGTTAGTGTGAGCTAGCTCACAGTGCTTTAGCCTCCAGCTCACATATTCTTGTCTTAGCTCAGGAAAAATGGCCCCAGAACAAACTAATTTATGCAGTAACTCACAACTTTAATGTCAGCTCACAAAGCAGAGTTTTTGCTCACAAGACTCCACAGCTTAGAGGAAATATTGATCCTGACATGCTATCGAGCTTCCCTTTGTAGCCATACGGGCTAGAAACTTGTGTGGAGCCATGTCTATACCCCAGTGGCACAACAGCATGCAATTTAGGGATGATGGCACACCTTTTACAACAAAGGGCTGTTCTATGCAGCCAACAACCTTCTACAAGATTTATTTAGACATTTATGCCTTTGTTTTCTCTCAGGAGGGGCCCAAGCAGCATGCATCCTTCTCCTTGTTTCCATTTTATCCCCCGTGAGGTGGGCTAGGATGAGAGTATGCCACTGGCCCCAAGGTCATCCAGCAAGCTTCCATGGCATAAGCCGGGATTCAAACCTGGGCCTCTAAACTGTGATGGCCATTATGCAGAATAGTTGCAATCCAGGCTCGAGTTCGAATCCAGCTCTATTTGTCCAAGGCAGGAAAGAAAAATGAAGGGCTGTGGCTTATTGGTGGAGCAAATGCTTAGCAGTTATTTGTTTGATTTATTTGTACCCCGTCTTTCCCCCAGTGGGGACCCAAGGTGGCTTACATCATTCTCCTACTCTCAGTTTTTCTCTCACAACAACCCTGTGAAGTAGGCTAGGCTGAGAGAGAGTGTGACTGGCCCAAGGTCAACCAGCGAGCTTCCATGGCAGAAGTGAGGATTCAAACTTGGGTCTCCCAGATACTATTCTGACACTCTTACTGCTGCATCCAGGTTCAGTCCCCACTACCTCTAGCCCGGAGTGGCCAAACTTGCTTAACATAAGAGCCGCATAGAATAAATGTGAGATGCTTGAGAGCCACATGACATTAAGATAAGATGTTTGAGGGAAGGCTGGCAGGCAAATAGGTGGCTGGAGGGAGAGGTGGAAAGAAAGCAACTTTAAATGCATTCTCCAACTGGCTTGGCTTGGGGAAGTGATTTAAAGAGACAAATGCCCTCTCCAAGTCGGCCGATGGGGTGATGGGAGCTTCAAGAGGTACACGTGTGAAAGAGCCACAGTTTGGCTGCCTCTGCTCTAGCCGAAAGAATCTCAGGCACTGAGAAAGACCTAACATTCATTTAATTTATAGATCTTATTTGGAGCAGTTCTGATAAGCCATGGGTTCAGATCTGACTTAACAATCAAAGGAAGTTAAGTAGAAAACACCTTTTGTTATTGGTGGGTTCTGTTCTGCTGCAGCCCTCCAAACATCTTGGGTTTGCTTCTCGCTTTGTCCTCTGGTTCTTCCTGAGCAAGGAGGGAAATGCTCCCTGGGTACAGGCTCAAAGGCACCGTCCAGCCAGAGATCTCCCTGAGAATGCAGAGGCAGCTTTGGGGAACTGACCAGAGGAATGGCTGCCAGTTTGGTGTAGTGGTTAAGTGCATGGACTCTTATCTGGGAGGACCGGGTTTGATTTCCACTCCTCCACTTGCAGCTGCTGGAATGGCCTTGGGTCAGCCATAGCTCTGGCAGAGGTTGTCCTTGAAAGGGCAGCTTCTGGGAGAGCTCTCTCAGCCGTACCTACCTCACACGGTGTCTGTTGTGGGGGAGGAAGGTGAAAGGAGATTGTGAGCCACTCTGAGATTCAGATTGTAGGGCAGCGGGATATAGTTCCAATATCCAAATATTCATAGAGGAGAAGGAGGAAGAGATTGAAAAATTCCACATGTGCATACCAGGAAAATGCATGCGTATACACCAGAGGCAAAGGCAGTGCGTGCCAACAAGGAGGAAGGTGCACGTGTCCACATTGCAGTGCCACAATTCCCCAGCCGCCCTTGTGCAGTTCTGAATTTTTCTTTGGAATGTTCCCTTAGAGGGCCAATCAGAGTAGATGATACTGAACGAGACCGACCAGCCATAAAAGGTGGATTCATCTACTCAAAGGGCAGTCAAAAATGGGATATCTGATGATGCCCGGAGGCAGAGCAGGTCTGTCCCTGATTTCCTCAGAGGAAAAAAAACTGGGCTGGTGCTGAGGAAATGGAAGGGAGGGGGCCTTCAGGTAGGATTGCCAATCTCCACACGGGGCCTGGAGACCTCCAGAAATCAGTCCTCCAGGAGAGCGGACTCTATGGCATTATATCCTGCTGAGGTCTCTCCACTCCCCAAACCAGGCTCCACCCCCAAACCTCTAGGGATTTCCCAACCTGGAGTTGGCTACCTTATCTTCAAGGCATCTCACAAGTAAGGCAATAACCAGAACGAATCTCTCCTCTCAACAAAGGTCCCCCTGACAGGACTATTGCTTCTTCTTTGGGTGGTGTCCTCCATCCTGGTGCCCCCCTCAAAAAAAAAACCCTGGAAACAAATGGCAGTTACAGAGGGTAGAGTTTCTCTGCCGGGTTGCCAGTCTAAGTATGGTATCTGCCTACTATCTCTTCCTCTATGCCAGGGGTAGCCAAACTTGCTTAACGTAAGAGCCACATAGAATAAATGTCAGATGTTTGGGAGCCGCAAGACATGAACACCAGTCAGGTGTTTGAGAACTGGGAGGGAGGGAGGGATGGTAGAAAGGTGGAAAGAAATGTGGAAAGAAAGCAAATAGATGGGGGGAGGGAGGTAGAGGTGGAAAGAAAGCAACTTTAAATGCATTCTCCAAGCTGCCAGCTGACTTGGCTTGGGGAAATTATTTAAGGAAACAAATGCCTTCTCCAAGCTGGTTGATGGGGCGATTAGGGCTTCGAAAGCCACACAATGTGTGTGGAAGAGCCACATGTGGCTCCTGAGCCATAGTTTGGCCACCTCTGCTCTATGCTGTAGCTCTGAGTGGCCAAAAGATACATTAAGAGGGCCTTGGGATAGTGCTGTCCCGCCAAGCAAACAACGTACAGAGAAAAGGACCATCTGTATAATTCGTAGTGCCCATTGGTGTCCACTGCCATATTTCTTTAGAAAGCGGTTGGGGCCAGGTGGAGCGTTTGTCCAACAAGGCTTTTGAGTGAATGTGCAATGAATGTTTTTTAAAAAAACAACATTGACTCGTCAGGAACTGTCAGCCACAGCATCAGGATCTTAACTGTGTGAATGAAGTAAGCTGGCTGACTCTGCCTCCTGTGGCGGCCATTTTGTAGCTGCCGTTTTGTGGCTGCATCCACCACTCTGTCTCAGAATTCCAAAGGTGCCCACAGGCCCAAAAAAGGTTGGGGAGCCCCGCCGTACTTCCATGCAGGCCCACAACTGACTGTGAAATCCATCCTTAAGCCACTCAGGGCCGTGACCTTCTTGAAACAAACAACCAGGCGTCTGTCCCTCATGGCTGCCATGATAAGCTGGGAAGAGTCTTGAGCTGTGGCTGATGAAACCTCCAGAGCTCAACAGGCTTGCTACAATTGCTTGTTGTCAGGGCTAGGGTTCTTTGCTCCTCTCCCTGGCTGGCAGCAACCGAACAAATTAAAATATGATGCAAGCGTTCTAAATTGCCGTTGCCAGAATCCGAGTTCTGTTTTTCCTGAGGCAGAATTTGGCAATAATTATAATTTCAGCACAGAGTAAATACAGAGAGACAGAACTGCCTATCTTGATATTGGCTAACAGGGAGCAACTCAACTGGATTGAGCTGACCCACAGCATCTGGGAGTCCATTCCTAACATGTCTATCTTGTTACATTTTTATTCCACCCCGCCTCCAATGATCTCATGGCAGTATACATGTGCCTTGGTTTTATCTTCTCAACAGCTTAAGTTAGGCTCTCAGAAACACCAGCTGAGAAGTCAGCCAATGAGCTTCAGGTTTGGGGAGGATCTGAACCCAGAGTGTTGGACTGGGTGGGCCATTGGCCTGATCCAACATGGCTTCTCTTATGTTCTTATAAATGTAGTGAATAAGAATAATTGCAGTGATCAGGAAGACTGAGCGAGGGTCAGAATACGATATTAAAGCCGGATCCACCGTAAGGGAATTGGCCCTGAAATGTTCTGTCACAGAAAAGGAACAAAGCAGAATGAATGCATGTAACGGCCAGGAAGCTTAATAGCTTATATAGATATTTCAGCCAATTGGAAATTGCCAATCAGGTTCTGAGTATTGTGTGCAGTTCTAGAAGCCTCAGTGTTTTACAGTCAGAGTTGTTCAACAGTGCAATCAGGTACCAAGGGAGGTGGTGAGCTCCCTTTCACTGGCAGTTGTTAAGCAGCGGTTGGACAAACACTTGTCAGGGATGCTGAAGGCTGATCCTGCATTGAGCAGGGAGTTGGACTAGATCAGGGGTGTCAAACATGCGGCCTGGGGGCCGAATCAGGCTCCCAGAGGGCTCCGATCAGGCCCCCCGAGCAACTGGCTGTTGTCTGCTTTCTTCTTTCTTGCTTCCTTCTGCATCACAGCTTGCTTTGCCAGGCTTGCTCAAACGCACAGGAATTACAGAGCAAAGCCTCTATTTTCTCCATTGGCTGAGGCTCCTCCCTTGGGGAGGAAGGGGGGATGCAGAGCTTGCTTTGCCAGGCTTTCTCAATCACACAGCAGAGCTACTGAGCCAAGCCTTTCTTCTTTCTATTGGATGAGGCTTTTCGCCCTCCTGGTCCCCTAGGGAAGGAAAGAAAGAAGCTGAGTTTCCTTTGCCCAGTTCCCTGGATCCCATAGGAGAGATACAAAGAAAGCACCTTTAAGACCAATGAGTGCTAATATTTTAAGCATGTCTTGAGTGTTTTTTTTAAAAAAAAACTTTAATTGTGTTTGTATCCTTTATAAAGTTTATATCTCTGCTAAAGGTTAAAAAAAAGGGTAAAGGTAGTCCCCTGTGCAAGTACCAGTCATTTTCGGCTCTGGGGTGACATTGCTTTCACTACGTTTTCACGGTAGACTTTTTACGGGGTGGTTTGCCATTGCCTTCCCCAGTCATCTACACTTCCCCCTCAGCAAGCTGGGTACTCATTTTACCGACCTTGGAAGGATGGAGGCCTGAGTCAACCTGGAGCTGGCTACCTGAACCAGCTTCTGCTGGGATCGAACTCAGGTCATGAGCAGAGGGCTCGGTCTGCAGTACTGCAGCTTTACCACTCTGTGCCACGGGGCTCTTATATATCTCTGCTACCTAATCTTAAATAGGTATACATATGGGCCAACTTAACATGGCCTGGCCCGACATAGCCTGGCAAGGTTTCATTTTTGTCAGATTCGGCCCTCATAAGTTCGACACCCCTGGACTTGATGGTCTGTATGGTCCCTTCCAACTCTATGATATATAAGGATATCCCGGATGAGTTTTGGAAGAGCTAAGTCTTGACCCCATACCCTTCTGCTCAACCTATGTTCTCTTGTCCTTTTCTTTATCTACAGCTCACCTTTCCCAATGCCTCCCTCGCCTCTGGAAGAACGGATCGGCGTGTTGCAGCGACCCAAGACGTTGGCCTTGCGCCTCAACCACAGCTTCTCCAACAACGCTGGCGGCGAGAAGCAGCAGCAAGAGCAGCAGTCTCCCCTCTGCAAGCCGTCCAGCCAGGCCCCGCCGACTCTAAAGGGGCCCAGCGAAGAGGCCTGCAAGAAGGTTCTCCAGCCCAACCAATCCCACCCCCTTGACGCCAAGTTATCAGCGGGTGGGACGCAAGGCCAGACGCAGGAGAGGAACCCTTCCCTGGAGCTGAGTCTAAAGCCCAGAGAGAAGAAAGGGGCGCTGGCCCCGCCGCTGAAGGTCTTCCTGCCCCAGGCCAAGCTGAAGAAGAGGTGCTTCAAGGAGAACTCCAAGCCGGTCCTCGACACCTCCACCAGCTCCTCCTGCCTTTCCAGCCCCGCTAGCACCATGCACCCCTTGAAATGCGGCTGCCGGGGCTGCTGGCGGCTGATGCGCTGCGACGACACCAACCCCAAGTCTGGCCTGCGTTCGCTGGGCTGCTTCTCCTGCCGCTCCAGCCTGCGCTCCTTGAGCTGCTCCAGCCCGCCCTCGGTCAAGAAGCTGGGCTGCCTCCCCTGCACCCCAGCAGCCCTCCGGTCCCTCGCTTGCCTCGCCTGCAACCCCTCGGTCAAGTCGGTCAGCTCCTCCTGCAGCTTCTGCAGCAGCGACCCCATCGTGGCCTACGACCC